>NW_003852413.1:26638847-26690695 GCF_000181295.1 Otolemur garnettii
GCTTGAGCCCAAGAGTTGGAGGTTGCTGTGAGCTGTAAAGCCACGGCACTCTACCCAGGGGGACAGCTTGAGGCTCTGTCTCCAAAAAAAAAAAAAAAAAAAGAAAAGAAATGGCTTCCAACCCAGCTTCCTGCATTGAATCTCCTCACTATTCCATGACACCCTAACAGAGTATCTGTCCCATGGTCCTGACTCCATCAAGGAGATGATAGAGTATAGTGGCCTGAAAGTCTGACACTCCTGTGCTCAAATCTGCTGCTTGTCTGCTATGATCTTAGACAAGTTACTTATTTTCTCTGTGCCTCAACGTCTTCATCTATAAAATGAATAGTAACAGTATTCCAGTGCTGTAAAGATCCAAAAAGCTAGAATATATAGTATTTATAGCTTCCTGAAACATAGCAGATGCTTCATACATTTTAGTGATTATTTCTGCATTCCCTGTAAAAATTAGCACCTGGTAGGTGCTCAATAAATACATATACGAGTTACCCATAATCTCTCGTTTGATCTTCCTTGCTCACTAGAGATATATTTGAGGAGTGACTGGCCAAGATATGGGTGCCAATGGTCTCCAAGGATGAAAGTTTTCCTCTTTATGAAGCTGATCTACCTTTAAAGGGATAAAAGGAGTGGCCTTAGCTTCCTTGGTACCAGGCTTCAACAGACTGGGGTTATCAGATTCTCTATACCCACCTCCAAAGATTTCCTCCCTGACCAATCTATTCTAGAATACTTGTAGTGTTCTCCAACCTATATGGGGAAGATATGGGAGGCATGAGACATTAGTTCCTTTTTTCATTCATTGTTGCAGAAATCAGTTTCCACTATAAATACAGACCTTGAAAGAACTGATCAGAAAGCAGATATATTCCAGGAGTCAGTAGCCTTTTCAGTATGGAGACCTGCTGGAAGGTCTAGGCTCTACAGAAGGGTGGTTGTAGTGGATAAAAGGGCTTTGGAGAATGTGTGGGAAGGGTGAGGATCTACAGGTAAGACTAGTGAGAAGGAAAAAAGGAAAAGAAGAAAGTACATGAGAAACTGAATGAAAAACACCCATAAAAATGAAAACAAAGAAGTGGAGAAATAGGAAGAAAATCATAAGAGGAAAATAAAGAGGTCTTCATAATTTGGAGGATTCGAAACTAAATCAAACAGCTCCACTTCATTTCCTGAGTTGTAATTTCAGGCTATACCATGTTCCACCCTTAAGGACAATTGAGAAGCTTGAGGCTTTAGGCTGCAAATTCCTAAAGAAAAGTGATTTGTGGATCAAGCCATTCTGATCTGCTGCTGTACTTTTAGTCTCTGCACTATCAACACAATGACACGTCTTATTGAGTAATATGTGATATTCGCATCAGGAGACTATTGATGCAGAATTTCCCGTTTCAGAGCTCAATATTCCAATCAGAGCCTGTTGCATCACATCATTGAGGCCATCCACTTAATGACAAGTTGTAAGATGCATATTGCAAAATATTCATGTTCATTTTATGCTCACAGTGCTTGAAATCTCCTCTAAACAGCCTCTGCTCTCAGCCTATTAAGGTGCCCGTGTTATCTACACTCCATTCAATGGTGTGGAAATAATTGTCTTGAGACTAAAGAAGAAATTGATGGTCACAAGCCGAGTCAGCACTTGTGTCCTTTTCTTATTCTGTTGAATCAGGTGTTATTTACCTCTTCCAACACCTGGGACTCCTGATAAGTCACTCCCCTGGTAGCTTTTTCCACGACAGTGCTATGGGGTCTTTGGAAGAGGTAGGGATCCTTCATAAGCCATATTGTTATCAGCATAATTCACACAGCTACAGGATGTGCAAAACCAAAACCACTAAGGACATTCAGGCAAAGGGGACTTCCTCAGCTCCATCTGGCTGCTCTGACAAGTGCTCATGAGTTGGAGAAGGTATCAGAGAAAAAAGGGCCCCTCCACTCATGATGAGGGCCCATGTGCCTGTGAGAAAATGCATATATTTCAACAAAGTTGGGGTTGTTTTTGATTTCTCCCATCTGTTATCCTAGCCCGTCCACCCCCTAGACCTCTTCCCTACAAACCTGGCTCTACTAAAAAGACCTGGTTACAGGGAACAGGTGGGCCCTTTTCTTCATCTCCTCCCCTTCCTCTTATCTCTGGGATGAAGCCCCAGGACATAGGCCCAGGCTGGTGGAGGAGAGCAGTTGCCCCTGGCAGCTGATAGTACGGCACTGCAGCTCATGACTTCGCCTTTAAATATCAACCACATACACAGACAACACCCTGGCAGCCTGAGAGGTTTCCATGGTGACAGAATGCAGGCCATGACCTCTGTAAATGTAATCAGAGCACTGGGATTGGTGTGCAAGACAGGTTTAATTTCTCCTCTGGTGGAAGCTCTGTGGTCCGGGCCCTATGTAGGCTTCATACATTGACAGACAACCTGTTATCTTTGCTGGGGCAGCTCTGCATATGGCAATCACCTCTGCCCAAGGCAGCTTCCTCCACTGTGTGGGCAGCTTGCAGGATGTAAAAGGTCACTCAGAATTGGGAAGGCAGTCATATCAGTACCTGGCATCCCTGCCCAGTGTCCTCAAGAAGTGGGGCTGTCCTTTACTCAAGATGCAGGTATAGCATAAGAGTCAGATCAAGGACTCAGAAGAGACTGGCCAGGGTTCTCATCCTGTTCTGCCTCCAACAGTGTGGTCTTGGGCAAGTCATTTAGCCTCCAATGTTCAATATACACAGGGAGAAAATACACAGAAAGAGAAGGCTGAGGGTTTTCAAAGTCCCCAGGAGAAGATGGTACCCAACACTTCATGGGGAGATCTTGCTAACCCCAGTGAAGTCCTTTCCCCAGTTGTGTTTTTCATCTCACCAGTGCTCATCTCTGGTGTCAGCACTGCCAGTGGAGAGTGGAGGACTTGCTACTGGATGGACTTCCATCCTGATTTGGACACAAAACCAGGATGCAATTTTTTCTAAGCCAGCCCAGAGTAGGAGACTAGATTATTGCACTACACTGAAAGGAAACAGAGGCTCAGAGACAAATGTATCAGGATCAAAGAAGGACCCCACAGCTTCTTTCCTTAAATTCTGCTCATCCTCAGCAAAGAGCTTCTTTGGCACTTGCATGATGGCAGCCTCTGACTCCATTTCTAATTCATGTGAGACGCCAGCAGACTTGAGTTGCCAATCATCCTGCTTCTCTGATTCTTTCACTCTTCCAGTACAGTGCTCTGAAAACAAAACAAAACAAACAAAAATACAAGGCTTGGGCTAAGAAGGGATCATGTGGCTGCATGAAACATTTTTCTTCACAGAGAGAGCTGGTCCCTAAGATTCTTCTTTCAGAATCTCAACAAAGAATCTCAGAGTTTGAGGCAGTGCCTATGGCTCGAGGAGTAGGGCACCAGCCCCATATGCTGAGGGTGGTGGATTCAAACCCAGCCCCAGCCAAAAAAAAAAAAAAAAAAAACTGCAAAGAATCTCAGAGTTTTTTAGCTGGAAGGAATTTAGAAACCTCATGACCTATAGGGAAAAACCTGAGGCCTAGGCCAGATGTGCCGCAGTTACAGCAAATTAAGCAGAACCACAAGGGTACCAGGGCTTCACTCTGCTCAGCTGAGGACAAATTTACCATCTCCTTGGTGCTTTTGATCCTCAAACTAAAATAGAAGGGAAGTGGGGGGAGGATTCAAAAGTGGCTGTTGAATATTGGAGGCAGGAAATGGTGATTTGGCTGAATCTACAGATAACAGCTTTATCACTTCCTATGTCAGCTGATGCCAAAGAAGGGAATATTTTGAAGGTGAAAATAGTTAAGTGACAGGACAGCGGGTTTCCACACAATTGTCCCCACCCAGCCCACGCTGAGGCCATTGAGGAGAGCAGGAAGCTGATTGTTCAGAGGTCTTATTGGTTGGTGTCCAACACAGAATGATGAAATCAAATACTAATGGAGTTTACGGGAACCCCAAGAGAACATCTGGTTTAGCATTATATCTTCTGGTTGCTGAGTAACTAAACCATCTAGGACAGGTAATTTAATTGCCTTTTCTTTTTTTATTTAAGGACTCGGTCCTGAACTATGAATGAGGAAATAAGGGTGTTTTATTTTTTTTCCAGCTTTACCATGTCAGAATTCCATGCTCTTGTAAAGCGGAGACTTCTCAGTCTTTTCTAGTGTCCCTTTACAGCATTTAATTGCAGAAGTGGCAACACACATCCTGTAAGTAGCACATTTCCCTGGCCCCAAGCTTAGCATCATCAGAGTGACAAGTATGAAGGTTTGTCCAACTCGCAGGGGTTACCACAGACTCCAGGCCAGAGTAGGCACATGCAACGAAGTTCCTACTAGTAGTGTTCCAAGAAGAAGGAGGGGGAAACTAGTTATTGGTTTATTCATGTTGGTCCGAGTTGTTAATACTCCAATAGGCCATAAGGCAGCTTCTCACCAGCCCAATCTAAGTCAATGTGGCTGTGGTGGATAGTGTGGAGTAGGGGAGAGGAGATTCTTAGATAATACAGATTGCTATTTCTAGAAGAAGTAGGTAGGTTTGCTGCACAGAAAAGCAATCCATCCATTACACACCCTATTCTTTAGATCTGCCTGAATATGTAGTATGTCTGAATCCCCATAGAAAAAGTTCAAATTCTGAGCCTGTGAAAATCAGGGGTGTGGTTAGATAGGAGGTCTAGAGCCTCACTCCACTCACTGAAGCTTTAGCTCCAGCCTGACTAGGACTGTGCTATACCCAGTGTTGCATTTTTGGATATCAAATGTGCAAGGCAGACTCAAATTCCACATAGATAAAAATTTGCTTCTTCTTGTCCTAGCCTCTCCCTCCTTCCATCTTCCCTAGGTCAGTAAATAGAACCTTGGATAATCCAATTGCCTAGTCTGGACACCTGGGATGGGGAGAGGGGTCATTTTCTTTTTTTTTCCTCTCTGTGTCAAGTCGACCTACTAAATATCTTTCAAAAGATCTGCTTCTGTCATTCTGAGCCAAGCCACCATTACCTCCCACCTTTGGCTCTCTAGTTATATATGCCCCACCAACCCATTTAAAACCCCATAGCTAATAAACTTTTTAAAAAATATGCTCATATCCCTTCCCTAATTAAAACTTGAATAGCTTCCCAATATTATACGTTCTAACTCCTTACCATGGCTAACAAACCACGACCATCACCTCCTGCTTATCTCCCCAGCCTCACTTTTCAAATGGTCCCATTAGTCTCCGTCATGCTCAGTAACAGACTTTTTTCAGTTTCTCAAAGAAGCCACACTCTCTCACGTCTGTTTTTTCACAGGTGCTGGTCCTTCTGTCTGCAATAGTCCCTTCTCCTTCACTCAGTTCACCCCTACTCATACTTCAAGTCCCAACTTCATTTTTTATTTTATCTGGTAACCAGCCTTGGCTCTCTAGGCTGTTTTATGTTTTCCTCTTATACATTTCTGTAACATTTAGCACTCGACATTCAAAACTCACATCCCATCTCTAATCACTTACCTACCTACCACCTATCTCCTCTTCCCATTGGTAAGCTCCCAGAGGTTCTAGATCTTTCCTATTCTGTTCCCTATGGTATTCCTAGTACCTACTATGTCTCAGATCCTCCATAAATGCATATCAGGTAAGTGTTGCCAGGTAGTTCTGTTGCTTTTTTTTTTAAATATATTTTTTATTTTAAAATAATTTCAAACTTACAGAAAAGTTACCATAGTACCTAGAACTCCTAAATACCATTCACTTAAACTCATCAATTGTTAACTTTTGTCACATTTACTTGATTATCGTCTCTATATAAATTTACATATTTTTCCCTGAACCGTTTGAGAGTAAATCACAGACAATATGGTCTTTTTTTCCAAAAACTTTAGTGGTATTTCCTAAGAATGAGAACAGTCTCTTCAAAAGAATATCCAGTATGGTTATCAAAATGAGGAAAGTTAGCAAAGATATATGACCTCTAATTCAAATGCACGTTGCCATTTTCAGAGAACTTGAAAGTACAGAGAAGGATGATAGTCTGGGATTGAGTGCATACATACAGAGGGTTCTCTCTCTCTCTCTCTCTCTCTCTCTCTCTCTCTCTCTGTGTCTTTGTTCAGGGGTTTTCTCAAAAACTGAAGCTGTGGTTTCGGAGGCCGTGCCAAGTCTCCTTCTGACGTTTCCCTGCTGCCCCATGGACACCAGCGCCTTCTCTGCACCTGTGTGCGCATTTCCCCTCACCCGGAGTCCTCTCTTGGGAGCCAGCAGCCTCCTGAGCAGGTTGGCTTTGTTTCACAAGGTCCCAGAGCGGAGGAAGCCCAATCCACCCGCAGTGAAAACTGAGGGAAAGGTGAGGGCTGGGAAGTGGTAAGACGGCTCCTGGGACCCACACTCCTGCACGGTCAGCTCAGAGCTTCCAGACCGTAGGGGCAGTAAGATTTGCACACCTTGGGTCCGGGGACCATCCTGCTCAGCTGAGCGGAATACCAAACGAGGTGTCTCGGAGCCGCACCTCACCTCAGCCAGGCAATCGACAGGAAAGGCAGCCAGCGAGACCGACAGACTGTCACTGGCAAAATGAACTGTCACCTCCCATTTTTCAGAGGCACGGTGGGATGAATTGCAGCCTTGAACCGTGCGGCCCGCTGCTGATTGAGTTCCGCTGTCTTAGAACCCCGTCGAACAAGGCGAGTTCATTTCAGACTGACGTCCCACCGCTTATCAATTTAGGAGCCAGTAAAATTAACCGCTTCAGAGCTGATTTTCTCTCTCTCCTTGCCTGGATTCTGCATCCGGAAAGGTCACCAGATAAATCTCTCTTGGGTCTTGCTAGCATAATACGCAGCTTGGAGACAGGGTCTCAGAAGAGAAGGCTGAAACAAACACAGCCCAGGCCCCAAAGGTTGCTGAGGACCCACACAGCCACAGGCTCCTGGCAGTGGTGTGTGACAAGCCAGGCCTTTGCTGACGCTGCTCTGCCCTCATCAGCAATATCTGCTCCCAAGAGATACTATGGCTGGGTAAGGTTGAGCGACTGCAAAAGGTGGTGCTACAGAAGGCCCCTCATCTTTCTGCAGAGATCTTTGTGTATTGTTTAGCTTCCCCTTGCACATAGTAGGTGCCCAATAAATGTCTATTAACCAAATAAGACTTTTTTTCTCTCTTCTTAGAGACAGAGTCTTACTCTGTCACCCAGGCTGGAGTGCAGTGGGAGGATCATAGCTCACTGTAGCCCAAGTGATCCTCCCACCTTAGACTCCTAAGCTAGGTCTACAAGTCTGCACTATCTTGCCCACCTAGATATTTTATTTTTTGTAGAGCTGGGGTCTCCCTGTGTTACCTAGGCTAATCTCAAACACCCAGCCTCAAACAATCCTCTGCCTTGGCTTCCCAAAGTGCTTAACTAGCAAAAGCCACTGTGTCCCTGGTCCCAAGTAAGACTTAATATTTGCTTTGGCATCAATGATTAGTTTGAAAAGTTTGAATAAGTTAGCATGGCAGAGCCTTGGTGGGAGGGAAAAGAAAAATGGATGTTTATCCAGGGATATCTTGCTGTCACCAGCCACTCATGGGGCCCAATACATGCTAGAAACCCTCTGACGCGTGGAAAGGCAGCTCTTTGGAGCAGAGCAGGAAGCTCACCAGAACTGAGTCCCCATTTCCAGAACAAAAGTGTTGTGACTCTCCTAACATATACACATATACCCTTTCTGCTCATAAAGTCCTGTCCAGTGGGTCTAATTAGCATACCTCAGGGTTTCTCCTCTCCTCTGCATCTGGGGCGCAAATGGTTTTTCAGCACTGTTTTGAACCTCTTCTCACCCTGCAGACGGCAGCAGTGTTTGTTTCTGGAACTATAGCTGAACCACTCTGGATACGAATTTAAGGTTTGGACTCTCAGACACTTTCCACCTTATCTGGAAGTACCCACTTCTCATCAAAATCATCCCATCTCAGATGGACATCTTATTCCCTTGAGAGAAGGAAACAAACATTTGTGAAGATGGCTTCAGGCAGACGAGCTGGCACTCTCTCCAGAATGGCATCAGGGTAAGGCCAGATGGTGTTTTGATCCAGCTAATATCTACCAATAGCCCAAATTAGCGATCTCTGCTGTCCAAAGAGAATGTATTCACATTCCTGTTCTCATGCTAATAGTTTATTTCTCTGTTTTCACTGGGGGCTTTTAGCCCTATATCTGGAGTGAGAAGACCTACTTTTCCTTCCTATAGGACTTAAGCAAACTACCTACTTATCTAAGCCCCATTTCCCCCATCTATAAATCCACGCAACTGTTTAAAATTCCAAATGACTTTGTGCATGTGAAAACCTTCATAAACTACAAAGTTATGAACAGATACTGGAGTTTATTCATTTTATCTCAGCAACAAAAGAAACATGTGAGAATAAATGTTGTACAGTATCTCAAAATTTGATCCAGCAATTCCACTCCTAAGCATCTAGCCCACAAAAATACTCACATAGGGCACTTGTGTAAAGAGGAATTTCAGTGCTGGTTTCTGAAAAATCTAGAGATAACCTAAATGTTGTCAATAAGGAGTCGGGTAAATAAGTTATGATGCATAAATACACTGTACAACACTGTGTGATAGTTATAAAAAGAATAAAGTAAATTTAAAACACTTATGGTTGTTATAAGAGCATGAATCTCAGCTTATCTAAATTAACAGATGTGGTTATCATGCCATTAAATAATTGAGCGTTCATTGAGATAATTGAGTCAAGAGTGACCAAAATATGTCCAGTCAAGCCTTAGGGAAATATCAACGGCTATAAGCTAAATGGGATCATCCTCCACTTGCATTTCCATCTACTGTATCATGGACATCTCTTCATGTCAGTACTTCTTAATTGTTAAAAAAATGACCCATAATAGGGCGGTGCCTGTGGCTCAAGGAGTAGGGCGCCAGCCCTGTATGCTGGAGGTGGCGGGTTCGAACCCAGCCCTGGCCAAAAACCACAAAAAAAAAAAAAAAAAAATTACACATAATAAAACATAGGCCATGGTTTACTAAAGATAGTTCTCTGGCTTAACTATTGAGAAAAGAAAGGAGATATTCCGATAGTTGAAGTGTGTCCTCAGGAACACAAGCCTGTAATATTCTAACAGCTTAAAAGCAGCCTCCTGTTGTAAGTTGAAGTAGCCCTAAACCAGGAATCAGGAATCCAGAACTCTTGTCCTAGCTCTACCATTAACTCACGACATGACTTCAACCAAATCACTTTTCTGGGCACTAGTTTCTGCATCCAGAAAATGAGAGTGTTAAAGTATTTTTCAAGGTCCCTTCAAACTGAAAATTTTATGATTCCATTAAATCACTTTTCAAAGATTCAATAAAAGATGTTTATATATAAATATATTTTCTGGTAATTTCCACACTAACGTGAAGATTTTAACAAGGCCTTAAATACTTATATGCAGAGAAAATACACTAAGAATTTTGTCGCTGTTGTTAAAAAGGTACGTGCCCTCAGGGAAACTTTATTTTAAAAAAGAAAATAAGGGTGGCGCCTGTAGCTCAGTGGGTAGGGCACCAGCCACATACACTGAGGGTGGTGGGTTGGAACCTGGCCTGGGCCAGCTAAACCAACAATGAAAACTGCAACAATTAAAAAAAAAAATAGCTGGGCGTTGTGGCGGGTGCCTGTAGTTCCAGCTACTTGGGAGGCTGAGGCAAGAGAATAGCTTAAGCATAAGAGTTTGAGGTTGCTGTGAGCTGTGACACCATGGCACTCTACCAAGGGCAACATAGCGAGACTCTATCTAAAAAAAAAAAAAAAAAGGGGCGGCGCCTGTGGCTCAGTGGGTAGGGTGCCGGCCCCATATACAGAGGTTGGCGGATTCAAACCTACAGATGCCTGCCACAATGCCCAGCTATTTTTTTGTTGTAGTTGTCATTGTTGTTTAGCAGGCGTGGGCCGGGTTTGAACCCACCAGACTCCCTGTATGTGGCCAGCGCCCTAACCACTGAGCTACAGGAACTGAGTCAGTCCTGAATTTTTTGAATGTAAGGCATGTTCATAATTACAGAAGAACTGAATAGAACTATGAGGCAAGCAAAGGGGTTATAGAAAAGATATGCAAAATCCCTGGGACATCATGAAGTAGCTGTTGGTTTTGTCAGTGAGGTAAAAGATAGTGAACTAGAGCTAAAATTATTGGGCTCTACAAATTGAATTAGGTAATTTCTGTCTCAGAACACATCACAGAGGATACTTGGTAAGTGCTACAATTGCTAAGTGCTTTCCATGCATTACTTCAGTTAATCCTCCCAATTCCATGAGACAGGTATTATTTCCCCTCTCATTTTACAAACAAGAAAACTGGAAGCAGGGATGGTAAGTACTCTGCTTAGGAGAGTACTCTGCACAGGATTTGATCCCAGGCCCTATGCTCTTAGCCACCACACGCTATGTCCTATGTCACTACTGGTGAAATTCAGATGCTGTGTAGGCAGCTTGCCCTTCAAAGGTCAAAGGATTTAAATGGGATTCTGCCTCCAATTTCTCTATAAAATTATTTTGCCTCATTATCCAATCACAATGAAAGGTTTTCACTTCCCATATCAGAGATAAAAATTATGAGGTAGCTGCAGCTTGCTCATCCTCCCTCCCCCTCCTTCATTATCAGGAAGGAAAGCAATACTGTCTCCATGAAATCTGTTCTGATTCCTCTAGGAAAAATTAACCACTCCTTCTCTCATGCACACACCGAAGATATATACGTGTGTGTGTTTAATACTTTCTTGCCCATTTTACATTAGATTTAGAAGATTTATATGTGGTGTGTTTAATACTTTCTTGCCCATTTTACGTTAGATCCTCCTCCTCCCTAGATCACATCTCCCTAAGAACCAGAACTAATTTTTATTCGTGTCTGTCTCCATAATACCTAACATGATACCCAGAATATAATGGAGGCCTAACAAATGTTTATTATTTGAATGAATGAATGAAGCACACTCATGCTGCCCCCAAGGTTTCCACTGTGTCCCTCTGTACCACCTCACCTCATTTTGCCTTCTCCCCTCAAACTGTTAGTCTTAGGCTCCCTTTCTTCTCCATACTGCTCTCTGTCCTCCAAACTGATAAGCAGTTAGCTACTTTAGTGTAGTAAGTGCTAATGAGGTTAGAGGTTAGTTGAGGTTAATATATTAACATATTACTTCTTTTGGTAATGTGATTGTATTTTAACTAGAAACAATTCCTTGACCTAATGGAGCCATTTCTAATGATGAATGCATTATGCCAGCATTCAAAATGGGTGAGGGCTGGGAAATAGTTGGTGGGAGAGTTTTAAGGACCCCCGACTTTAGGACCACACTTGTGTGGAAGAGTCTTACAGCTCAAATGGCAAAGCACATAAATACTAACACTGTAAGTATATGTGGTCTCTATTGTAGCCAAAAGAGTTGACCAAGGAGATAAGCTTTGATCTGCCACAGGAAGATGTCTTGACCATGTTGTGACCTTTGCTCCAAGTTAGGGTCCCTGGCATGACAGACTGTCCCAAGGAGAAAGGAGTCAGCACTGTGTTTGACTGGTTTGGGGCTAGGCTGTTGGAAGTGGTAGAAGCCACCTAATAAAACTTGCACTGTATAGATGAGGAAAACTGAGACCCAGAGAGAAAGGTGTCCTCCTCAAGGCCGTGAATCCAGAGCCAGAAATGGAACTAAATACTTTATTTCCTTGAGCTAAAATATAGGAAACTTGCTTTTTAAACTTATTTAAGCCACCACAGTTTAGTTACTATGAAACTTATTTATTGACACGGGGTTCAGCAATCTAAGGGATCTGACCCAAAGGAATCACAACTGAGGCTTCTAGATGGGAGCAAATATGTCACCCAAGTCTCAGAAAAGTGCATTTAATTAGTGGAACCTAATTCATATGCAGAATCCTAGCTTTAACGGAGTCTGGAAGATGGAGTATTTAGTTCTATAGCCTCTACAGTACAAAAAAGCATATCAGAAATAGAAGGAATAAATTCAAAGGGATGATTAATCTAATCGAGTATATTAACTATTATATTTTTTAAATCTGTCAAGTGAACAGAATTGGTATATTATTTCAATTAATACTCATTTGGTTATTGGTAAGAATGAACTTTGAAAAATGCATGTTATATTACTTATTTTGTAAATTACTTGTTCAACTCTTCATCCATTTTTCTTGGGGATATTTGGTTTTTTTTTCTTATAGTTTTCTAAGAACTCTTTATATATTAAGGATATTGACTCATTAACCCCAAACCATTTTTAAATGTCAAATTTTGCCCAGAGGCAGGCTGATTTGATTAGCTCAGCTGATGGCTCCTTTGGCATCCACTCAGTACTCTTTTATAACTGTATTTGTATCTTTTTTCCCCCTTCCCAGCAACAGAACCCAGTTTGTCTGTCAGGGATATAGACTCACTAAAGAACTGTGCATATGTCAAGGACAGACCAACACCAGTGGTCTGGGGATCTGGAGATGAAAGCACAGATACCAGAAAGTGAGCAGTCTCCCTTGGTTAAGAATATGATGCCTCCTGGGGGTGGGACACAATTATAAGAGAGACTTTAACAAATGCAATCAGTGTAACCTAATTCTTTGTATCCTCAATGAATCCCAAACAATAAAAAAAGAATATGATGAAGGTCTAAACACTTAGCAAGATGAGGTGGAAGAATCAGATGCCAGATGGCAGTAGTCTGCTGTTCAGGAAGACATTCATAGTTATAGCACAAGTTAACAAAACATGTCTAAATGGCTTTGATCTTCATTTATACTTCCTGCCTAGATAGGAGGTTGTGGTTTCAGGAGCTAGAATGGCAGATGTGAAGAAAATGACTAGCTAGTTAAGGAAGTAGTATGTAAAGTAACAGCTACATTTCAGTCCCTAACTGTTGTTATGGATATTTAATTGTGTCCCATGTCTTATCAAATATACTTGCTGCTTAACAAATATACTTCTGGCAGAGCTACCTCTTATGATAGAGCCTAAAAATAGCAGATTTGTACTTTCCCAGATTCCCTTGAAACTGGGGACAGCCATGTCTTAGTCCATTCAGGCTGCTACACCAAAATGTTTTGGACTAGAAAATGTGTAACAACAAAAGTTTATTAATTACAGTTCTGGAGGCTGGGAAGTCCAAAATCAAAGTATTGGCAGATTTCTTGTCTAACAAGGACTTGCTTTCTGCTTCATAGATGGTGCCTTTTTGCTGTATCCTCACATGGTAGAAGGATTGAACAAGCTCCCTTAAGCCTCCTTCATAAGGGGCACTAACCTCATTTATGAGGGCTCCACCTTCATGATCTGATCACTTCCTAAGGGTTCTATCTCTTAACACTATTGCATTGGAGTTAGGCTTCAACTTAAAAATTTTGAAGGGGTCCAGGCACAGTGGATCATGCCTATAATCCTAGCAGGTGAATCCCCTGAGCTCATGAGTTCAAGACCAGACTGAGCAAACGAATACCCATCTCTACTAAAAATAGGGAAAAAAAATAAAAAAACTAGCCAGGCATTGTGGCAGGTGCCTGTAGCCCCAGCTACTCAGGAGGCTGAGATAAGAGGATCACTTGAGCTCAGGAGTTTGAGGTTGCTGTGAGTTGTGATGATGTCCCAGCACTGACCCCAAGGTGAAAGAGTGAGACTTTGTCTCAAAAATAAATAAATAAGAAAGAAAGAAAACAGGAAAAGAAGAAGAACCCTCACAACTCTTTTATTTCACACACAGGAAAAGTAAGGATCAAGCTGTGTGACTCCTAGAGACCATGGTCTATAAGGTAAGTCAAAGAGAATTGTGCAAGAATGTCTTCAGGGTCACTTCTTCCCCTAATGTGGCCCTTTAAAGTTCCTTTTGCTATATATCCAGTGTCTTCAGTCTAACTCCTGTCTGAACTGAGTCCCCAAATATTGCATCTTTGCAGGGGAGGGCCCTGTCTTCTTTCCTTGGCTCCAACTGGATCCAAACTTTCACTGGAGATGTGCTAGACAGCAAACTAATCCTTTTATTTTTTAGACAGGGTTGAGTGCCCAAGGTAGAGTACAGTAGCATCATAGGTCACTGCAACCCTGAACTCCTGGGCTCAAGGGATCTTCTTGCCTTAACCTTCTGAGTAGCTGGGACAAAAGGCAATCACCACCACTCCCAGCTAATTTTGTGTGTGTGTGTTTTTTTTTTGTAGAGAGCTATTGCCCAGGCTGATCTGGAACTCCTGGCCTCAAGCAATCTTCCTGCCTCAGCCTGCCACAGTGCCTGAACATCAAACTAATCTTAAAGACATTCTAGCCAAGGTGTTAATGACAGATAATAGCTTAATGCATTACTCCTCCCAGATAACATTTCCATTTTAATAATGCCTTTAAATGCCTTACCCCAAAGGAAATGACCTGAGAAATGAAAAGATGGCAAATATCTGGCACCTTTGCTCCTTCCCTTTTCCTAGACATATTCAAATGCTCATCAAGCCTTCCCTGCTAAACTTAGACACAGCCTGAGAAGCCCACGGGGCCCTAAGCATCCCTTACCAACCAGTGATGAGAATTACCACATACCACGAAATCTATTTGCCAATCTTATTGTGGAATAAATATTTGTCCAGGAGTAAGGAGACCTGTATCCTATTTGGGGGCGATGACATTATCTGGCATATGGCCTTAAACAAACTATTTAATACTGAACATTTGCAGGTCTCACTTTCCTTATCCATAAAACGACAGGAATGGTATTAGAATCAGGCATCTTCAAAGAATATTTTTCCATTTGTCAGGGACCTTCAAAGCCTGACCTGATGGCTCTCCAAGCTGGTTTCTGCCACCATGTACCTCTTACCATTTTTGCCTTGCTTCCTGCTAGGGGAAGAAATTCACTCTCACCTGGGGCCACTACTCAGGGATTTTTCCTGTTCCTAAAGGGTCCTGGGACATATTGTAAACCAACATTTGGGGCAGTTGCTGAGAAGCCAAATCTTGTGACACTTGGAACCCAGTCACACAGTTCAAAGAGCCCCAGAGCGCTTTGTAGGAACTATTCAGTCATCCACCAGAAAGGCAGAATCTCTGTGTGGAGATATGTCAGAAAAGGGTGTGACTCGCCCCAAAGACACATCAAGTGGGGAAAAATCAGGTGTGCAGATTATGTTTTGTGAGTGCCTTTCTAATTCTCAATACTCTAGGAAGGAATCTCAGAGATTAAATTAAGCTGTTAACCCTCTAGGCGCTCCTGTCGTTTATTGTTAAGGAATTAATAGAAATGCGGGAATGCAGATGGCCTGGCTGTCAGCTCAGAGAGGCGATTTTTCTGATCTCCACGGACGTTTCCAGCATCTTTCATTAAGCGCTCATGTACCAATTTGTCATTTTAACCGAGCAGGAAAGAAACTCCCACTGAACTCCCTGCCTCAGGTGCTGGCAGTGAAATCCTCCCAGGGCAAAGCCTCCTGGGTTGCATGCGCAGGGGAGACTCCCGGGTGATAGCGGGTAGGGTGCAGCGAGAAATGGATTCAACGCCCTTTCTGGAAGGAAGACGGGGTCCCCAAACTTGGCTGTCCTGGTCACAGACTGCAGGAGATCCCGATCTAGCAATCCTGAACAGAGCGGAGATGCGACAGAAACTTCTCTCAACTTCCTCCCAGCGCTCCGGACGCAGGTAACGCGCTCAACGAAGGGAGGCGCCACCTACAGGACAGAGGAAGACCTGCAGCCTGGGCTGGAGAATTGAACCACTCTGTGGCAGGAACTGCGGAGGACCGCCTCTCCTTCTGTAATAGTCTCTGATATATGTCGAGACTGCTTTTCCCCCCTAGTGCCAGACACCATCCTAAGTGCTTGACACGTATTAACTCTTACAAACCTCACAACAACGCATTCAGGTAGGAGTTATTGTCATTCCCATTTTACAGACTAGAAAACCACAGCTCTAAGAGGGAGTAACTTACCCAAAGTCACACAGTTGAGAAGTCGAAGATCAAGATCTCAGCCCTGCCAGTGGCTGACGCCTGTAATCCTAACACTCTTCAGAGGCCAAGGCAGAGGAGGATCTCTTGAGCTCAGGAAACTAGAGTGAACAAGAGCCAGACCCTGTCTCTACTGAAAATAGAAAAAATTAGCTGGGCTGGGCGCCGGTAGCTCAGTGGTTAGGGCGCCAGCCACACTCCGGAACCCATGGGTTCGAACCGGGCCCGAGCCTGCTAAACAATAAATAAATAGCCAGGGGTTGTGGCAGGAGCCTGTAGTCCCAGCTACTAGGGAGGCTGAAGCAAGAGAATCTCTTGAGCTCAAGAGTTGGAGGTTGCTGTGAGCTATGACACTATGGCATTCCACCCAGGGTGACATAGTGAGACTCCATCTTAAAAAAAATAAAAATTAACTGGGCATAGTGGTGGTAGCCTATAGTTCCAGCTATTTGAGAGGCTGAGGCAGGAAGATTGCCCAGGAAGTTGAGGCTGAAATGACCTGTGATGACGCCACTGCTCTCTAATCCAGGCAACAAATCAAGACCCTGAGATCTGGCTCAGAGCCTGGATGCTCAAGGATTACACTAAGCAGAGTATGGCAGAAAGCTAGGGTCAGGCCTAACTTTTCTGGTTCGCAGTGTACCTGAGGGCTGAGTACTTTGCTCTATAGGCTGTCAATTCTGTAACTTGGGGTTCCCATATTTTTGAAACTCCTTTACTCATCTAGAGAGAAAATTGTTGCTAAGATCATAATCTTGTGTGATTTTTAAAAAGGGAAGTAAGGATGCTAGAGATTGTATAGCTCTCATCTTTTTCAGTTTATAGATGGAAATCAGAGAGATAAGGGACCTAACCGTGGGTACACTCCCCGTGACAGGGCAAGAACTAGAACCCAGATCTCCTAACTCCCAGTCTAGTGCTTTCCCTTGCCCATACTGCAGTCTCTTTGATGATCCATAGCTGGAACCGGTTCTATATGTGGGAAGAAAGCTAATCACACATAGTGCCACTTCAGAGGCTCCAGGTCCACCCTTTGCCAAAACATGCTTTTATAAAATACCTGGTGTTGAGCGGTGCCTGTGGCTCAGTGAGTAGGGCACTAGCCCCATGTACAGAGGGTGGCGGGTTCGAACCCAGCCCCAGCCAAACTGCAACAATAAATGGCTGGGCATTGTGATGGGTGCCTGTAGTTCCAGCTAATAGGGAGGCTGAGGCAAGAGAATCATCTAAGCCCAGGAGTTGGAGGTTGCTGTGAGCTGTAACGCCACAGCACTCTACCAAGGGCGATAAAGTGAGACTCTGTCTCTAAAATAAATAAATAAATAAAAACACCTGGTGGCTGTTATCTAAAATTCCACTATTAGTGACTCATTTCTTTGATTTTGATTGTGTACATTCAGGACCAGTAAGGACACTGTTGGCCATAATTTCATGAACATGTATTAATGTAAAGCAGAGCTACTCAAGGTGTGGTCCAAAGACAGCATTGTCAGTGTAGTCTACATGCTTGCTGGAGTGCAAGGCCTGGGTTCCACCCCAGACCTGCTGAGTCTGAATTACTGTGGCTCTCAAACCAGTGTATGTGCTTAAGTTCCCACTGGAAGAGCTTATGAAAACAGTTTGCCAGGACAAAGGCTTCCACCCCAAAGCCCGAGATTCTGATTCAGCAAGTTTGGGAGAGGGACCCAATAATTTGCATTTCTAACCAGGCACTAGGGGACTACATTTTAAATAGCACCTGAAGAGTTCCTGATAACAGAAATTGAGACCAGCGAAGAGGGAGAATGAGCACGCTGACATAAAAAGAGAAGGAAAGGTTATTGTCAAGGGGGAAAAGGGTATAGAACATGAAGTTTTGGAGTCAAAAACTACTGAGGATGTGAGTCCAAAATTGTGTCTGTGTCTTTCCATTTGAATACATTCAAATATCAATACCATTCAGTGGTTCAACACAATGCATAAACGTTTGTTTGCTGAATTTACTTAGCCGATGGTAAAATCTGTTCTTGCCTCATCTTTTGCTGAGCCCTGCCTGTCTCAGTTACAAATGAAAATCTTCTCGGTCCCCTCTGACCATCAGTTAGCTTTACAATTTCGTTCCAGAGTTAACAGCACTGCAACGGCAGACAAAGCTAGTCCGATGGCAGGAATACTGTTCCCCGATGGTATCAGAGCCTCTTCTGTATTTATGTTTGCTGTGTGACTGTCACTTGTATACAATCACACAGAGACTCCGATATTAAGACTTGGCCTGGAAATCACCCCCATGGCACAGCTCTGGTAGAAAAAGAAAAGGGGCTTCTGTGGCAACTGGATATCAAACACAAATTACATTGCCCTTGTACCAAAATAGGCATCTTTAAGAAATCATGTCTTCTGGTCCTCCTTTGCTATACTTCAGGTAAGATGGTACCCAGAGGAACCCAGAGAGATAACAACCTCTTCTGTTTGTAAAGACCACTTGTGAAGGAAACTCTATAACCTCCCTGTGGTGGAGTGTATCACTGTTCACAAACATTCACTCTCCTCTATGCCTCTCCATGGAGGGAGCAAACGTCCCCACTTCATTGATGATGGGTCCAGCCATGTGACATGTTTTGGCCAATGGAATGTAAGCAGAGGTTTTAAGTCTACTTGCTTGGTTTGGCTTTGCCTCTTTCACCTCTATCCTTTGCCATGAGAAGAGCATACTCCCACCACTGCAGCCTGGATCCCAGAATGGGAAGTTATACGGAGCAGACCAGAACAAGACGCGAAACCCGGAACAGAACTACTGCAGCTGAGCTACAAACCTGTGAGCAAAAAATGAATGTTGTAAACCGCTGAGATTTTAGATTCTTTGTTATGCAGCATTCTTGTAGTAGAGTTGACTGATACACACCCTCAGATACCTATTCTACTGAACTTTTGCCTGGAAGTTCTTCACTGTGTCTAACCTAGATCTCTCATACATTAAGTTAAAGATCTATTCCATTTATAGTCCAAACAAGGGATCACTAGTTTACACCCTTGATCCGAAATGTCCAAATGTAGCTTGATTTGTTTATATAGGAGCCAAGAAAACAGAATTATTTGTATTTACAAAGTATCCTTTATGCTACTGGAGCTATTAGAAGGTGAGTCCCCAGGAAGTGGTCATCTTCAAGAACCACAGAAGTATAGAAGTGGGACAGACAGATAAGAGTTTGGAAACCTGATTAAAAATTATAGAACTGCCTCATTCTTTCTTAGATTTCTTTCCTTGGACTTATTGTAATTTGCGATTATTTTGTTCATTTGACTGTTTTCTTTTTTTGTTTGTTTCCTCTACTAGAAAATGTTTCCACATGGGCAGGGACAATATTTGGCATGTTTATAACTTTATTCCCCAGTACTTGACAGATTCTGGCATGTAGCAATTGCTAAAAACATATCTATTTATTAAATAAATAAACAAATTCTAATAAGGACCAAGCGAGGAGGAAATAGTGAAAAAGGAATGGGATTTTCAGTCTAAAAATCTGGATTCAACACTGTGTGATCTTAGACAATTCAATGGTGTCTTAGTCTGTTCCAGCTGCTGTAACAAAATACCAGAGATTGAGTGGTTCATAGACAATAGAAATTTATTCCTCACAGTTCTGCCATCAGTGGAGGCCAAGATCGCAGTGCCAGCAGATTTGGTGTATGGTAAGGGTCTACTTTCTCATAGATGGTGCCCTCTTGCTGTGTCCTCTCATGGTGAAAGGGGCAGTCCAGCTCCCTGGGACTTCTTTTATGAGGGCCCTAATCCTATCCATGAGGGTACTGTCCTCTTGACCTAAGTGCCTCCCAAAGGCCTCCCTTCCTTGAGGGGCTAGGGTTTCAATATATGAATTTGAGGAAAACAAAAACATTCAGCCCATGGCAAATGGACACTTGATTATGCAAAACTTTAAATAATAATAATGAGAATGGGGAGCCACTGAGGGATTTTGAGCTGGGGAAGGACATGTTCAAGGCAGTATCTTGGGATGATGTCTATGACTGCTCGATTTAGGGATGGTTTAGCAAAGAGAAAGCAGTCAGATGGCAATTTCAAAGTGAGGAAATAAGGGTCTAGAGTGGGGGGCGGCAGCGGGAGTTCAAAAGTGTGAGATTGGGTTGGGAGATTCAATAACCCTAAGACCTGATGAGAAGAAGAGGCAGGAAAGAGAGGGTGGCTAAGGTAGTTTTATGGTTTTATACCTGTGTATCTGAAATAAGAAAAGTGCTGCTAACAGAGATGTGGAAGTTGGGAAGAGACCAGCCGTGCTTGAAAGAGATGATAATTTAATTTAGACAAATGGAATTTTAGATGATAACTTGTTATCAAGGGAAGAGTGCCTAGCCCTGGGTTAGAAAATGAGGACTGCATCTTGAGAGAGAAGTCAGAGCAAGACTGAGGGTGGTCATTAGACTCATGCAGGTGACAGATGTGACAAGAGAAAAGCCCAAGACCAAAGCCAGCCTTGCAACTGCCTAGTTAGAAGGGGCAGGAGGGGGAAGCATGGCTGGGGAAAGGGAAGAACAAGATCAGCAAGGGGTTTCAGAAGCCAAGAAAGGGAGAATTTTGATGTCTAACCCTGTCTCGTTGGCTGTCAGACTTCTCAGAGAGATATCCTTGAGAAGCAGAGAGTAACATTCTTTAACCAGACTCCTTCACTTCCAACCACCTGGGTGGCTGAGGAGTCCCAGGGCTTTGGGAGCCTTTGAAGAAGAATCCAGGGAGGGGAAAATAGAGAAATGTTATCAATAACAACAAGCCTTGTTTTTTCCACTTCATATGCAGGAAGCAATCCAGGGCTGTAGCTGGTGCTATGATGGGTGTATTCTGGGTGTTCGAAAGGTCATCTGGCACGGAGACAGGCTAAATTATGGCCAGAGTGTATGAATCTGAGGAGGTTCTCCATTAACATTTATTAGGAATTGTCATCACTTCAACCCGAATGGGCCCCAGATGTGGAAACCCCAGCTGCCCCAGACTTCTCTTCCGGGCTGCAATCTCTCCTCTGATTTATTGTTATTAAACATGACCAGATTTTGTAGAGGGGAAAATTGAAGAAAGCAACACACACATGGGGAACTGTTGGGTGGAAGCTGCCAAGAGAAACAAACCATTTTATTATTTCTGGTGGCAGTGGGAATACATGGAGATGCAAACCATCATTACAGGACTCCACGGTGCCTATTTCTTAAATCAAAAAGACACCAGCCTGCACTTCTAAGCAGTCTGTTCAAAGGGCAAATGTCTTGACCCTGAAGATGAGAGAGAGGCAGTTGAAGATAATGAGAAATGCTAAGAATAGAGAGTCAGTGCTTAGAATTGTGGAAGCTGTGGCAGGGACCCTCCTTCTGAAAACATATTACCTTCCAGGGTGGATCACTTCCTGGGAGTTGTCACACCTACTGGTTATTAGGTCATTTTTTAAAAATCAATAATATTTGCTCTCCCATTGTGTAACTATCAGGACAGATACCAAGAAGTCGAAATTAGAGTCCCACCTTCTGGTAGCTTATAATCTATTTCATTTTTTCACTCACTCAACCTAATTTTATGAAGCATGTACTAGGTATCTGGCACTGTTCTAGGTATTGGGGAAATATTAGCAAATAAGAGAGACAAAGTCGCTCAGAGAATTTACTTATCTGTAAGGGATACACTCAGAAAATAGTGAAAAAATTAGCCGTTAGACAAAGAGGTGTGTAAAAGAAAGGCAGGTTAAGGAAAGGACGCTGTATGAGGAGTCAGGAAACTGGAGCTACAGGGCTGGCTCCACTACCGAAGAGTCTCAGATAAATTACTTAACTTCTCTGAACCTCAGCTTTTTGTTTGCCAAATGGCGATAAACCTGCCTTCCCTTATCTCACAGGTTTGTTGTAAACATTAAATGTGGTAATATATTTGAAGAGCTCCTTGTAAACTGTACATTGCTCTGTGGCATCAGGTATTTTTATAAGTGCCAAATAAATACTTGCAGTGATTGTACTGGGATGGAACATTCACTCGCCAGGAATCTGGGGACTCATCCTGTCTGCTTTCTCTCAAGAAATGGAGTGAGTAGAACTTTATCCAGGCCCCTGGACACGAGTCCCCTGGGCAGTCTTTTAGTATGGGGTCTGAATATCTTTTGCTGACAATCATAACAAGTCATCCTTGGGAAATCCTTACTTATTATGCCTCTTTCTCCAGGACCTGTGCATGGAAATTATCCCACGTGGGAAGTGTAGTCAATGAATACAGGTAATAAGGCATGTCTCAGAAGCACTAGTCTAATCATTGTTGTTGCACTGTCCCTCTTCCAGAAGATGATCTAAATTCCTGAGGAGTAGAAATTATGCTTAAGCCATTTTTGATCCATCTTCCAGCTTTACATGCATGGCCCACCCGACATATATCATATCATACCTACATCAGACAATGTACCCACTAGCGCACACACTTGCACCATGTCTAGAATTAATGGAACTATTCCTAGGGTCAAACTTATTTATATCAGGCAACTGGACCAAGTGTCCAAGGGATAAGCCACAGCTGCTTCCTCTTGCTTTGGAACAGGGCTGTCCATGTTGTCTCCTTCCTAAGTCTTGTGAGTCAGTGTATCCTTGCTCTATAACAAACGAGGACTTCACTTGCCTCCTGGCACTCACCACTAGCTGAGTGAGGGTCTCCTTTAGTCCAAAAATAAAGCATCTCCAACTTCTTCCTGTCCAGGAATAGACATACAACCCAGGATTTTTCTCCTGGTGGCCATTGTTCCTGTATGCAAACTCATCTTTTTTTTTTTAAGTTCTTTTTTTTTTTATTGAATGCTAACTATGTACATTAATGCACTTCTGGGTACAGTGTGGGGTTTTCACACACAATCCGAAACACTTCCATCAAACTGGTTAACATAGCCTTTGTGCCATTTTCTTAGCTATTATTTTAAAACGTTCACATTCTGCTCTTAGAAAGATTCACTTGTACCCTTGTAAGATAAACTTCAGAAGTGATCCCTCCAATGCAAACACATATTTTATTTCATATTCAGAGTTTGTGAACAGGTCTCAAAGCTGTGCCTTCCGAAGGGCTTGCAATAGGTGCTGGGGCTGGAGTAGGAATATCAGTTACTGCCTAGCCCATCAATGATGACGTCTCAGAAGCACTAAAAGATGCACAGGCGGAATGGCCATTGGGCTGTTATTCTACCCAAGGAAAAATTCTAACAAGGTGTGGGGCACTTCTCTCCCCAAATCCCATCCTATGATCCTATGGCTGGAAACTTTTTCCTTTTGGAAGATCTCTAGCTTTTTCCAGCAGTCTTGATTGTGAGGATGAGGACAAAGACAGAAAGAAGTGGATAAGACAGGTTGTGGGAAATTAGGAATATTCTCTAAGGATTTCCTCCCATAGAGAGGTTGGCCTTAAATCCCTGGGGGTCCACAAAGTCACTCCTTCCTTGCTTAGTCTTGGGTGAAAGGGAAGACAGAGAATAGAACTCAAGATTGTTGCTAGATGATTGGGTTGTACCAAAGTTATTCCAGCAGAAGAAAAGAAAGCAGAGGCGGGAAGTGGGAAAAGAAGCCCTTAAGTGGGGTTTTATGACCCTGATTTACTGGGGCTTGGGATGGGGCACAGGTGTGGCCTAAGATCCTATTACTGAAAGAGTAACACCCAGGCCAGCAACACCTGAGTCTTAGGCCTCACCTGAGACCTGCAGAATCAGAAATTACACTTTTTTTTTTTTTTTTGAGACAGTCTCACTTTGTCACCCCTGGTAGAGTGCTGTGGTGTCTTAGCTCACAGCAACCTCAAACTCCTGGGCTCAAGCAAGTCTCTTGTCTCAACCTCCCAAATAGCTGGGACTACAGGTACCCCCCACAATACCTGGCTATTTTTTTTAGAGGCAGAGTCTCACTCTAACTCAGGCCAGTCTCAAACTCGTGAGATCAGGTAGTCCAATGAGCCTCACCCTCCCAGAGAGCTGGGATTACAGGCATGAGCCACCAAGAAATTGCATTTTAATCCTTAGGTGATTAGTTTGTCCATTACAGTTCCAGAAGCATTAGTCTGGATATTACAATGGGAATGACGTCTTGCAGTGAACTGCCAAGGAATTGTGCTAGATAATCTCTCTGCCCTTCCAAATCCACTCTCCATCCTGCTTTCCTTGGTGCTGAGAAGTGAATTGATTAATTTGTTTCCTTTATGAATGACTTCAAAGGGCTCCCTTGTCATCTGGCTTCTGGTTGTGTTCATCCAAAGATCAGTGCTCAAGAAACAGTGACTTTAGGCAGCGCGTGTAGCTCATTGGCTGGGGCGCCAGCCATATGCACTGAGGCTGGCAGGTTAGAACCTGGCCCCAGCCAGCTAAAGCAATGATGACAACTGCAACAAAAATTAAATCCAGGTGTTGTGGCAGGCGCCTGTAGTCCCAGCTACTTGGGAGGCTGAGGCAAGAGAATCGCTTAAGCTCAGAAGTTTGAGGCCTCATAGCTGACAGCACTCTACCGAGGGTGACATAGTAAAACTCTGTCTAAAAAAGAAAGAAAGAAAAAGAAACAGTGACTTTATTAGTGACTCTACCTGAAGTTTTTACAGAGGAGCAGAAGGATGCAGCAAGACTCAAGTCTCTGGAAGAACCTAGGAGTCAGCTCAGGATCTTTGTTCCCCAGCTCCCTCCACAGGAGCCTCACGGTGACAGTGGCTGAATCCCTGCTCCTGTGGGCAGCTCTCTCTAGTTTCCCGGGACTGCTCTTTCCCTGACCCTTGAAGCCTAGAGGGTTAATTGTTCCCCAGCCTGGCTAACTGCACCATCCATTATGGATTTCTGTAAACTTGGCTCATATCGCTGTACCTATGCCTTTACTAAACTCTTCTAAGCTAAACCCTGCTCAAGTATGTCTTCTGTTTTCCAGTAGGAGTCTGATCAATATAAGATGCTGGAGAACAAACCCAGGAATTCTTGCTAGTGGTTAGGAAGCCAGCCTGGATGAGTCCTTCCAATGTAAGAATCTTTGAAATTGAAAAAACCATTTTCAACCCAGCATGTTACTTCTCGTACAAATCTTGTTTCTGTGAAAAGTATATCACAGAAGCACTTGGCACTTTCTCCAACATGCCTCAGCTCCTGTGTTACAGCTTGTGTGTGCAAATGTGGGTCACATAGAGTGGACCAGAGCTGTCACATTCTGGTTCATAAGCACCGATGTTTACATTCTCAAGAATTTTCCAGAAGCAGTTATTTTAAAAAGAACTAAAATTATACAAAGTTACAATGAAATAAGTATATTTAAAAAATAAAATAAATGCTAAATACCATCACTTCCTAATTATTTTGCTAAATTTACTTCTGTCTAACCTCTCAGTACTATTTATGACTTTTGTATTTAAGTGGTAAAAATACAGTACAATACTGGGAGGCCAACGTGGGTGGATTGCTTGAGCTCAGGAATTGGAAACCAGCCTGAGCAGTGTGAGACCCCGTCTCTAAAAATAGCCAGGCATTGTGGTGGGTGCCTATAGTCCTAGCTGCTTGGGAGACTAAAGCAAGAAGATCTTGTCAGCCTAAGAGTTTGAGGTTACTGTGAGCTATAACATCACAGCACGTTATTGAGGGTTACAAAGTAAGACTGTCTCAAAGAAAAAAAAAAAAAAAGTCCAGGCGCAGTGGCTCACACCTGTAATCCTAGCACTCTGGGAGGCCAGGGTGGGTGGATCGCTTAAGTTCATGAGTTCAAAACCAGCCTGAGCAAAAGCAATATCGCCATCTCTACTAAAAATAGAAAAACTGAGATAAGAGAATCGCTCGAGCCCAAGTTTGAGGTTGCTGTGAGCTATGACACCATGGCACTCTACCCAGGGTGACAGCTTGAGACTCTGTCTTAAAAAAAAAAAAGAAAGAAAATATAATACAGTGATGTCCTATTGCATATCTCTTTTTAATTCTACTTTCCATGATGTCATGAAGATAATTGAAATCAGGAGTATTTGCACCAAGGAAACTGGCGAAGGCTACAAACATCCATACAGGGCTTTTTATAGGACTTTTTTCTGGAGAGCTGTATGTTAAACTTTTTCCAGGACACTACTGGAGTTAGTTCTTATTTTTTGAAAGATCTGAAGTTGATTCTTGGCCTTTTGGCTGAGATCAAGTGTGGAAGGGTCTGGAGAGATGAATGGGAGAAATGGAATGCTTTGAGATGCTCATGGTATCTGGACTTGCATAGTTTTAGGGGAGATCCATATGCTTGGTTTCTGTTAAGCGGCAAAGTGGAATGAACTTGGCACTTGACTAGAAGGGATAAACTAAACAGGGGATGAGGCTGCTTAGGGCGAGTGGATTAAGCAGACCTTTTAGCATGTGAGATATGGTATTAATAATAGGTTACCTTCACAATGGGGCTGTTTGTTTAAAAGCTCTCAAAGTACTTTACATCTATTAACTCTTTCATATATCAAGTACCTGAGTGACTGAGGAGAGAAACAATAAAGACATTTTTTAAAGGTAAAAAAACTTGGGACCCAGGGAAGTTAAGTGACCTTTTCCCCCGCCTCTCAAAAACTGAGACCCCGTGAGGCAACACAGTACAGTATCCAGAAATAAACCCTGATTGAAATCCTTCCTCCACTAGCTTCCACTGTGTGACCTTGAGCAAGTTTCCTAAGTTTTCTGAGTCTCAATTTCTTCACCTGTGGAAAGTTACGGGGAGAATTAATGAAAGAATGTGTACAAAATCGCCAGATGAGTTTGATAGATTTTGCAGGGGTCCAGGAGAAAGAGTTTACATTACACAGCACAAACTACTGTAATGGACACAATGGCATCATTGTGATGGAGCATGGAGTTTCGCTCGTCCCTCCTTCTCCACACCTGGCCTCTCTCCATCCTGTTGGAGCCCTGCTCCCCTTCCTCTTTTCTTTCTTCTTCCTTCTCTCGTGCAGAACAATATTCTTCCTTCTGTGAAGTTTTGGTAGTATCTGCCATATGATAAGCCCTTATCAGGGCATTTTTCTAAGCAGAATTGCTTTCCTAAGAGAAAACCTGTCAGTAAAATTGTTACCACTTCGTGATACATATGAAGTCATTTGCAAAAGGTTTTCTCATCCACTGTTTCCTTTGAATCTCAGAGCCACCCTGTGGCAAGAATCACAATTATAACCATTTTGTATGGGGGGATTCTGAGGCCTAAGGAATTGCCTGGGATCACAATTTATAAGCCAGTGAGTCAGGACTTGAACCGGGCAATTACATTACCCAGCACTAATCCATCCATAGATTGCTTCTTCCTTCTTCAGAGTGGGCATTCTAGCCTGCCTCCTGGAATAACCTACTCATTCTTTTCTCTGTGCCATTCAGTTAGCCATCTAGACGGAGAGGTCAATTGGAGTTAGGAGACCCAAGTTAAGGTTATGACTCCTTTCCTAACTGGTTGTACACCCTTGATCAAGGAGATTTGAGAGACAGGAAGGTATCATGCTGGGAACAAATGCTGTGCTCTAGGCATTATGTATTAGGAACTTTGCATCAATTACTTTATTTAATCTTCACTAGAACTTTGTGAGACATCATCAGTATTTTATTTATTTTTTTGAGACAGAGTATCACTTTCTTCCCTGCCCCCCCCCACAGAGTGCTGTTGCATCATAGCTCATAGCAAGTGATCCTCTTGCCTCAGCCTCTCAAGTAGCTCAGACTACAGACACCCACCACAACACCCAGCTATTTTCTTAGAGACAGGGTCTCATTCTTGCTCAGGCTGGTCTTGAATTCCTGAGCTCAAGCTATCCACCTGCCTTGGCCTACCAGAGTGCTAGGATTACAGGCGTGAGCCACCACCCAGCCCTAGCATCAATATTTTAAATTTAAATAAAATTAAACTGTAGGCTCAGTGCTTATAGCTCAAGCGGCTAAGGCACCAGCCACATACACCGGAGCTGGCGGATTTGAATCCAGTCCGGGTCTGCCAAACAACAATGACAACTATAACCAAAAATAGCTGGGCATTGTGGCTGGCACCTGTAGTCCCAGCTACTTGGGAGGTTGAGGTGAGATAATTGCTTAAGCCCAAGAGTTTGAGGTTGCTGTGAGCATTGATGCCACAGCACTCTACCCAGCATAACAGCTTGAGACTCTGTCTCAAAAAAAAAATAAATAAAATAAATTTAAAAAATAAAAATAGAAAAATACATATTTAAAAAAATTAAACTATAAAATCTCAAGTTCAAAGAGCTGAAGAAACTTTCTCGAGGTCATATAGGGAGGAAGTGATAGAGACAGGATTTGAACCTTTGTCTCTTTGACTCAATTCCACCTCTATTTCCCTCTACCACATTGCCCCTCTGAGCCTTGAGGGGTTTTTTAATCTGAAGACAGGCACCTAATTTCTCTGGATCCTAACTCACACATTTATCTACTGCTGGGTTCTGTTTCTAACTTGGCAGGGTTTGCAAGGCTAGGTAACCTTCATGCCATTATCAATCTTCTCCTCCAGTTCAGAGGTCAGAAGTTCTCTTTCCTCCAGCCCCCCTCCTCTACCTCTGGGATGATGCTGGATTTCACCTAGGGGGTGCAGCCAAACCTCTCCACTTCTGTGAAGAGGAAGGGGAGAGCAATTAGGAAGAATGGTGTGTCACACTACCCACAACTCAGACCTAGCCTGGGGCAGACTGTTCATTAAGGGGCAGGCAGGGAGGAGGTGAACCAAGATAGCACAGAGATCCATCAAGGTGCCACGCTGACAGGTGCACGCACCTGCTTCCAGCCAGAGGAGCTAGAGCTCAGTGGGAACCTGCCTCATGAGAGAGGACTTTGTCTGCAAAGGGAAGAGAGGGTGAAAAAAAAAAAACAACTGCGAGATCGGAGCACTCTAATTATACGGCTCTAAATCACCAAGAAGAGCCTTGGCTCAAACATCTAAGTGGTGGAGGATAGATTTTTACCTCGACTCCTGCTAATTTTCATTGATTTATGTGGCTTGAAAGCATTTATTTTCTGCTCAAAGAGAGCCTGGCTCCTGCTAAGGTGGTGCAGGACTCCCCTAAATGTGCTCAACGTGGTGGGGTGAGCAGCAGAGGTGGGTTTCAGGGCAGGGGCTAAATTTCCTGCTCTGTTTCAGTTGCTGCCTGAGAGCCAAGAGGGTCTAATGGGAGTTGCTGGCCCTGCTGCAACAACCTCCCACTCATGTCCCCAGAGCCCGCCTGCTTCTGGTCACAGCTCCTTGAGTTTAACACTCCTGGCAGCTTAGCACTCTAGTTTTTATGTGCAAGGCCGTAATATTTGGTGAGCTGTGAGATGAGGTGGGAGCATTTGCAAGCGGCACTTCCCTTCCGGCCCTGCCCTGTGATTCGGGCCAGTTGTGTGACAAAGTGAAGCTGCCCCTCCTCCTTACTCTGGCTCCCCACCTGTGGCTCTTTGGCACAACATGTCTTTCCCTCGTTTTTTTCCTCCTCTCACCCCATCCCGTGTCTGCTAGACTCCCATAGCTCTTGGCTTTTGAAAGAGGATATTCAGTCCTCACATTCCAAACCATCTGCTCGGCTAAACATTTTAAAGAGCATTTCTGAGTCTGCCCAGGACCACATTCCAAAAGGGGAGAGGGTGGGCGTCAGAAGGGAAAATTTCTGAATGTCATAGGCTCTGTCAAAATCTGGACTGATGATGGCAAACTGATGAGGAAGCCAATGGGTCAGCTAGTGAGGGCCAAGCTTTCTTGGAGATTACAAGCCTAAGAAAGCAGTGATCATACTTCACATGCTCCTCTTCCAAAAGCTCATGACCAGTCATTTGTGCACCTCTGGTCCATTTCTCCAGGTCTGTGGTCCCTGAGCCCTTCCTGCCCCTTCCTGCCCCTTCCCCTGGCAGGGGGTCAGAGTTCAGATTCCTGTAGGTCTCTTCTGGCATCTTTCAGTTTTTCTGTCCAGTCTTCCTTTACGTCGACCAGAGGAAGGTTTGTTATAATGTGATGGTACGAGGGGGAAGAAAATGAAACAGATTAATTTTTAGGGAGTAGTTTTGATGATATATGAATGGAGAGCTTCTTCATAAAACTATTACTGGAAGATAATTCTGAGCTAGATGTAAAGTAAACAGGAGCAATAGAATCTCCTATCATGTTTTTAAAATGGAGAGTGTCTTACACATATTTGGATTGACACAATGGCCTAGAGATAGTAGGGTAGGTCAGAAAACTTCTGGAATCCTGAGGGACACTCAATGTAAATCATAATTAGTTAGAATGAAAGATTCAACTCCTCTAATAAGGATGTCCCGAACTTCAATGGCTCAACAAGATAGAATTTTATTTTTCTCACAGAACAGTACAAATTCCCTGTTGGCAGGAGGGCTCTGCTCCATGCTGTCATCCAGGGACCCAGGTTTCTTCTGTCTTGCTTTTCCTGTGGTATGCCCTTTATCTGTGTGGTCCGAACTAGATTATGGGCTACACCTGTGTTCTGAGTCTCAAGAAGAATAAAAAGCGTGTCCAAGGCGTACCCATTTCTTAAGGTCCCAGCCGATAAGTGGCCCATAGCACTTCTGCTTTCATGCCATTGTCAAGAACTTAGTCACATGGCCATCCCTAACTGCAAGGTAGCTGGGAAATATATATGTGAGTAGCCATATGCCGAATGGTTCAATTATTATGGAAGAAGGAAAGAATGGATTTTTGGAAAATATCATTTCTTTAACCTATATGTGAGGCTCTTTATTTCCCATAAGCAGTTAGGACAGAATTTTTGTTAAAATGGAAACAGGAAAAGTGGAAGCCATAGAGGACATAAAGACTCAAGATCCCTTCAAGTAATGGAGTATATCCCGGGTGCTTGAAAAGAGCCTGTTTTATTTGTCCTTTCAGACAAGGAACATCAGGGGCAGTCAGCAGCAGACAAGAGTGACTGATACCCAGAACACTGCTTATAAAATGCTTTATATTTGAATAATGGTTAATTTTTTTCAAGGCTCATTTGTACCTGATTGGATGCTGAAAACATTCCTCATCATGGACAGCAGGGCTTAGATAGGCAAAGGGTCTTGCACAAAGTCACTCAACTCATAAGTTGCAGAGGTGGGATCTGGACTCAAGTCTTCTAAGTTTTAGTCCAGTGCTTGACAAAACAAAATGCTGCCTATTCATTCCATATCCTGGAAAGGTGACTAGTTAGACATCCCACAGGTAATCAGGACTGCTACTTTTTTTTTTTTTTTGAGATAGCGTCTCAAACTGTCATCCTGGGTAGAGTACCGTGGCGTCACAGCTCACAGCAACCTCAAACTCTTGGGCTTAGCAATTCTCTTGCCTCAGCCTCCCAAGTAGCTGGGACTACAGGTACCCACCACAACACCCAGCTTTTTGTTGTTGTTGTTTTTGTTGCTATTGCAGTTTTCATTCTTGTTATAGCAGGCCTGGCCGGGTTTAAGCCCACTGGCCTTGGTGTATGTGGCCGGCACCCTACTCATTGAGCTATGGGTGCTGCCAGGACTTTTACTTTTTACTTTTTCCATCTCCGTGCTATTTGGATATCATGATTAAGATATCAAGAGTCATGTGCACAAGGCTGGGCATGGTGGCTCACACCTGTAATCCCAGCAATCTGGGAGGCCAAGGCAGGTAGACTGCCTGAGCTCAGGATTTGAGACCAGCCTGAGCAAGAGCAAGACCCTGCCTCCAAAAAAAAGTAGCTGGGTATTGTGGTGAGCACCTGTAGTCCCAAGTCCTCAGGAGGCTGAGGCAAGAGATTGCTTGAGCTCAAGAGTTTGAGATTGCTGTGAGGTAGGACGCTACAGCACTCTACGAAAGGCGGCAAAGTGAGACTCTGTCTCAAAAAAATGATAACATCGGTTATTACTTGTTGACCACCTACTGAGTGCCAGGCCCTGAGCTGGGCCCTTTATTTATATATCTTATTTATTCCTCATCATGACCCAACAAAATAGGCATTTTTATTGTACCTATCTTGCTGACACAGGGAGGTAACTTTTTCCCAACACACAGCTAATAAGTGGTTGAACCAGGACATGAACCTAAGTTGATCTGCTGCCTTTCCTCTCTGTGCTGCCTTGAAATATTAGAGACATCTGACGCTTAGGTCTCAGGAAAGGACACACAGGCAATGCTTGGTAATCTCAAAACTGAGGCAAGAACGGATTATTTAAGTTTATCCCAAATTCCTGACATCTCATCCGATGTCCTAGAGAGTGAACCTGTATTCAGTCTTCACTAGCCATGAGTCCCCAAACCCTTGTCCACTGGGCTCATAGACATTTAAGATGTCAGAACTGGAACCAAAGTGAAAGTTCCTCTGGTCCAACATGTTCCTTGTACAGATGGGGCAACTGAGACCCAGAAGGAAAAAAATAACTCTCCAGCAGCATCAGGGCTGATTCCTGGCAAAACCAACATATTCTTTTGATTCTCTGGGCTCTAGACCCATCATGACCTCATGGACTAAGAGCCAGTCTCACTTGCCACCTGTCAGAGCTTTCTTCAAGTGAGTAAAGCCAGAAGCAGGATTCACCTGGCTCTGTTCTGCAGGGGATAGAGCTGTCCCTTCTCTCCACTTCATTCCCACCTAGCTGGGTGAGCTTGCAGTTTTTCCAAAGCAGGGCCAGCCTGTCCTGAGCTGCAAGATGTATTAATCAATTTGATGAGGATGTTAAAGCTTTCTCTTTGCAACTAATTATGGCCTGATTTATAGGCCTGGCCTTGGTTTGATAGAGCTCTGCTCATGACAGGGATGAATGTGGTACTGGCATGGACCCCTTCATCTCTTGCATTTCTCTCTCTTCCTCCCTCCTCCCTCCCTCCCACATCTCCTGCCTCCTGACTGTGCTCTTGGCTCCCACAGGAACACCCTAATGACATGTTGACAAGCTGGTGGAGCGTGGCTCCTTCTCTGTTGCATCTGCCTCTGGCACCACCACTCCTCCTGTGTTCTCTGACGTAGGCAGATGGGTGCCGTGCTGGAGGAAGCTCTGTATGCCCCTTCCTTCTGGAAACAGGGAATAATAAAAATATCATGGTTTGACCCAACATCTTCCTTCCCAATCATCATTTCAAGACCTTGTTGAAATAAACTTTATTGCCAACTGCAGTGTCAGGTAAGATTTCAGGTAAGGTTTATTCTGGTTATTTTACAGATGGGAAAGCTGAGGCAGGGAGGTGAATCTGTCGGCAGTTCCACACACAGTAGGACGATACAGCTGAGAATGAATTGGTGTCATGATTTCCAGCTCTAAGATCTTCCCATTGCGGGAGCTCTTGACTCATCTTGCTGTTCTTAGGAAGCTCTTCCTCCAGGAGTGCTTCCTCATACCTGTACAACTTGGCAGAAAGAGCCCTCACGTACACCCTGGTTTCCCTTTGTTCCACAGTCTGCAAATAGGGATGTGAAATAAGGTGTAAATCATCACTTGGCACAAAGAGTACATATGCGTCACAACCCTTGGGCCAGTTTCCAGCAGTCTTTATGTTACACAGCGAGAATAGATAAGGAACAACCCCTCATTATCATCTTCCTTGGACTTGCATGCCATTACGAAGTTACTCTCCTCAGACTCAGCAGAGTCATATGGGAAGCTTCCACCATGCCAGGTGGGGGGTGGGTGGGTGCTTCCTTGTACTCAGTAATTGGTACTAGACCCACTAACACCAATGGAGAAAGTGTTCCTATGTATCTGAAAGTTATTTTGCAGTATTTCTTTAACACACTTATCTCTCCAAGGTGCTAACCTAAACCTAACCAAAGTTCAAATTCTAAATCTAGCCTGAACCTGAACCTGAGCCTTGACTTTACTCCGAATCCTAAATCTAAACAGTTTTCCAATTCTGACGCTAAACTAACCCTAATCTCAACTTGAGTCCAGGCCAGGCGCACACCTGAGTCCAGTGGCTCACACCTGTAATTCTAGCACTCTAGGAGGCCCAGGTGGGTGGATTGCTTGAGCTCAGGAGTTTGAGACCAGCCTGAGCAAAAGCGAGACCCCCATCTCTACTAAAAATAGAAAAACTGCTGAGCCTGGTGGCAGATGCCTGTTGTCCTAGCTACTTGGGAGACTGAGGCAAGAGGATCACTTGACCCAAGAGTTTGTGGTTGCTGTGAGCTATGACATCATAGCACTCTACCCAAAGGTAATGGAATGAGATTCTGTCTCAAAAAAAAAAAGAAAGAAAGAAAGAAAAGAAAGGAAGAAAAGAAAAACAAAACAAAATCAAAAAATAAATAAATAACTTAAGTCCAACTGAATGAAGATCTAAACATAACCTGATTCCAGATCCTAATCCAAACTCTAACATAATCCAACATTAGCCCTAAGTGATTCTCAACCAAGGATGACTTTACTCCATCCCCAAGCCTCATGGAACATTTGGTAGAGACTGGAGATATTCTGAGTTCCTGTTATGCAGAAAGAAGGCAAATGTTATTAGAATCAGTGAATAGAGGTCAGAGATGCCACTAGCCATCCTAATTTGTGCATAACCCCCACACAGAATTATCTAGCTATTGTCTATTATCTATCTATGTCAATAGTGCCAAGATTGAGAAATGCTGTCTCAACCTAATTAATCTAACCCTAATTCTGAAATAAATTAATACTAACCTTAACTGGGAAAATCAACATAAACCTAATTTCCCAGGCCTAACTCTGAACTACCTCTACCTAAACCAGAATCCCAATTCAAAATCTAAACCTAATTAGAACCTTCACCCTAATCCTAATTCTAACCTAGACCCCAGTTATAAATTAAACCTAATCCGAACCCAACCCTAACAATGTCCAGATGGCCGAGGGTTGTTAAGATGAGAAGAGTGAACCCAGAAGCTTGTGCTATTGCTATTGTTGCCATTTTCCTCATTTTTTCTTCACAATGAACATGAGACCATTCAGACCCTTCTGGATTGTGTAGGTCCTTTATTCTCCCAGCCTTGATTAAGGAACTGCTTATCAGCCCCCTCTCTCCAAAAGAGAAGACACTAAAGGAGATGAAAGTCAGACTTGGGTTAGCAGATAGCTGCTTACCAATGTATCTCAGAGGACATTGCAAAGGATGGTGATTTTATATGTATACATATAATATAAATAATACATAATGCATATATGTGTATACATATGTTGTGGTATTATATTTCCATTTTGTAAAGTTTAGAAAAAGTTTAAATCTGCACTCCTACTTGATCTTTAATATATCTTCGATTAGAGGTCAATGAGTCAGACTGTATTATCCTCACCTGATAAGTAAGATGCTCTTTGCCCAGGACCACACAGCAAGGTAGCTGGAGAGTTTGGCCAGATAGCTTGATTCATGAGCTATCTTCTACTCTTTTATCCTGCTTGTGATCTCTATCACTATTGCCTCCCGTACCCCCCAGTTAGTCCAGATATCCAGAAATTGTCAACATTTTTTGAAATTCAAACTGACATCACGGAATCTCTGAAGAACTCAGGCGTATCAGCAAGAAAAAAAATCAAACAACCTCATTAAAAAGTGGGCAAAAGACATGAACAGAAACTTCTCAATTGAAGATAGACCAATGGCCAACAAACACATGAGAAAATGCTCGACATCTCTATTAATCAGGAAAATGCAAATCAAACCACAATGAGATATCACCTAACTCCAGTGAGAATGGCTCTTATCAAAAAGTCTCAGAACAACTGATGCTGATGTGGATGTGAAGAGAAAGGACCTCTTACACACCACTGACAGGACTGCAAACCAGTACAACTTCTATGGAAAGTAGTATGGAGAAAGCTTGAAGAGCAAAAGTAGACCTACTTTTTGATCCAGCAACCCCACTGCTAGGTATTTACCCAAAGAAAAAAAAGACATTTTATAAAAAAGACACTTGCACTTGAATGTTTATAACAGCACAATTCACAATCACAAAGATAGGGAAACAACCCAAGTGTCTGTTAATGTATGAATGTGGTATATATACACCATGGAGTACTACTGAGACATTAAAAGAAAAAAATGGTGATCTAGGATCTTTTATAACAACCTGTACAGGACTGAGGACCATTCTTCTAAGTATTGCAAGAATGGAAAAACAAATGCCACACGTACTCAATACTAAATTGGAACTAGTTGGCCAACATTTATGTCTATGTATGGAAGTAAAACTGAGTGGAAATCAAGTAGATGGGTAGGGGGAGGAGGGGATGGGTGAATTCACACCTAATGAGTATGTGCACACTTTCTGGGTGAAGAGTACACTTACAGCTTTCATAAGATGTACAAATGCAAACCATGTAACCAAAATGTGCATACCCTTATAACATTCTGAAATTTAAAAATAAAAATGACATTAGGACCATGTCCAGGGTTTTAGAGGGGAGAGCAAAACTAGTGACAAAAGAGTAGTCCTTAGATTTTTGAATTGAGATTCAGGTTTAGGCAGGTTCATTTAGAGTTACTGTTGGGAAATTAGGTTTAAATTTATTTTTAAACCTAATTTCTCTTCCTCTTTCCCTAAAGTAGGTCAATGCCCCACATTTGGGGCAAAAACATTCCCAGTATTTTTCTTATTTACATGCACAACCCCATGAGTATTACAGAAGCCTGGGACAGATTTTGCCCAGATGGGCATTGTGACAGAATGTGGAAGCCAGGGGCAGTGGCCCAGGCTAGATGCAGTGGCTCATGATCCATAATCCTACCACTCTGGGAGGCCCAGGCCAGAAGATTGCTTGAACTCAGGAGTTCAAGACCAGCCTGAGCAAGAGTGAGACCCTGTCTCTACTAAAAATAGAAAAATTATCCAGGTGTTGTGGTGGCCATCTGTAGTCCCAGCTACTGGAAGATTGAGGCAGGAAGATCGCTTGCACTCAGGAGTTTAAAGTGGCTGTAAACTAGGCTGACACCACATACTCTGACCTGGGCCATAGACTGAGACTCTGTCTCAAAAACAAAACAAAACAAACCAGAAAACACCAAAAGGTAGCCAGCAAGGGATGAGGGGGAACCCAATACAAAAAGGGTGTGCATGGGATTGGACTAGTTGGAAAGTCATTGAGCTAGTGAGTCTTAGAGTCCTACATTGTTGGACATTCAGAGACTAAATGTAGAGGAAAGAGCACCGGACCAGGGTCAGAGACCTACATGTGAATCTCATCTTTGATGCAGATTTTAGATGAGTCACTTCTTACCATTGCTCCATCTGGAAAATAAGAGGGTTGGGCCAGAACTAAAAGTCTCTCTCATCTCTGGCATTCTATAATTTTTGACTAGTCCAATTAGAACCACCCTGTGCACATCTTTTTCTAATTCTATTCTCTCTTTGCACATTTAAACTGGGCAATTTTTGTTGTTGCTGTTGTTATGTTAGATTTGTTTTCTGGTGGGTAGAAGTCCCTGGTTTCCCCCATTAGACACAAAGTTCCAAAAGATGAAGATAGACTAGAACTCTGAGTTCTTGGCACTTCTAATATAGTGGTTTGCTAGCTAAGCAGTTTCCATGAGGCCCCCAAGCAGGGATGGCTGACCTGTCACGTGGCCTCCCCTATACTCTAGAAGCTGCCTCTGCCCTGCCCTTCCCTACTCTGTCCTCAGAGCCCAGAGCTGCTTGGTCAGGAGGGCAGGACACTGGGAGCCCTCAGCAACTGCTCATTAAACCCGCTGGAGTTGGAGGCCTCTCCTTCTGAAGAGCTGATGTTTCCTCAGGAGGAGCCTCACTGCATTAAGGAGATGAAAAGCTGTCTTCACAGTGGAGTGAATTCCCTCAGACCCAAAGCAGCTGTTCCTCAAAGCCTCCAAAAGCAAAAATCCTCATGAATAAGTATTGGGGAAGAAGTGAGGTTGTCCAAGAACAAAAGCAGATTCAAGGAAGTTATCTGAGAGAGGTTGGGACCTTTCATCTCATGAAATAAGTCATTTATGTGTCACCCCAGACTCTCCTTGCCAGCTCCCCTCCTGTTCCATTGATCTGGAGCCACATCCTGCTTCTCTCTCACATGGAAACAGGCAACACCTAGAGCATCATCTGCTCAGACTTGCCTTCAGAGGAAAGAGAAACCACAAACAGCTGCCCCACGGGCCCTCCTGCCAGATTCCAGATTCCAGCTCAGACCACGGATCTTGATGACTTCATCGGTATCCGAGCTGGAATTCACTTCTCCAGAGATGGAGGGGCTGCCAGCATCCCCACAGAGACCCTGGACAAAGAGGAGGCTGCATGGTGGGTTCACACCTGAACCACACGGTAGAGTAGTGCACAAAGAGCTCCACTCTCCACCCGAGGCTGTGAGCCTGGCCCGGGGCCTGCTTCATCTGTTGGCAGCTTGAGGTGAGCCCCTCCCCCTGACCTCCACCCTACCGCTTTAAAATACCTCTAGCTCACAGAATCAAAAGACACTCCCAAATTAGAGCCTCATTCCCTTTTGTCTGGATCCAAGAGGAAATGCACTTTGGAAGAAAACGTGCCTCTGTGTGAATGAATTTATCAGAACCTGTCCAGAACAGTTTTACTGAAAGAGAAACTCTGTTTTTCTCTAAGAGAGCCTGGCCAGGAAATGAAGTTAAGAAGCCAAAAGTTTCCGAACTAATGGGTCAGGGCTGGAAGGGAAGCCTTAAAGACTATGTAGATAGAACAAACTTCTCATGTGCACAGGAGGAAACCGAAGTTCAGAGAAGAGCATCTTGACAGTGTCCCACAGCAAGTTAGTGGCAGAAACTGGAACTTAGGGGTCCTGGTTCTTAGCCTTTGTGCCAGTTGCAGAAAAGGAAAATTCAAGGCCTGAAAGATGAATTTGCCTACTTCACAAGTTTTCCAGGGGCTGGCACTTTCTGCCTTTGGAATATTTGGTTCCACCCAGAGTGAATCTCAGTTCTTGGTTGTGAACAGCTGCAAAGCAGCACGAATGGACAGAAAGGGATATGGGTGAGAAGGGAGATGGGGCGAGCAAAGACTGAGGAGGAGAAGTCTGAATTCTCAACTGCATCTGACTCAGTAAATAATACTAACTCTTGACTTAGGGGCTATTGGCTTTCACCTCTCTTTCTAGCCACAGTTCCCCAAAGAGAAATACTAATGCTGTCCTCTTCAGATGCAAAGGATAACATTGTAGGTACTCAATTGATGTTAGTTAAATAAATGCATGTGGGCCAGGCATGGTGGCTCACACCTATATTCACTATAACTAGTAAATTACTCCTGGATTATACTTCTCGAATTTGCATTCCTTCCCCCCTTATCTTGTAATAAGATAAAAATGAGACCTTAGAATCAGACCTGAGTTGTGTGGTTCAAACTTTAAAAGATTTTTTTTGATTGTGGTAAAATATGCATCACATAAAATTTACCATCTTAACCATTTTTAAGAGTACAGTTCAGCAGCATTTAAGTACTTTCACAGTGCTATGCAACCAATCTCCAGAACCTTTTCATCTTATAAAACAAATTCTATACCCATTCCCCCAGCCTCTGGTAAACACTATCTACTTTCTTTCCATCTCTATGACCTTGATCACTGATAGGTATTTGTCCTTCTGTAACTGGCTTGTTATACTTAGCATAATATCCTCGAAGTTCATTCGTGTTTTAGCAAGTGTCAAAAATGTCTTCCTTTTTTAAGGCTGAATAATAGTCTATTATATGGATACGTCACCTTTTGTTTATCCATTCAACCATCCATACATGAACAAGTGGGTGGCATCCACTTTCCACTTTTGGCTCTCGTGAATAAGGCTGTTATGAATATGAATATGCAAATATCTTCTTGAGACCTCGCTTTCAATTCTTTTGGGCATACATCCAGAAGTTGAGCTGGTGAATCATAAGACACTTCTATTTTTAATTTTTAGAGGAATGGTCATACTGTTGGCTTAAACTTGTTGGGCCTTTATTTTCCTTTTCTATAAAATAGGCATGAGGTTGTTGAGAGTATTAAAGAAATCATGTACACAAAGCTCTTGGCTTGAAGCCTAGAATGTGGTAGAAATTTAAGAAATAGTTATCCTGGAGGACTCTTAAAGAAAAGGCTTTCCTTTCTATATCCCAAGCATTTAATATGGTGTTATACTCGTAATATGTGTTTAACATATTACTATTGGTGAATGAATGAATAATAAATAAATGCATCCTTGTAACTCTGGAATATCTAGAATAATTCTTGTACATTGTAGGTGCTCAATTGATGTTAATTAAATAAATGCATGTGGGCCAGGCATGGTGGCTCACACCTATAATCCTGGCACACTGGGAGGCCAAGGCAGGACGATTGCTTGAGGCCAAGAATTTGAGACCATCCTGGGCAACATAGCAAAATCTTGTTTCTAAAAAAACATTAGCCAGTGGGGTGGTGTGCACCCACAGACCCAGCTAGTCACGGGGCTGAGGTGAGGGGATTGCTTGGGCCCAGGAGTTCACAGTTGCAGTGAACTATAATTCCATAACTCCACTTACACTCCAGCCTAGTCAACAGAGTTAGACCCTACCTCTTTAAAAAAAATTTTTAATGGAAAATAGCAGGAAAGCCTATAGAATTTCCTATATAAGGCCTATTTCTTTCATACTGCACTTCATGAGAAAAGAAATTTGCTCATGTCTAAAGTTTCAGGCAGGACAATTCAGAATCAAGTACTGTGTTTGGCCCACTGCCACTCATGCCAACACTGACAAGAACTCCCACTTACTGGGGTCCTTCCTCTTCCGTCAGCCATGGCAAGTGAATTCCATTGGGCAGAGGGTGCAAAGGCAGAATTGCTCCATGTGAAAGTAACCAGTGCACTTCCAGGCTCCACTGGGCTTGCTACACTTTCTCTCTTTCTGTCACCTTCACAGAACACTTACTGTGAGCTCCAAGGTGTATTGCAAAGCAGCCTTGTCCATGTTGAATCTTCTTACTCCATGCAACTCAGATCTGGCCCAGCTGTAACAGTAGCTATCATTTCTTATGTCTCAGCAGCATCTCCCTTCTGTGGCCACCTTCTTGACCCCAGTAGGGTTACCTGTTCTTACAATGGAACCCAAGTCTTTTTCTTCTGCCCGTAAATTTGGCTTCTACTTTTTTGCATTATCCATAATACACCCAATATTGTAACTATTCAGTTTTCTAGAACCTCTCTGAATTCCCTTTTCTTCTTCTGGAATGTCCCTCCCACTCAAGTATATTGGTCAACACTTGCCTATATACTCTGGTGACTGGAAACAGAACTGAGAGGAATGGAAACTCCCTCCCAGGTACACGGATTGAGAACTCATTTAATGCATCCTTAGCCCCTTACGTAACACCTGGAATTCAGCAAGAGCTCAATAACTACATATAAATTGGATAAATATTGGTTTACTGTGTCCTATTCCTATACAATTCTTTTTAGATTACAAACTTTCCAAGCACAAAATTAAATAATATGTCTCTCTTATCAGGATGCCTCCTAAGCTGGAGACCATATTTCTCTCTTGTATTGGAGGTTTCTGAGGGCAAGTCTGTGCCACCTCCATGTCCCTTGAGCTCCCAAAACGTCATCAAAGACCTTGTTTAATGATGACTAAGACCAAGGTTTCTCAACCTTAGCCTTATTGACATTCTGGGCCAGGTAATTATTTGATGTGGGGACAGGATGTTTATTTAGCAGCGTCTCTGGCCTCTACCCACTAGATGCCAGTAGCCACCCCTCCCCGCTATGACAACCAAAAATGTCTCCAGACAATACCAAATATCCTTTCTGTTTGGGGAGTGGAGGAAGGGCACAATCACTCCTCGTCAAGAACCACTGACTCAGATTAAAGTAAAAGAAGAAGTGATTTCTCTATTCTTCATTACCTTATGGGAATGGAAAATATTTTTCTAGTAGAGGAGAAGTGGAATATTTATTGATGTTAGGTTGAGAATTGATAAATAACCCCAGCGCCTGGGTTTTCTTAGAATTGAACTGGGAGCACTCCAGGGGAAACAATCCCTGTGTAGAACAAAAATTTTTTTCAGATCATTGGATTGCAGAAGGTAATGACAGAAGAAGGACATGCTGGAAGATGAGGACATACCCTATCAGAAGTTACTAGAGACAGCATTTACTCTCTGCTCCTCAAGACCTGCTGGAACTCAGTACCTGTTGGCCGAGTGCAGTGACTCACACCTGTAATCCTAGCACTCTGGGAGGCTAAGACAGATGGATTGCTTGAGCTCATGAGTTGGTGACAATCCTGAGCAAGAGAGAGGCCCCATTTCTATTAAAATGACTAGAAAAAACTAGTCAGATGTTGTGGCAGGCACCTGAAGTCCCAGCTACTTGGGAGACTGAGGCAAGAGGATCTCTTGAGCCCAAGAGTTTGAGGTTGCTGTGAGCTGTGATGATACCATGGCACTCTACCTGGGGTGACAGAGTGAGACTCTGTCTCAAAAAGAAAAACAATAATAATAATACAATAAAGGTCTGCTCTGGTTGGACCCTATCTGCCTGCAGAAACTGGAGCCCAAAGAGACTGAGTGACTTTTTTAATGTTGCACAACATATCAGAGACAAAACTAGGACTTGAACTCCCCTTGAGATGGACATCTGAAAGACTGGGGTCATGGTGTGCCCTCAGCTGTCTGGGGCGTTTTCTCTTGTCTTTCCCAATCCAGTGAGTCCTCTGATTATAGGATCAGACTAGACCAGAGAGATGAGAAGTATCCATGGGTGATCTTTGCTGAGGGGTAGGGGTAGGCTGGGGGGAGTAGAACTGTTCACAGTAGCAGCCCATTTCCCAAGATGCTTTGGGTTGCTGGCTTCTGAGCCTACTATCTCACTTTCATGTTGCTATGTAGAGATAAGCTATCAAGTTCTGCACAAGACCAACTGAGGAAGTTGGGAGGGTGGGGAGGCCATGGCAGCTGGCAGGAAAGGGCTGGCAGCAAAAAACAAATGCAAGCATCCTGGCAACAAAACTGCTGACTAGACTGTTATGAGTGCAGGGAGAAGAAAAAGAAGAATCAAGGCAAGGGGAGAAAATAGGAGAAGGGAGAGGAGGAAAGGCAGAGAGACCCACAACATTTAAAGAGGTTTAGTGAGGCAGAACACCAGGAGGGAGTTTTCCCCTTTCTCTGAAAAAGCTAACTTTCTCTCTTCACTGAAAAAAGTTATTTTCTGGAGGTATGTTTTTTTTAATGTACTTTTCTTCAAAGGGTTAATGCACCCCAAGTATTCTTAAAATTTATTTGTGATCCTATAAACAAAGAATCTAGTCTTCAGGAATGATTTACTGTGTGACTTCTGGAAAGTCACTCAACTGTACTGAGGTTTTATGCCTCCCTCTTATTTAAAAGAAAAAAAATACAGGGATTACCCTGAGCCAGCTGTAAGGAGAGGCCTCATTGTCTAACTCACTAGAAGTGCTAAAGAGCTGTTCTTTCAACTGGAACTACCTAGGGAGAGATTTTCTTACCATGAGCTTTTACATCCTCATTCATTTGAATTGGTGCTCTGGGAGCCAGGCAGGGAACAGGTATTTTTATCTTACTTTAATGGATAAGCAGTAGTGTAACTAGTAAAAAATGGATCTCTCCTTTGTTATCCTCCTCTGCATACCATGGAAAAGGCCCTGCTTTTTTCCTCTGAGTAGGATTCAGAGACTAGGCTGAGCAGATTAGATTTTGGATAGAGGGGATTCTGCTCTTTGGAGAGGGAACAGACAGACTGGCAGGGAGGCTGCTGGTGTCATGGGAAAGCTTGAATCCAGAGCCTTCACTTCATCCCAGCTGCCTAAACCCCTCACAGTTATGTGACTTCATGGTCTTGGCTGCTCTGGCTTAGTTTCAATACTGTAACTAAAGTGAGACTACATTCCATAACCCTCTGATAGCGCAAGTCAGGGCTGAGTGAGGAAGCAAACTGAAGGTAAAAATTCCTAGTCTGGGCTCTTCATGAGCTTCCTCTTCTTGTTCTGTCTCAGTTTCTCTTTCTTCACAGTCTCCTTTCCATTCTCATTCAACTTGTAGGTGGCAACTATTTCTGAATTTATACACTTTTCTAAAGCCCACATCCTCCAGGGGGCCAGATCAGATTACACCAGCCCTTCCAGGAATCCTTCCTTTACTTTGTTATTAGATCCCCAAATTTGTCTGCCAGAACAAGACCCTGCACACACAGAAAGACAGCAGTAAATTAGGGGTGAGTTATATGTCTAGTGTAATTTATAGGCTAGCATATAAATTAACATCACGTGCATAAAATCCAGAACTACCTCTGTTGATGCACTGCCTTGGGCTCTGAAATTCTCATTTTTAGGGAACCGGTTTCTGCAGAGTTTAAGGCACTATGAATCCATCAGCCATGGGGTCAATTCCTGTGGTTGTTAGAATAACTGGATTATTTTGCTATGTCAGACACACCCCTGGCCCTAAACTCTACCTTCCAAGGACAAAGATTATATTGGAGAGGGTGACCCAATGAGTGAGTCCTTCATCCAGAGCCACATGGGGGTGTCACTGTCCTGGTTGCTTTTGACATCTGCCTCTCTGCTTTCAAGTCCAGCATAGAAGAATGTCTAAAGGCAAGAGGCCTCCCATATGCCAAAGAAGAAGGAAGATCCAAGTTCAAGCACAGGAACAAGCATAGAGAAAGGATCACCAAACAAGAGGAGCCTTTCCCTCCTTATGAGGTCACAAAATCATCAAAAAACAAAAAGAATGTCCTCTCTTCTCTACCCTATGTGACACAGAAGACTTCTTGTTGCCTTTCTTCATCCGGCCACACACACACACTCACACACATGTCCCTTGCCCTTGCAGGACAGCCTCCTGGGCCAGGCTAGACCAGATGACAGCAACCTAAGAAAGTTCCCAGGACAGGGAAAGGATGGGAGCACCCAGGCTGAGGGTCTGGATGACTGAGGCAGGTGCCGTTTCCCTGCATGACGGAGATGGGGCCTCTGATCCTGACCAAAGTTATTGTGTATGTGTCTTCTTGGGATCAAGAGAAGGAGAGGAGAGAGGAGAGAAAGGCGGCGGAGGACAGCTGGGGCGCGGGCGGAGAGGCAGGGCCGGCCGGCCGCGCGGGGAGCGGGCGCCCGGCGTGCGGGGCCGCCGCTAGGGTGCAGCTGTGGGCTGACGCGCGAGCCGGGGCCCGGGGCGGAGCCGCGCCGGAGACCGGCTGGCAGCGATGGCGGTGAGGTTCGGGTGTTGTGTTTCTACTATAACTATAATTAGGCGGATTCAGTGTTTATTTAGGCTGAGAGCTGTAAGATAAATGACAGCTTCGAAGATGCTTTTCAGCACTTCATAAATCACCCACCGGCCCGGGCAGTTTGCTTCTGCCACGTCTCGGTTCTCCCTCCGCGCCCTCCCTGTCCCCGACTCACCTCGGAAGAGGGCACGGGGATGACTCCGTGCCTCTCACCACAGAGGGCAGGAGGGCAAAGGGGAAATCGTGTCTGTCCTTCCCAAAGCTCCGAGCGCCCCGGAATGGGTACCAGGCAGCTCCCGGGAAAGCTGTCAGAAGCTTCCTCCCGAGGTGGTCTTGGCGGCCAAGTGGGGCTGGGTTGACGGGCAGGCTTGCCCTCCTCTGGGAGAATGTGGTCTCTAATCGGCTCTAATTCAAGCTCTCCTCCTTGTGCTTCCCTGACACATCTGGAGATTTACAGGAGACGTTTGAGAAATGTTTATAGTACAAGGAACCTTTTTTATCCTTCTGCTCTGACTGTGCCTCTCTTGGGGGCTCAGGGAGGAAAGGGTCCCTTTCCCATGGGAGAGCACATTCTTGGAGAGGGATTGTAGAGAGTAGCCCCACTTCTCAAGCAGAGTTTGGAATTCCCTGGAGATCAGGAAGGGCAAAGACCTGGGTGGGATCAGTTCCCTTAACAGGCAAAGGGAGCAGAATGTGGGGAGTCCAGCATGGGGTCTCTCAGACTTGAACTAGAAGTAAACAGACGAAATGCAGAGGTAACAGCCTGACAGGGAAGTAACCAAGGTCCTGGACCAGCACCTTTCCATGCAGAAGTTTTAAACCAGAACCAGCATTTCAGGGTCACCTGTCAGACATCAGAGTCAGTGGCATGGTCCCTTCCCCCAGCTTTGAAACATCATAGACTTGGGGAAAATGACCTTATGTAAAAACAGCAAGTTAGTCTTCAGCAAGTAATAAGCCTTATAATCCTCTTATGAAGCTCATGATACCAGCTTAGGTCATTCATGGGTTGAGGAGACCCAGCCAAGCCACCAAGGAGAAGGGACTCCTAGCTTCAGACATCAAAGTACTGCTGCAGTGGAGAGGGGTGCCATGCCACCAAAGCCCTTTTTTCCAGGGATGGCCCTCTCCAAGGGATGTGCATTAGGCCAGAGAATGGAGCCATCTTCCCACGTGGAATGGTACCTACGATGTGTCAGGCCCTACGGCCCCTGAGTTCTATATATGAGTATGATCCTCACTGCCCAAGCACTGCCTAGAAGGCCAGGATGCACCCAGCAAAGAAGTAAATGGGCCAGACACTAGGCTTCAGAGCTGGGAAGATTAGCTACTGACATTTGTATTTGGTTGGGCATAAAAAAGGCTGTTCTTTCCGCTGTCAGGAAACCAAGCAAAGAGAACAGACATAGTAGATCAAATCCCCAATTCAGAAGCTCTGCGTAGATAAGTTAGTGTTATATAACCCTGTGAGCTATGTCACAGATGCATTTATCATTCATTTTTTCAGCAGGTATTATGTACGTTCTATGTGCAAGGCACTGTGCTGGGTGCTGGAAATAAAATGAAGAAAGACAGTCCCTTCAGGTTCCACGCTTAAGTAGCAGATGGGCATAAAAACAAATAATTATGAACAGCAATAGTGGAGATGTGCACAAAATAGATGGAGCCTGGTACCTACTTGACAAAGCTGATCTCTTTTGCAGTAAGGGAGCTCAGATCTCCATAGTCGGCCATGGGTAAAGTCAGCCATGAAATCTGGGTAAAGATGTAAAAAAAAACTATAGAGCTATAATTAAGAACATGGACTCTGCAGTGAGTGAGACATATTTGGCTTTGAATTTCAACTCTACCACTTACTAATTGTGGAATCTTGTTGTTTCATTTTCCTACACCTCTTCTATAAAAGGATGATCAATAACTATTGTTACTGTTAATATTACGTTTACCTCATAGGATTGAGTGAAGATTAAATGAGAGAATGCATATAAACTCTTACCATAGCAGTGGCTCATGCCTGTAATCCTAGCACAGGAGGCTGAGGTGGGTGGATAGCCTGAGCTCACAGGTTCGAGACCAGCCTGAGACAAAGCTAGACTTCATCTCTAAAAATAGCCAGACGTTGTGCTAGGTGCCTATAGTCCCAGCTACTTGGGAGGCTGAGGTAAGAGAATCGCTTGAGCCCAAGAGTTTGAGGTTGCTGTGAGCAATGATGCCATGGCACTCTATTGAGGGCAACAAAGTGAGACTCTGTCTCAAAAAAAAAAAAAAATTACTCTTACCATAGTGCCTGCAACACGGTAAGTGTTCAATACTGTAAATGTTAACATTAAAAAGAAATGAAGGAAAGAAGGAAAAGGGAGAGGGAGAGAGAGACAGAAAAAGATGAAAGGAAAACTTCTGTGTATATATATAAAGTAAGAAACAATGCTCAGGTCCCCTGAATGAGAGAGAAGTAATTTTTACACAGCCACTGCCATCTTCTCCATGGTTTCTACTGTGAATTGGGAGGCTTTGGTACTAATCCCAGCTCTGCCATTAGCTGGGAACATGTTCTTGCTCAGTCTCTGGGCTTTAGTTTCTGATTTGTGAAAAGAAAAGTGCAAATTTCCTTCTGTAATATTTTCACATTTTATGATTCTATCCAAGAATGTGCACAATCGGCCAGGTAAGGTGGCTCACACTTGTAATCCCAGGACTCTGGGAGGTCAAGGCAGGTGGATCCAAGGCAGGACAAGAGCAAGACCTCGTCTCTCCTAAAAATAGAAAACACTGGCCAGGCATTGTGGCGGGCAGCTGTAGTCCCAGCTAACTTGGGAGGCTGAGACAAGAGGATCCCTTAAGCCTGGGAGTTTGAGGTTACTGTAAGCTGTAACATCACAGGATTCTACCCAGGACATCTGAGTGAGACTGTCTTTAAAAAAAAGAAAGAGGCTCAGCACCGATAGAACAGTAGTTATGGCGTCAGCCACATACACCAAGGGTGGCGGGTTTGAACCCAGCCTGGTCCTGTTAAACAACAATGACAACTGCAACCAAAAATAGCTGGGCACTGTGGTGGGCACCTGTGGTCCCAGCTACTTGGGAGGCTGAAGCAAGCGCTTAAGCCTAAGAGTTGAGGTTGCTATGAGCTGTGACATCATGGCATTCTACCAAGGGCGACATAGTGAGACTATCCCAAAAAAAGAAAGAAAGAGGGCGGTGCTTGTGGTTCAAAGGAGTAGGATGTCTGCCCTATATGCCAGAGGTGATGGGTTCAAACCCAGCCCCGGCCAAAAACTGCAAAAAAAAAAAAAAGAAAGAAAGAAAGAAAGAAAATGTACACAATCTTTTGGAGGTATGGATGTGTTTATGTCATTGTCATGGGTATATACTTATTTCCAAACTCATCAAGTTGTACATATTAAATATGTCCAGCTTATTGTATGTCATTCACACTTCAATAAAGTAGTTTTTCTTAAAGCACACAAAAAATAGGACACTGATAGATGTGCTAATAATTTTGCAAATCTGGCCAGGATGCAGTGGCTCATGACTGTAATCCCAGTGCTCTGGGAGGCTGGGATGGGAGGATCACTTAAAGTCAAGTGCTCAAGACCAGGCTGAGCAAGAATGAAACCCCTGTCTCTACAAAAAACAGAAAAATTTAGCTGGGCATGGTGGTACATACCTGTAGTCCCAGCTACAAGGGAGGCTAAGGTAGGAGGATCACTTGAGTCCAGAGTTTGAGGTTGCAGTGAGCTGTGATGATACCATTGCACTCTAGCCTGCTGACAGAGCAAGACTCTGTCTTGAAAAAAAATCAATAATAATAATTTTACAAATCAATTAACAAAATGTATTGTTCCAATAGTTTCTAAGAAATGCTCTGTGACTGATTAAATGTCCCTTGTAACACTCGACATGAGGATATACCCGCTGTCCTCAGTCCTGACAAATATCTTTGTGACACTATCAACAGTACAGCAACCAACCTGAGGCTGCAGCAATGTCAAGGTTGAAGAGGTCAAATATCCAAACCCAGGATGATGGTGGAAGTTTCCCCTAAGCCTACACTACTCAGAACTTAGACTTGTTTTTCTTTCTGAAACCTTGATCTCTCTGATTAATTTTTCTCAACCCTCCTTGTTTGTTCCATTTAGTCAACATATACTAAATATTTCCCATGTGCCAGATACCTTGGCTAGATGCTTAGGATTAAAACAAATATTAGTACAACTCTTTCCCTCAAGATGTTTATTGTCTTTTAAAGTGAGATACATGAAAACATATCAAAGAAATGTAATAAAATGCTGTAAGTCTGCATAGGGAATACTGGGATGGCAAGGAAGAAATAATTGTTTCCCTCTCGTGCCTTCACAGTGCTCTGCACACCACTGGTGTCCCATGTGTTGGATAAATGAATAAACCAGCAAATAGCCTGGAGTAGAGGATCTGAGTAGGCAAATTAGTAGGAAGGGAAAGAAACTCACCCCCTCCCAACAATGCTATGAGACAAATAAACCAACTAAATTAAGGGATGTAGGAATGGCGTTTTATATCTCCACCAACAATTCCTTGAAGCTGGTGTATTTGATAGATACACCCTGAAGCTGGTACTTTCTTTCTTTCTCTCAGAAAATCCCAAGGCTACTGATTTCCTTGCCAAAATAAATTGAGCCGGGTAGGGGCACAGGGAAGATGTTCTCCCAGCCATACGAGAAGAGGTGAATCCTACCTCCCCAGATCATGAAGGAAAATAATCATTGCGCTGGTTTCTGAAGAAGCTGGACAAGGATGAACCAAACCTCTCCAGTCTCCATTTGATCAAAGGCCACATGGCGTCTTGTTGCATGTGGGGCTGACTCTCTCTGTAGCTTAGGATCTGAAGCATGCAAAGGAAGACAGAGTTAGACGTTTCTTTCTCTCTGATGGCTCACAGACCACCAGACACAAAGAGGGCTGGATGAGAGCGTGTGGGCAAAGCAACAAACCCAGCCCTGCCCAGGTAGAAGAATCTGGGGGGAGGGCTGCTTGGGGGAGTAAGGACTGACAACTTCCTTGTAAAAGATAACGTATTCCTTTGTTTTATATTTCGGTGTGAGAGGCTAAAATGTAAGGAGGAGTGGAAGATCTGTCACATGTACTAATGAGATCCATCTTCATAACCCAGATCTTCAGAGAGCTTCTTGCAGCATTCAATACTCCTCAGAAATTTGCTTCGTTTCTACTTTCTTGAGGAAGCAAGCAAAGAAAACTAGGCATTTCCTGTTCGACCCTGTGTCCACTTAGATGCACTGAAGTCCCCTGTCTGGTTAACTTCAGGTTTTTCCTATCGTCAACAGTCTCTGAGAAAGCACCAAATTTCGGCAGTTAATGTTACAGGCAGACCCCAGTTACTGTCACCCTAGTAATCTCCTCCTGCTGACCTCTGGCTTCGAACGTGGTTCAGTCAATGTTCTTGACTTTTCCCACACTCCCTACTTTCAGTCAAAGAAAATTCAACAGAGCCTATTTTCCAGCGTAAGCCTGCAAATTTCACTCTCAATGTCAGGCTTTTGTAGCTCCTGGCTTGAGCCCCGCTCAGGAGACAGGTACACACAGATAATAGAATTTGGTTTGAGAATCTGCCCTTCAGGTTAAGAAGATGGCATGGCGATTCTTGTCTGAAGAACCTGCAATTTAAATGTTTCTCTAGGACTAGAGAGCAGAGTCGCAAAGACCCAGAACACTTTACCAGTGCACCTTGGAAGTCAAATCGAGAGCTCGTGCTAATGCTAGATAATTCTATTTGGCTCAACAAACATTTGTTGAGTGCCTACTAAATGCCAGGCACTGTGACAGGTGCTGGCAATTATTGCTAACAGCCTGTGCTTGTAAAGTGGCTGGCCAGGGTTAGCAATGCTGTTAGGTGGCTGAGAAAGAAAAGGTCACATGCCTGTAATCCCAGCTACCTGGGAGGCCAAGGAGGAAAGACAGCTTGAGCCCAGAAGTTCAAGGCCAGCCTGGGCAACAGAGCAGAAACAAGTCTTTTTTTAAAAAAAAGAAAGAAAGAACAAAAAAAAGAAAAATGAGAACAAAGCTCATGATGATAGCTCTGCCTCTTTCAGAAAGCATTTTACACATAGCCTCCCATGAGAAAGGCAGTCAGAAGCACAAAGGAATCCCGTCTCAGGATAATGCGTTTGCACTGAGTCAGCTGCTTGTCTCCCTTCATGAATCTTGGCAAAGGAGACAGCTCGAGATCTGGATCTGAAAGAGCTAGGTTCAAATTTCAACCTCTCCACTTAGTTATGTGAGGGGTAAGTTAGCTGACCTCTGAATCTCAGTTTCCTTTGCCATGAATTGAAAAGAATAATACTTGCTCTGCCTACCTCATAAGTAGGAGGGTCAGATGAGATCATGTAACATGGGTCAGTGTTTCTCAAACGTGCCCTGAGTCACCTGGGGATGTTGTTAATTTGCTGACTCTGAGTCAGTAGATCTGAGTGAGCCTGAGAATCTGCACTTCAAATATGCTCCCGGGTGATGCTGATGAAGATGGCCCACAGGTCACACTTTGAGTAGTAGGTGATGGACTATTTATTAGTCAAATGGGAAGGATGATGATAGTGATGAGCATCGCCAGCTAAGGAAACACCAAAACTCATTCAGAATTCAGCAGAGCCCCACTAAATGACTACAGCTGTGTTCAGCAGCCACTGCATGGTCCACAGAAGCAATTTATGGCATGGTCTTGCTTACTTAGGTGAACTTGTTAGAGAATAATACTAATCCATCCAAACACAGCAGCTAGAACAAAGAAACAAAATACAAATTCAGAATTCTTTTTTTTTTTTTTTTTT
>NW_003852413.1:26691704-26724960 GCF_000181295.1 Otolemur garnettii
TTTGGTTGCAGCCATCATTGTTGTTTGGCGGGCCCGGGCTGGATTCAAACCCGCCACCTTAGGTGTATGTGGCTGGTGCCTTAGCCACTTGTGCCACAGGCGCCAAGCCCAGAAAAGCTTTTTTTACTTCCTTAATGACAATGGCCGCTAGCACATATTCTTAGGAATATTAATAAGTTAACAATTGTATAACTCTTATGAGCTCATGAGGATGTCCTAGCAGTGTGTGACCCAGAAGAACTGAACTAGAATTTGCTTGTCCCAGTTACCTACAAAGAGATGATCCATTTCTTAGAAACTGCGTGGCTAGGCTTCCTAAGGCTGAAACAAAGCATAAAATTAAGGCAATTATTGAGATAAATGGAAGGTGAGATAGTATAATGAAATATCCCTGGGTGGGAGGCAGGACTCCCAGATTTTAGTCTTATCTTTGCCATGTCCTGCTGATCTGGGATAGGGGTCTCCACATTGCTAAGCAGAATTTGCCTGCCTGGAATGTGCATACCTCTCCTTTGAATGTATGAGTCAAAGATGATATTAAAGAAAAAATTTAATACAAAGTAAGAAAGTAAAACATGTTATTTTTTTAAGTAAACATGCACCAGAGGTGTGTTTTTCAGACAGCTGCTAGTTTGCTGCTTCTCTTCGGTCTTGGAGAGCTGGGTTCACTGGAGTTGAGAGGAATCAAACAAAGTTCTAATCAGAGGTTCCTGGAGTCTCCACTCCCTCCAGAACTTCTCTGGAGAGCAGCTGGCACTGTGGGCCCAGATCCTGCTCCAAGCTCACGGCTAATGCAAAGCAAAATCTTTCCTGGAGAAGGAGAGCAGGGAGGAGTAAGTGGCGACAGTTTATCTGGACCTGGCGCTGGGTTCATTAAGAGGCCTGGTGCCGTTTATCTGCTTCTTGTCCACAGAGTCGGCTGCTCTGAGCACCGAGTCCAGGGCCTGTCACCATCCCAGCCGTGGTGGCGTCAAGTTGGAAGGGTGTGAAACAGAGTGTCCTCTCCCTTCCCCCACCTCAATCTCCCCTGTTTCCAACTGTCTGTCCTCAAGGGGTCAGATAGGAGCTGCAATTGCAGGAGAGAAGCCTGAAGCCCTTCTGTCAATGCCTTCTGCCCCTCAGACAGTGAGGTCCTCTGAGTTGACAACTGCTCCCATAAAGAAGCAGGCCCCAGCTCAGTGGAGGCAAGTAGAGGGAGATGGGACGTGGGCTCACCTTTATCAAAGCCACCATGCCTTGAATGTAGGTGACACTTGTTTCAAGTGGTCCCATTTGTCCTTGTCTATGTCACATTCTCGTGATGGGGAATGGGATGAACTTTTGTATTCCAGAAGGGTAGGCCCATGGTTGTCAAGGCTTTTTCTTAACATCCTGCAGCAACTCAGTGGAAGAATCAAGAATGGAACACTTGGTGTGCCCTTACCTAAGGGGCACAGTGTGAGGGTATATGGCCATACGTCCTGGGTGAGGGGCACAACTAGAAACAAGGACCGGCTCAGCGCCTATAGCTCAACCAGCTAAGGCGCCAGCCACGTACACCTAAGGTGGCGGGTTCAAATCCCCAGCCCGGACCCGCCAAACAACAATGACGGCTGCAACCAAAAAATAGCCAGGCGTTGTGGCGGGCGCCTGTGGTCCCAGCTACTTGGGAGGCAGAGGCAGGAGACTCCCTTGAGCCTAGGAGTTGGAGGTTGCTGTGAGCTGTAATGCCACGGCACTCTACCTAGGGGGACAGCTTGAGGCTCTGTCTCAAAAAAAAAAAAAAGAAAAAAAGAAACAAGGACCAACCTTAGCAAATGCAAACATTATAACCTAATCATTTATACCCTATAATCTGGAAAAAAAAAATAATGGAACACAGACCTCTTTAGTCCTGGGCCAGTCCTGGCTGGAACCTGAAGGGCTTCAGTCCTTCTTCACTTAGCATTCACATTACAACCAGCTTTAAAAATGAAGATGCTCCAGTCCCCTGAACAGAACCACCCAACGGTCAGGATGTGTCACATTGCCCCATCTACGCTCTTACCTGGCTGTTCAGGATTATCAGCACAACAGGTGTGTCTGCATGGGCTTAAAGGCCCAGCCTGTGAACAAGGGGAAGATTCTTTTTCTGGCCAGGCCCAGGGTTCCTCCAGTGCAGGGGAGAACAGTGCCTTATCCAAATGCCTGAAAACACCTCTCCCGAGGGAGGAGACACTTTCCTAGAGCATCAGTGCATTATTCAAATATTTGGAGAAGACTCCAAACTTATCAACTTCCTGCTCTAGCCAAAGAGAAGGAGAACCACTGCCATAGCTACTGCTGGGATTCATTTCCAAAGAGTTAGTAACTTTTCCCAGAGTCTGTCTCTAAAACTAAAGAGAGAGAGAGAGAGAGAGACAGTTGTTTTAATGGAAATCTGCTTCTTCAAAAGTTAAAAGGGGCCCTGTGATCTCCTGCCCGTCAGTTTCTTTGAAGGGCCAGTTCATGCTTACCCTCTGCTATCTGCTTCTATCAACCTACCACCCCAAAGTTCTCTCACTTAAGGTTCAAGTACCCAGGTTGCCACCAAGTAAAACCAGGCACCTGTATTCCTGAGAAATCTCACACTGGTCTCCAAGCCCCTGCAGTCCTCTTTCCCCCAGTAGAGAAACCAGCCACAGCATGTGCCTAGAATGGAGGGCAGAGCTGAGGCTGAATGAGAATTCACAGTCTGGCCAGGAGGTCACTGGACTCAAAGGCTTTTCTGCCAATACCCAGGAAGGGTGAGGCTATGAAGGGGGTCACTGTGCCACTATTAAGTTTCATGGCTGAACATGTTAAAAATGCTTATTGTTGCCAACTCAACAGTAAGGAAATTGTAGAAGAAGGTAAGGAAGGCTTCCTCAGAGGGTAACGGTCCCTTGCCCCAAATTTACCACTGTTTGCCCCTTGAGGGGTAAGTAGAAAGTGAAGTGGATGTGTCAGGATCCTGGACCTCTGCGAAGCAACAGTATCTGATGTTGTGGGACCACACAAGGGAAAAGCTAGGCACATTTCAACTCTCAGTCCCCTGAGCACTCTCAGCACACTTCTGTGTCCACAGAACTTTGCTTGCTTTTTTTATTTATTTTTTATTTTTTTGGTGAGGCAGGGTCTCGTTATGTTGCCCAGGCTGGAGTGGTGCAGTGGCTATTCCCAGGCCCAATCTCACAACAGAGCAGCACAGGAGTTTCTGGCCTGCCCTGTTTTCAACCTGGGCTGGTTCACCCTCCTTAGGCAACCTGGTGGCCCTCCCCCAGCTCTCAGAACATATTGACGCTAAACTTAGCGTGGACGCCTGATGGGCATAGCACACTACAGCCCAGAACTCCTGGACTCAAGCGATCCTCTGTCTCAGCCTCCTGAGTGACTGGGACTACAGACATGTGCCACTGTGTCCAGCTCCACCAAACTTTGCACCTTCAGGCTCAGCTGCCCATGGCGTGTCTCTCTCCTAGAGCATGATTGGTGAGAGCTGGGGCCCTGAAGCCAAGCGATCCTATGTTAACATCTCAGCTCTTCTTATTATTAGCTTTATACTTAATCTCCCTAAGCCTCTATTTCCTCCTATGTTACATGGATGTAATAAGAGTATTTACCTCTTGGGATTAAATGAGATCAAGTTCTTAGCACAGGGCTTGGGTGCATGGTAAGCACCCCATAAATGTTAGTTATTATCATGAGCTCTCTTTATCTTTAGGGGCTTTTAGGAAGAAGGCTTCCTTCCTTTCTGCTTCCGACTGCATCCTTCCAGAATGCTATGTCTGTCCCAGTAGACCATTCTCTTCTTTTTATCTCTGTCTCTCTCCTTCACAAAGTGAGGTATATTCCTGATGCCCTTTGCCCAGCAGAGGCCCTTTCTCTCTTACTTCTCTAGAGGCAAAAAGGGACAGAGAGATCATTTGACTGGGTATTTCCAAAATCTGTAAACAGAGAAAGAACAAAATGCCCTGCCCACCAGATAGCTGGAATGCAAGTGCCACTTGACTCGTCAACATAAACCCTCAGCAGCCCCTGCCTGCCCCATCCAGCCCTGCTTCCCTTGGCAACTGGGGTGGGGGGCTCAAGAGAGGTATGTAAAGTTTGTAAGTGGCTCTCCCCAGCTCTTCAGAAAGCTGCTTATCAGGAATGAAACACTGGCCCAAGCTTGCCATGACAGCAGGAGCTGCCTGAGAAGAGGGGCTGAGATAAATGAAGTATCCTTCATCCCCATCAGTGTGGGCCAGACAGAAACCAGGTGCAAGGCAGTGAGCCTTCATCTTCTGTAAACAATCTTCCATCGCCCACTGCAGCAGCTCAAGCCTGAGATGAGGATTAGAAGAACAGCTTCTGCAGGCCTGGGGCCTCTCAGCTGGACAGAAAGTTAAAGGGCGCACAAGATAGCTCACCGCTGAGAAAGCCGCTTGTGGAAACACAGCCATTCGTCACCAGGGGGTTCACTTGACCTGGCAGGAGAGAATCTGATATCTAAACAGTTCCCTGTGTCCCTGAAACGCTCTGAACGTTCTCCAGCTAAATATTTGATATCACATCAGATAACAGCCAAGGCTCTTCCCACTAGTTCCAGAAGGCTGCCGCTACAGAGGAGAGAGGCCCAGCCAGTGCTAGACTTGGCTGAAATCAGCAGGACTTGAGGTGGGGGTGTCCTTTAACTTCGTCCAAGCCCAATTAGGAACAAAGACCTTGCCCAGCAGAGGTCCGTCCTCTGTAAATTCAAAAGAGAAATAAAACATAAATCCCTTTCCAAGGCAATTCTCCCCTCCCCACCCTACTCTACCTGTCCCCACCCCTTCTTTAATAGAAGTTTCACTTGGAAGAACTGAAAACATAACCATCGGACCCTTAAGATCAGATGGTAGATGGATGCTGGTTTTGTCAACCTGAGATTACAAAACAAAGTTAAGTGCTGGAATCCCCTCAGGGAGGTGGGGACAGACAGACCTGGCTAAATGAAAGCTATTCTGTTTACAAGTCCTACTTTTTTTTTTTCAGCAGCGGAGATAAAGATGTTTCCAATCCCATGTTGGGAATATTGTAAGACAGGAGAATGAAAGCAGGTTTCATATAGTTTTGTCTCCAAGAGAAAGATGTTCCTCCTCTAGTTGTAAGGTAGGGAGACAGTAGAAATAAAGATGGGGATTTGGGGCCAGCCAGAGCTGAGTTCAATTCTTGTTTCTAATGTTTACTAACAGTGCGATCTTGGGCAAGATATGTGACCTCTCTGAGCTTCAGTTTCCTTATCTGCAGAACAAGAAGAGTAGTACCTAAGTCATAGGGTGGTTGTGAAGGATTAAATGCTTAAGACATGTAAAGAAAGCACTTATCAGAGTGGCGACTGCAATAAACATCAGTAAATGGCAGCCATTGTCAGTAATGGGATCTTAACCACTAAAATAAAACTTAGAGACAGGATTTATCTAAGAAAGTTTCAAAGGCAGGATTTTAGCACAGATATATTCTTTTTTTTTTAAAAAAAAATTTTTTTTGAGGCAGAGTTTTACTATGTCACCCTCTATAGAGTATTGTGAAGTCACAGCTTACAGCAACCTTAAACTCTTGAGCTTAAGCAATTCTCTTGCCTTACTCTCCCAAGTAGCTGGGACTATAGAAAATCACCACAACACCCAGCTATTCGCTGTTGTTGTTATAGTTGTCATTGTTGTTTGGCAGGCCCGGGCCGGGTTCGAATACACCAGCCCCGGTGTATGTGGCCGGCGCCCTAGCGGCTGAGCTACAGGTGCCGAGCCTAAAAAAAAGCCTTTTTATTATAGAGCAGCAAACATATACATTAGTAAAGGAATAGAATGAACTCCCATAAACCCAACAATACCTAACTTCAATAATGATCACTCAACACCAATTTTATATCATTTATACCCCCAGATGGGTCTAGCTCATTTAATGCTAGTTATTTTGGCCACAAGTTTAAATATTTTCTCATAGGCTCGGTGCCCATAGCACAGTGATTACAATGCCGGCCACATGCACTGAGGCTGGCGGGTTCAAACCAGGCCTGAGCCAACTAAACAACAATGACAACTATAACAAAAAATAGCCAGGTGTTGTGGTGGGCACCTGTAGTCCCAGCTACTTGGGAGGCTAAGACAAGAGAATCACTTAAGCCCAAGAGTTTGAGGTTGCTGTGAGCTGTGACACCAGGACACCCTACCAGGGGCGACATAATGAGCCTCTATCTCACATACACACAAAAAAGAATTTTCTTATAAGGGAAAGAACTTTGAATTTAGAGTTTGAAAATGTGTTCTGTCTCGGCACCTGTGGCTCAAGCGGCTAAGGCGCCAACCACATACACCTAAGGTGGCAGTTCGAATCCCCAGCCCGGGCCCACCAAACAACAATGATGGCTGCAACCAAAAAATGGCCAGGCGTTGTGGCGGGCGCCTGTAGTCCCAGCTGCTTGGGAGGCTGAGGCAGGAGACTCACTTGAGCCCAGAAGTTGGAGGTTGCTGTGAGCTGTGATGCCATGGCACTCTACCCAGGGGGACAGCTTGAGACTCCGTCTCAAAAAAAAAAAAAAAAAAGAAAAGAAAAAAAAATGTGTTCCACCCTTGATTAGCAGTATCACCTTGGCCAGGTCACTTAATTCTTATGAAGCTGGGTAAATTGGAGATTCTTGGAAAAATGAAAATTCTTGAGCTGGATGAGGTGGCTTGCGGCTGTAGTCCCAGCTACTCGGGAGGCTGAGGTGGGAAGATCTCTTGAGGTCAGGAGTTCGAGACCAGCCTGGGCAACATAAGAAGACCCTGTCCCTAAAAAGTGAAAAAGATGAGTTGGGTGTGGTAGCACATCTGAAATCCCAGGTACTCAGAAAGCTGAGGCAGGAATTCAAGGTTCCAGTGAGCTACGATCATACCACTGAACTCTGGGTGAAGGAGCAAGACTCCATCTGTTATGAAGAAAAACTCTTCATCTATAAAATGAAATTGATAATAATAATACTTGCTATACTTACTTCACAAGGCTATGGTGCATAGAAAGTGAGACGTCCACAAAAGACCCTCAAAAAGGAAGCCCTCTACGTGTATAAACATCAGCTGTCATGGCCCACCTCTCACTGTGTCAGCACCAGGTACGTACTCAACAAACATTTATTATTACATACCAGGCTGTGCCCCCCAAAAGAAAACTTCTTTAATTTTAGGTTGCACCCCTGAGCTTCATTGGTCATGTTGCAAATCTGATCACTAAGACAACTAGGCCAGAGAGAGTGGATTACTCGTCATGTTCCAGCATTGTCTGCACATCCTGCTGGACCAAGAGAGTCCCGTTTCACATGGCATGTCCATGTTCAACGTCATGGCCCAGAAAATGTCAAAGCGTGTCAGAAACTTCCAGTCCTGTATCTCCATTAAATTTCGGAGTAAGAATTACAGAGCCAGTGGGCAAGACCTCAAAATTACATTTTGAAAAAGAAGCTGCTGTGAACACAACCCAAGTCACCCTTTCAAAAAGTATTTGGAGATAAGTTTTAGATACTGAATTTAAAAATGTGAGAGGGGAGGCCTGTACCCAAAGGTTGGCCTTAAAGCTATTTTGGCTGCAGCTGGAGAGATGCTATTTCTCTCGTATTTGTCTTTCCTTAGAAGAGAATTTCAGACTTTCATCCTGGCCCCAACCTCTCCTTCCTGGTGGCCCATGAAAACAATATTGTCCTGCTCAGCAGGGCAAAACCTCTATTTCCAGCTGTCCTTTTCCCATCTCCTAGCTCCACACTAAGGTCCCTGCTGTAGATAGATTTCTCCAGCCAGTGATTTTCTCACCACTGAGCCCCGGCTGTTTAGCATCTGTGGAGCTTGTCTGGGTGAGAGCAGAAATGAAAGAACCCAGGCAGTAGGGCCCAGGTCACTGGTGATCTGAGTTTTTAATGAACTTGCAGGCCAGAGACTTGAAAGGAAGGTCACAGTTCACAGCAGAGCAAGCACAATATGCATCTGGATTATTAAATCCTGAACGTGCAGATGTCAGTGTTCCTCAATATCCGCTCCTCTCAGACTCCACACTGCCCTGAGCAGTCAGGGTTCTTGGTCTCCTGGAAGACTTTGACTGCATGCTGTCAGATAAGTGTAAAGGACATTTGACAACAAGGTTATGTTTTGACTGAGAATAAGAATTTGATTCTCATTTTGACCCTCCAGGGTCCTGACTTCTCCTCTTCCCCAGAAGGAATCCAGGGTCAAGTATTCAAAGTTGTCCCAGGAGAAGGATGCGGCCTATAGGTGATCTCTGGCCTGTCCCCAAAGCTGCTGTTCCTCTTATTCCTATTTGGTCACACTTTTGAGTTTTAGAGATCTCAAATTCCTGGTTCCCACATGGGAAAGATTCTGTTTCCTGGCAGGAACCCATCTTCATTTCTTCTACTTCAGAGTTGTTTTCTTTTAGTTGCTTCTAGGAGCAAGATACTACCCACTTGGACAAAATACTATCCACTTCTCAACAAAGAGGCAATGCCTATCTTTGGTGCTGGTTGTGTCTAAGACAGACATGCAGATGTTCATATGGCAGGCCATAGGGAAGACCCAAAAGGAATCCTAGAGTCACTGAGAGATCTCTGGGTCATATGGTCCCAGCTCCCACCCAAGATTCTCCCCTACAATATTCCTGATGGAACATTGTACACTGATGCTTTAACACCTCAAATGGTAGGGAACTGGGATGCCCAGTTCAATTTTGGACAGGTTTTACTTTTTTCAAAAAAGGTCTTCCTATTCACTTTCTAATTTCACACACAGAAGCAAAACAGGATGAATGGAAGATTTTTAAGAACCATGTGCTACATGCTTTAAAATCTTTGAAAATATGTGTACCATCTTCACTAAGTCTTTTATCCTGTAAACTAAGCATTTCAGGTTAGTTCCACAATACCCTATGCAGGAAAAGAACAATGAACTAGGAGTAAAAAGACCTAGGTTCAAGTCCTAACTTCACCGATTGCCAGCTGCGTGACCTTGGGAAAGTCATTTAATCTCTCTGAGGTTTACTTTTTTCCTTTATAATATGGAGATTAAATATATATATATATATATATTTTTTTTTTTTTACTTAGGGTTGAGAGGATTAAATGAGATAACACATGCCTACATTATTTGATAATTTTAAACATTATTATGTATCATTCTCTGTTCTGGATGACCTACTCTAGGACTGTCTAAATCAGAATGTTCAGCTAAATATAACATTGGTTACTTCAGTTGGCATCTGTGAGCCAAACACTGTACTTGGCCGTGGGAAAACAGAGCTAACGAGATGGTCTCTGGCTTTAACATAGTCAGGGGATCAGAGTACATTGAAGCCAAGGCACAGATGTGCAAGTAGAGTACTACTCAAAGATTACAGGGCAAGGGCTCCTCATTTGGGGCAGAAGGAAGGGACACTGGGATGGGTCTTAGAGGATGCATAGGAGTCATCCAAACCAGAGGAATGTAGGAGGACAGGGATGAAAATATGCAAGGCCATGAAGCTTATTTGGGATAAACGTAAGCTATTTTGAGTTTTAAAAGTCAGTACATCAAAAGACACAATCAACAGAGTGAAAGGGCTCTCAAATTATAGAGACAGAAAATAAAAAGGTGGTTTCCAGGGACCCAGGGGAAATGGCAAGGGGAGATGTTGTGTAACGGGTATAGAGTTCAAGTTTTTGAAAATAAAAAATGTTCTAGAGATTGGTTGCACAGTAATGTACATATATATAACGCTACTGAACTGTGTGTTTAAAAATGACTAAGATAATGAATGAATTTCATGTTTCATATTTTGCCATACAAAAAACCATTCTGAGAAAAGTAGAGAAATTTGATATGGACTGGGTTTTGTTGCAATTTTTTTAGGTATGATAATACTGTGGTTATATAGGATAATGTCCCCTTTTTTATTTTTTTTTGACCCCACCCCTATAAGGCCAATGCCCTTATTCTTAGGAGATGGGTCCTGAAAAATTTATGGGTGAAGGAAAACCTATTTTGAAATGTTCAGAAGGATAAGTGCTTGCATAGTAATATTAAGCCGAATAGGCAAAATTGCAACAAAGTATTGCAGGTGAGGAACATACAGTGTTCATTGTACTAGTCTTTCAATATTTTTTCAAATTTGAAGTTTTCGTAATAAAAACTTGGAAAAAAAATTTAAGTTCCTGTATGAACCTAGGCGAAAAAAATAAGACCAAGCCACCATGTGTGTAAAAATATAAGATGTTTCTAGGCTGGGCTCAGTGGCTCACGCCTGTAATCCTAGCATTCTGGGAGGCCAAGGTGGGTGGATTGCTTGAGCTCAGGAGATCAAAACCAGCCTGAGCAAGAGTAAGACCCCAGCTCTACTAAAAATAGAAAAAAATAGCCGGCATTGTGACAGGTACCTGTCATCCCAGTTACTTGGGAAACTGACGCAAGAAGATCCCTTGAGCCCAAGAGTTTGAGGCTATTGTGAGCTCTGACGCCATGGCATTCTACCCAAGGTGACAGAGTGAGATTTTGTCTCAAAAAAAAAGAGAAAATTAGATGTTTCAATGTGAGTTAACTCTAGATATGGCTGCCACAAAAAAATTCAACAGACTGGGTGGAGTGGCTCTCCCCTGTAATCTCAGCACTTTGGGAGGCTGAGGCAGGAAGATCACTGAGGTAAGGAGTTCAAAACCAGCCTGAGAAACATAATGAGATGGCTCAGAAAGAAAGAAGAAAGAAAAGAAAGGAAGGAACGGGTCAGGTGAGTGGCTCACACCTATAATCCTAGCACTCTGAGAGGCCGAAGAAGGTGGTTTGCCTGAGCTCATGGGTTGGAGACCAGCCTGAGCAAGAGCAAGGCCCCATTTCTAAAAATAGCTGGGCATTGTGGCAGGTGCCTTTAGTCCCAGCTACTCAGGGGGCTGAGGCAAGAGAATCACTTGAGCCCAAGAATTTGAGGTTACTGTCAGCTATGACACCATGGCACTCTACCAAGGGCAATAAAGTGCAACTCTGTTTTTTTGTTGTTGTTGTTGTTTTTTTTTTGAGACAGAGCCTCAAGCTGTCCCCCTGGGTAGAGTGCCGTGGCATTACAGCTCACAGCAACCTCCAACTCCTGGGCTCAAGCGAGTCTCCTGCCTCCGCCTCCCAAGTAGCTGGGACCACAGGCGCCCGCCACAACGCCCGGCTATTTTTTGGTTGCAGCCGTCATTGTTGTTTGGCAGGCCAGGGCTGGGGATACGAACCCACCACCTTAGGTGTACATGGCTGGCGCCTTAGCCGGTTGAGCTATAGGCGCTGGGCCGTGCAACTCTGTTTTTAAAAAAAGAGAGAGAGAGAGAGAGAAAAGAAAAAGAAAAAGAAAGGAAGGAAAGAAAGAAAGAAAGCCTAGGCTTGGAACCTGTAGTTCAGCAGCTAGGGCGCCAGCCATGTACAACAGAGCTGGATGGTTTGAATCCAGCCCAAACCTGCCAAACAACAACTACAACCAAAAAATAGCCAGGCATTGTATCCAGTGCCTGTAGTCTCAGCTAGCTTTGATGCCACGGCACTCTACCCAGGGTGACATAGTAAGACTCTGTCTCAAAGAAAAGAAAAGATAGGAAAGTAAAACCAGCCAGTCATAGTAGCCCATGACTATAATTCCAGCTACTCCAGAGGCTGCGAAGCTTGAGGTTGCTGCGAGCTATGACGATCCCACTGCACTCTAGCCCCAGGCAACAGAAGGACCCTATCTCAAAACAAAACAAAATAAAAACAAAAAGCCAGGTTGGTGCAGTGGCTCACACCTGTAATCCTAGCACTCTGGGCAGCCAAGGCAGGTAGATTGCTTGAGCTCAGGAGTTAGAGACCTTCTTGAGCAAGAGTGAGACCCCGTTTCTACTAAAAATAGAAAAACTAGGCAGGGTGCCTTGGCACGTGCCTGTAGTCTCAGATACTCAGGAGGCTGAAGCAAGAAAATCACTTGAGCCCGAGTTGAGATTGCTGTGGGCTATGGCACTCTACCCAGGACAAGGGAGTGAGAGGCTGCCTAAAAAAAAAAAAAAAAAAGAAAGAAAGAAAGAAAACCTCAACAAAACAAAACAAAAATTATAACTATGAGTTGTATTAATAGTATGTGTAATATGACCATGAAGAAGTTATTTACTCTCTGTCTCACTTCCAGAAATAATAATACCTTCTCACCTAGAATTATGGCAAAAAGTAGATGAGACAATACACAGAAAGGGCATGAAGCAGAAGCCAGTATTCAATAAGTAAATAACAGCTTGGCGCCTATGGCTCAAGTGGCTAAGGCGCCAGCCACACACACCTGAACTGGGGTGTTCGAATCCAGCCCGGGCTCACCAAACAACAATGATGGCTGCAACCAAAAAGTTGCCAAGTGTTGCGGAGGGTGCCTGTGGTCCCAGCTACTTAGGAGGCAGAGGCAGGAGAATGGCTTGAGCCCAGGAGTTGGAGCTTGCTGTGAGCTGTGAAGCCACAGCACTCTACCCAGGGCGACAGCTTGAGGCTCTGTCTGGGGGGAAGAGGTGGGTAAAACAATAAGTAAATAACTGGTAGGACTAAAGGAATGAGGAAATGTGGTAGTCCTAACTGACTCTGCTGGTGACACCACGTTACACAGTTTATATTCTGTTCCTGGTGTTCTCAGAGGACATGGCTCTGGTTCCTGGGTGACACTCACAGCCTTGGCATATACCGAGCAGCTAAAGGATCAGGAGGTTGTCTCACCTGGGAAAATCATTAGGACTGTCTTCAGAAGGAATAGCAGTAGGAGCAAAGGATAAACATTTCAGTAAAACAAATCTCATCTTGAATAAGACTTGAAGAGAAAGTTGATTATTGTAAGAATTTGCTGTGAGCTCTCTGTCTCTAGTGATGGGTAAGTTGCAATCTGAGGGCAGACAACCACTTGTGAAAAGATTGTTCCAGGCTGGACTAGTGCAGTTGCTACCACCTGTAATCTTAGCACTCTGGGAGATCAAGGTGGGTGGATTGCTTCAGCTCAGGAATTGAAGACCAGCCTGAGCAAGAGCAAGATCCCATCTCAAAAAATAGCCAGGCCTTGTATCAGGTGCTTGTAGTCCCAGCTACTTGAGAGACTGAGGAAAGAGGATTACTTAAGCCCAGGAGTTTGACATTCCATGAGCTATGATGCCATGGCACTCTCCTGAGGCTAAAAAAGTGAAACTCTGCCTCCCCCCTCCACAAAAAAAAACATTGTTCCAGTTATGAACAGAAAATTGGGCCCGATGATTTTTTATAAAGAGACAGCTGTAGATTTCAAATTTTGTCGCTTCTCAAAATATATCCTACCTGCCCACTCTGCCCTTTGATGAGCTTGTCTTGGGTCTCCCACCGTGACAGTCCCTGAAAGCCTGTTGTGTATGGAAAGCTCTCGGGTTCCTCTAATATCACCTCCAGTTAATTGTCATTCCTTCTCCTGATGATGGGAGGGATGAAAGTGAGAGTAGAGAAGACTTAAGAAGCTTTAACTCAGCCTTATCAGAAGAAACTGTAAATCCCTGCTTCCTTATACTCTCACTGTCCTTTAATGATTTTTACTGATTCTCGATAAAAATTGATATTCCCTTTGGTCAGGGAGCCGAGTAACTATTTGCACAGTAAGTGAAATATGGCATATTTGGAGTCCCTTAACTTGTGAAAATTACCAAGGCCCATTATTACAGCGTGGTTGTCTCTAGGCTGGCTCCAACACATGAAAAAAGGACTGGTGGATGCCTGGCTCCTGCCTTCCCATAAACTATTTAATCTGTTTGACACCTCTTACTGCTAAAAGCTCAGGTAAAGGGATACTGAAGCCGGATGAGGGCTGAGATCTCTAAATATGTTGAAAATGTTATCTGTTCTTTCTCAAATATGTCTCTCTCATTCAGGTATTTGCTCTGTGATAGCCTTTTACCTTGGCAGCTGCTGAGTCTCTGTGCCTTGTATTTCAAAACCGATAAGGAAAGGCAAGATCCTCCCACGGTGCTGTCAGAGCACATGGTAAGAAAAGGCGTGGACGGTGTGGCCTCACAGCCAGGCTCACCCACCTCCCCCTTCTTATGCGTGCCTTGCTCAGTGAGAGAGCAGAAGGTGATGGGAAGGAGAAAATAAATGGGCTTTCTCTGGGGGCCTTGCACAGGCACTCTAGTGATCCCCTTATCTGCAGACTTGGCAAATTCTTTACAACATCTGATCAAGGAAGGGCTTTTTTGATGTTTCTGCATGTTCTCGATTTACTGCTCTGCTGCTGGGATATGAAGAGATGCCCTTATCAGGAGCTCCCTCAGAGCTTTCCAGACAGGTTGCAAAGTCTGCATATTTTTAAATAAACAGCAAGCTAGTCCCAGAACATGGCTTCTTTGGGGCTAAAGCAACATTTGCATAAAGCAGGAGAGCAGATGCCAAATCCAAGTGATCTACTGCCCTAATCTGGCTCTCTTATCCCTTCCCTCTCCTCTTCCTGTATCCACAGACTCCCCATCATATTAATTCTGCTATTAGGACCCTCTGCAGATCTCCCAGGCCTGGGCTGAATTATGGGATGGGAAGCTGCTTGTGGCCTCCAGGTTTTTGCCTTCATCTGCCTTGCACCTGGCTTTGTAGTCCAATGAAGGTGGCAGGGGTGAGACTTGGACTTTTGATTTGCTGATTCTCTCAAAGTCTTCAAAGCTCTGACCTGTATGTCTACCACAATGGGGGGTCTTCTACAAGGTCAGGGAGGATGGGATGTGGAGGGAGGTGGATTCATGTGAAACGAGGCAATAGGCAGTGCTGTGGTCTCTAACCCTGATGGCAAAAGCCCCACCTCTCAACCATCCCTGTATTTTGACGCCCACTATCTAGGAAATCATAACATCCTGCGTCTATTGGAAGAATTTGGAAAGAGGTGTCCTCAAAGAAAATGCTTTCCAAATTCAATAGTCCCCTCTAATTTTTCCAGGCTCAATGTTATATACAAACCTGAGCCTTTCAGCTTTGAGATTAGTCATGTTCAAAGGGCCTATGTCTTTCCAAATTTGGAAACTACCAACCCAAGTGGAAGATCCCTAAAGCAAACCTCTGATTGTAGCCAAACCCTGGATCATTAGAGATTTTCACCAAATCTGACTTGGACTCTATTTGCAGGAATTTTTAGTCTTTAAGGGTTACACAGGCTCGGCATCTGTGGCTCAAGTGGCTAGGGCGCCAGCCACATACACCTAAGGTGGCAGGTTCGAATCCAGGCCGGTCCACCAAACCACAATGAAGGCTGCAACCAAAAAATAGCCAGCATTGTGGCGGGCACCTGTAGTCCTAGCTACTTGGGAGGCGGGGCAGGAGACTCGCTTGAGCCCAGGAGTTGGCGGTTGCTGTGAGCTGTGATGCCACAGCACTCTACCCAGGGGGACAGCTTGAGGCTCTGTCTCAAAAAAAAAAAAAAGGGTTACACAGAGAAGGATATTTCCTTGTGGAACCTGGTGATCTTGGCTTTGGGGTAGTCTGCTTGATTTTTCTTTTTCAAAAAGAAAAAGAAGAAGCAATGACCTAAGGAATTAAACAATGCCTTGTGGTCTGACAGCTAGAGGTGGTGTTGAGGATAGGAGGAAAGAGACGCCGTCCTTCTAAATGTCTTGCATATTCCACATATATGGGTTTACATAAATCTTGAGGACCAGAAAAATAAAATATGTTGCTTTTCAGATATGTGATGTTGAATACATTACATATTTTCTCCAAGCCTTAGGCTCCTTGTGTGTAAAGCAGGAATAATGATTATGCTAACCTCCCAGAGATTTGGTGAGAAATAAGAGCTAATAGCAAGGAGCTATGTAAATGTCAGTAACACCAACAATGATCACAAAAATAATAACAGCTGCCACCAAGAAGAAGGTCAAGGTAAAGTATCATGTAAGAAGTAGAATTACCTGGACAGCAATGATTAAAAAGGATGGAAGTGGAGCAGCCGCCCCAGCCTAGGTCATCTGTGCTTCCTTCCCTTGAGATAACAGGCCTTATCCTCCACACCTGTCTGCATTGTTTCTCCCAAGAATTCTCCTTTCTCTTCTCACAAATTACACAGACTGTGCTCAGCAAATGTTTGTTCCCCATAAATGGCTGCCGATGTGGCAGCTCTCCTCCTGAGGTTGGGGATTTGGATGGATTAAGGTGTCTGTGGCTGAAGTAGCCTCAAGTTAAGTAGATGGGCATCATTTGCAAGAGAAAGAGAATTCCTCTTCTGTCTCCCCACCAGGCCGCTCCATAGTCCTTCCCTGCCCAAATGATCCTGCCTCTGTCGACAGAAATACAACCCTAGCTCAAGGGATATAATGCCCCCACTGTGTCAGAACTGATCCAATCACACTATATTTTCTGTTAAGTTCTGGATACCTCATTCCATGGAAAATATTAACTAAGGGAAGGACAGCAGAATGGGGAAAGATCTGGAAATCTCAGGAGGAACAAAGGGAATGTGTATTTCTCTAGAGAAGGAACACCAAAACTGCACACACTATAGCAGTTTTCAAATATCTGGAGGACCAGCCTGTGAAAAAGGAATTAATAGTTACTGTGTTGTCTCCAGAATGCAGCAAAGAAGAAGAATCTATGGACAGTGCAGTTTTCTCAGTTCTCTTTGAGCTAAGAGGCAGCTAAATAGCAATGTCCCTATGAAAGAAGAGTCAGCATCTCCTTCTGGGGCAGGAATTTCTCTGCACATCTGCCAAAGGCCTGGAGAGAAACACCACTCCCTGTTGCTGGAAACCGACTTATAAGTAATTGACCCCTCCTCTGTCTACATTTCTTTAAACAACAAAACTTCTCTATTAAATTAGCAGGTGTGTGTGTGTAGGGGAAAGTATTTTTCTTCCCAGACACACTTAGTGTCAAAAAACCTGCTATTAAGACCAATCAAGTTAGCCGGGAGTTGTGATGGATGCCTGTCGTCCCTGCTATGCAGGAGGCTGAGGCAAGAGAATTGCTTGAGTTTCAGAGTTTGAGGTTGCTGTGAGCTGTGACACCACAGCACTCTATGGAGGGTGACAAAGTGAGACAGTCTCAAAAAACAAACAAACAAAAAAGATCAATCAAGGACCTGTCAGCTTTTCTCTCCCCTTCCCTTACTCCACCCCCAATGGAGGGCTTTAGACTGAGGAAAGTGGACCCTGTGCTTCAGCAAAGTGCTCCTCCTTCATTCCAGGTGGAGTAGTAAGGGTCTCCAGGGATCCTGAGTTACAACCGCTGTGACTGCAGGAACACCACCTGAGTGTTGAAACCTGCCTCATTTGAAAGGAGTGTTTGGAAGAGGGCTCTTCTAGGTTTCCATGTGACCCAAGACAAGAATCTGAGTTATTTCTCAGTGAGTAAGCAAACATTTACACTTGTCACCAAAAACAAAACTGAGACTTAAACCCAAATGTTCTGGGAAGGGGGGAAAAAAGAGGAAGCCAGGCATTTTCTCTTTTTCTAAGAGAGGAATCTGACATTGGGAGCAACTCAGCACCTGTCCAATGCAGAGGATATAAACAAAAGGTTTATGATAGCTATGAAATTAAATTGAAACCCAGGATTGGGTTTTTATCTAGAGCAGAAATTCTCAACCTGTGGGTCCCGACCCACAGGAACTGTATTAAAGGGCCTCGGCATTAGAAAGGTTGAGAACCACTGGTCTAGAGATTTGTGTGCAAGAAGCTTGGAGGAAGAGAAAGAGTAAAGCAGAATTTGCACTGATTTTTCCCCCCAGTTTCCCATATCCCTTTGATTTAGAAAGAGTAAACAACAGAAAGAAGCCCCATTGCCATCCAAGATAAATTCCTTTTCTTATTCAAAAAGAGATATTTTAAAAAACAAAATTTTTCTTTAGTGGAAATTAAGAAAGTTTTTCATAAGGAGAGGATTGGAAAACACTCAAAGATTATTTTCGGTAGATCTGTTTAATGCACATTTAAAATTTGTATTTTTTTCAAGATAGGTTAGGATATTGAATGCAACCGGCTTTAACTGGATGCTATTTTTCTTATATTTTTCTATTTGTATTTTATATTTATTCTTTATCATTAAATTCTAAGGATAAAGACAAACTCTTTTTCTTTTTCTTACTCAAGGTAAGGGAACTCGGTTAAATCCTACTAAACTCTGGGTCCAAAATGCCCAAATAAAAAATCAGGTAGGGGGGAAATCAGCTATCTGAATCTTTGGTATTCAATGAAGAAAATGGAGAATAGGCATAATTGGAATTTTTGTTTTGCTTTATCTTAAGTTTTGCTTTTCCCCTAAGTGTATAGCTATACAACCTGGAGAGCTAATTTCCTTACCATTTCTGTTCGGGGAACATTGTAAAGACAGATTAAATTGAGGGAGTTTTAGCAAAAGGCCCTCTTCTTTTTTCACATCTCTGCCAAGAACCCGTCTGTTTTTTCACTTGTACCTCTCTGAAGTTTTCATTTTACATCACATAAAGTCAAAACATAAACTCCAAAGAGTGGAAGAGAAAGAGCCCTTTCCACACAGGTAACAACACCCATCTCCCTGGCCCACTTTCTCCAGCAGTGTGGAAGCCTGTGGCTGCAAAGCTGCGCACAAGGTCAGTTTCTTTTCTGATTGGGAACACAAGGAACAATGCTTGTTTACAGAATGACCAGTGCGGGGTGGGGTGGGGTGGGGTGGGGAGGCCTTCCGTCTGCAGTGTTAAGTCAAGGTGTGGATTTCAATGGGTTTTGAAATGTTCTGCACTGTGGGTGGGAGCCTGTAAACTTTTCAAAATCATTTCTGCAATTCCCCTTTTCCAACGCACCTGAATTACTGAATTTGACGTGTTCTGAACGGAGACCCGTGCTGGATTCAGGCTTTGCCCCACCCACCCCAACCATCCTTCTGGGATACCTCACTGCCTTCCTCTGGGTCTCCTCTGCCATAATCAAGTGTGGGGATTGAAAATTGAGGAAAGAGAATGAAGTAACTGGAGGTGAATAACTGAAAGTTCAAGGCCTGAGAAAAATGTCAGATAGTTTTTCCAGGAACATACATACACCTTGAAGCCTTTTCCCCTGCACAGCTTGTTGTCCAGATTTTGCCTCGTGAGACTCCCTATCTCAAAAAATGATAGCTCCTAGCAGAGGCTTTAGGCTGTCTGAAATGTGGAATCAGAGAACTCTGGCCAAAACCTTGCTACGGCTGGATGATGGAAAGGAAGGCTTGTCTGAGACAAGTGCACTTCTCTTGGGTCTCCTTGCGGGATGGCTTCTCTGTCCCTTTTCTACCAACAGAAATGTCCAACTGAGCCTTCATATCCTTTTCATTTCTAAAGTTGTGTCTTTTGGGGGGTTTATACTTACTAAAATAAAGGGAGCCTGACCAAAACAAATGGAACAAACAAAAACTGGAATAACAGGCCCAGCATGGTGGCTCATGCCTGTAATCCTAGCACTCTGGGAGGCCTAGGCAGGTCCATTGCTTGAGCTCAGGAGTTCTGAGATCAGCCTGAATAAGAAAGAGATCTCAGCTCTACTAAAAATGGCTGGGCATTGGGGCAGGCACTTGTAGTCCAAGTTACTAGGGAGACTGAGGCAGGAGGATCTCTTGAGCCCGAGAGTTTGAAGTTGCTGTGAGCTATGATTCTGTCTCAAAGAAAAAAGAAGAAAGAAATAAAGAAAAGAAAAGAAAAGAAAAGAAAGAAAGAAAGAAAGGAAGGAAGGAAGAAAAGAAAGAAACAAACAAAGAAACTGAAGAACTCTTGGATCAGACTTGCCCTAAAAGCCGCCAGTGTCATCTGCCTGAGACAGACAGCTTTAATGAAAGGTATGGGTGAAAAAAATGCCTCCTAAGTCCCCTTCTAGCTCAAACTTGACTTTCATTATCTTCATATTAATACATTGATTATAATACTATTGGACTAATCAAACGTCTGAAGCTCACATCATTCCAGAACACCATTCCATTTTGAGGGTACTTGTCAAGAGAATCTTGCTTCACCATTATTTGCTGAGCATCTGCTATGTAGTGGGCATTGTTCTAGGAAACAGTAATGGAGCAATGCACAGAATCCCTGCCTTCATGGATCTTACAGTCTAGAATGTTAGGCAGTGAGAGACTGGCTTTCATATATGGTTGCTAAGAATACAGTGTCACTTCTTTATTGTATTAACTCTTTTAGTGTTTTGGAAAGACAGTTCAAACTGTTACAAGTTTACCAAGTTTGTCTACCATAAAGCATGGTTTGTGATACTGTATTGTAACTTGCAGGTAGATTACTCCTTTGCAGTCCTGGATCATGTCCCCAATCTCATTGTTGACAGTTTCATTTTAGCCAATCTCTACACATTCCTTCCCCCTAAAGACAATCATTTGCCAAGTCTTCTCTCTTCCTAGAGGCTCAGGCTTGCTGGTCCAGTAAGAGTGGAAAGACCAGGGCATGACCCTAAGACTGACCAGGCCCTTCCCCCACCCCTTTCTGGCTCAGCAGTCCCCTAGACAGGAGGCTTTGCTGGGGCTAGGAGTGGGGGGCTGTGAGCCATCTGATGCTGAACTCTCCATGAACCAGGAAGGGAAGGGGATGGGGGAAGGCAGGGGAGGGGAGGCTTCTGGGCAAACCTCTCTGGTTGAGTAAATATTGAGCTGCCTCATCTCTAAGGTGGGGGTTGAAATGGAGCTGTCAGGCCAGAGTAAACTGAAGGGAGCTGTCAGCCTCTAAGGAGTAGAGGGTGCATGCTTTGTGGGGCTCCCTCTCTCTTTAGTTCCCCTCCAGGCAGAAAAGGCTGTAGGGCTGAGAATTGTCTGGACTCAGGCCAGGGGTCTTGAGAGCTTGAAGGAAATGGGGGTTGGGGAGAGCTGGATAGAGAAAGAGTGATTTTAATTAGCACTAACCAAGTGAGTAGAATATATACAAGATGCTTCTCCACCCCACCCTCCTATACCCCTATCCTCTAGCAAATTTACATTCTTTCTTGCCTATATCTTCTTCTATCCTCATAGAAAAGGATGAGTCAATCAGGCGGCACCCATAGCTCAGTGGGTAGGATGCTGGCCACATACACCAAGACTGGTGGGTTCACACTCTGCCCGGGCCAGCTAAAACAGCAATGACAACTGCAACAACAACAAAATAGCCAGACGTTGTGGTGGGCACCTATAGTCCCAGCTACTTGGGAGGCTGAGGCAAGAGAATTGCTGAAGCCCAAGAGTTTGAGGTTGTTATGAGCTATGATGCCAGAACACGCCACCCAGGGTGACAGCTTGAGACTCTGTCTCAAAAAAAGAAAAGAAAAAAGAAAAGGATGAGTCAAGCTGCGGTGGGATAATTCAGTCAAGCTGCGGTGGGATATATTAAAGACAGGGAAAGTAGGTCCAGAGAGGTTAAGTGACTAACCCAAGGACACAAAGAAGACCCTTGCTTCAATATTCATTTATTTATTCAACATACATTTACTGAGCATCTACTATGTCCTGGGCACTGCTCTAAGAACTAAGAACAATGGTCTCAGGTCTCTTGACTTCCTACAAAATTCTTGCCTCATTGAAAAGTATCTGAGCCATTTCTTTCCTAATAAAGAGAACAACAGTGGATGAAGGTCAGGAGGTCTGCCGTTGAGCTAAAGTCTGCTATTTCTTGACCCCCACTATTCTCCCAGGAATGGACATCAAATATTTAACATCTCCAACTCCCAGGATACACTCTAATTATATAAAGCATTTTGAGAACTAGGGAAATAGCAAAAAGTGAAGCATCTGGAATACTCTGGTTGAGTCATTCAAGGAAGACCATGCAAGGAAGTCCTTAGAATCAGTACTGAGTAACCAGAAAAAAAAAAATCTGGTCCAACTGCAGGGGGACCCCGATCTTATGGATTACAGTGGGAATGTTCCCCCAGAGTCGTGCAATGAATCCTGTCAAGAGCATCTCTCCTTATGATACTGTATTTATGGTAAGCCAGTAGTCTATGGAATTCCTCTGACCCCTTTGTTTCAGTTCATAATTATTTTATTCCCTAGCAGCAAGTCCCATGGTTACAGAGCCAAGCCCATCTGCTGGTACACTGCACGGGGGCCAAGGCTGGAGGATATCTGCTTCCATCATGCCAAGACCAAGAATAACTCAGTGTAAGAAAATAATTTTTTAAAATGTCTTAAATGTGAATATAAAAAATAGGAAATCACTACCAAATACTATGTGCCAGGCAGTGTTCTGAACATTTCTCGTACACATTATTTATTGTTCAACATCCTCCATTGTACATCTGAAGAAATGAGAGTTGTACTCCAGAATGCTTGCCATTACCCCTCTAAATCAGGAATCTGAAGTGTCTTCCAGACTTTTCCATAACAGAAAGGAAGGGAAGGATGTGCAGGGCATGGCTAACTCTCGTCCTCTACAGGTGAGTAGGCTGAGACTAGAAAAAAAGAGGTCTCAGTCAAACACACCTGAGGTGTTCTCAGCTTCTGAAAAGAGAAGCCCTCCTGTCTGTCTTTAGTCTGATAGAGCTATCAGGAATCAAATGAAATATGAGTGTAAGAAATGGGCAAGGTCAAGCTCTGCTCCAGAATAGATTGGGTTCTACAGAAAAGAGCACGTATTCCTTTTCATAATGTTCATAATTGTTATCGCTTATGTTTATTTATTAGGAACTATTCCAAACATTTTACACATATTAATTCATTTAATCCCAACATCAACCCCATAAGATAACAGCTGTTAGTATTCTCATTTTGTAGATAATGAAACTGGGCATGGGGAATTAGGCAACTTGCCAAGGCCACAAGGCTATGGAGAAGCAGGATTGGATTGGGACTCAGATATCCCAGATTTCCCCCAACTCCCTGGTATGGCACTCTGACTCATTTTAACCTCCCTCATTTGGTGTCTGAAGATTCCTCCCTATCCACACCCTCTTCCAATCCCCTCCCCACCAACTCCTCAGCAGCCCACAGTGTTGGCACAGGCATATGCACAACAAAGAAATGCACATTAAAAGTCTGAAGAACTCTTTAGGATTTTAAACCCTCTTTTTCTTTCTCTCTTGTCCAAGAGATCAAAGGATCTCACGTTGGGAGAACAAATGCTGAGGAAAAAGGCAAAGGAAAGAGGGTAAGTTCACACTTGGGCTGAGAAACAGATGGTACAGAGGTTTGACTGCCCCCCTCAACTGGTCTACAGGGTTGGTGGGGCTCTCCTTGAAAAACTTAATAAACTTTCAACCAGCCCTGTGACTTCTCCTGTGAAGAATCAAGACAAAAAAAAAAAAAACAAAAAAAAACCCTCAAGATTTTTATTTTCAAACTGGAGATATTTTTGCAGATGTGGAAAATGGAAACGTGGGGGGTAGAATCCTTTCAAATGTTGCCAAAAACGTACTTTCAGACCTCCTGTTAAATAGAATCCCTCCCTTTCTCAAGGCTGTGAAAAAAAAAACCCACAATCTTAAAGGCTTTGAGGACCCTATGAGTAAAGCAGATTGGCTTCTATTCTGGAAAGTTTAACAAGGAAGACTATCAATTGAATTCCATGAGAGCAAAATGTGTTTTTGTTTGCTTACCATGCTCTCCTTTTGTCATTTGTACTGGGAAAATATATGCTAATCATCTCTTTCTCTAAATAAATGTTTTCTGTGTCGACCTGCCTGAAGTCTCAGGTTGGAAGTGGGACACAGCAGGAAAGTGCAAAGTGAGGAAGGGGTCAAGATCTCTGCATCTAAGAAGATGGAAGGTTCAGATTCATCATAGATTGGGTCTGCCCCGGTGTTAACAGAGAATTGATTTGCCCCTCATCTTTCCCTGGGAGAATCTGATAGTTTCTTTTACTGGGAAAAAGAAAAACAGCCAGTCTTCCCCTTTCCTCCTGTCCCTCTACACTGCTTCCACCCCACCCGTCAGCCCCAGTCTGAAACCCAGCTCCTCCACCTTTCCTTGCCACCCGCTTCTCTCTTACCACTGCTTCTCCCTGCTTTCTTGCTCACTTGTCCAAATTTGGGGAGATCCACAAGTACCCCAACCAGAAAGCTCTACTGGCTCGCACTAAATGGCTCCAAGCAAGAGGAGTGTCCACAGACACTCTGTCCTCTCTGTCAAGGTGACTCCTCGGAGGGGGGGGAGCCAAGGTTGGTGGCAATTTCAATTAAATGCAGAAAATCAGTTAATAGATTATTTTCTTTTTTTAAAGACTGAGGGCAAGACATCAGCCTCTGGGAAAGTTAGGTTTCCTCTTGCAACCCACTTCTCTTCCTCTCCAGCTGGGCTGTGCCATTATTGATAATGGCCGCCCCTCCTATAATGGCACCAGTTTCCTTAGGAAGCCAATGCTCAGCGTTTCTTACGTACATTCCTAGCGCTTTCAGCTGCCTCTCTTTCTTTGAAAGGTCACGAATTAAAGAGAAGTGAGTGTGGAGAAGACACCCCACCTTGGTCGCCGATGCCCCTCTCCCCTCAGACTGTCCTGCCCGCGGGGCACGTGGGCTTTGGGGGTAAACCCGGGCCGAAGCCTAAGGCCCGCGTCTTCTCGACGGCACCGAGGGGCGAGTGAGCGCTGGAGGTTTGTTGAGCGGCCTCGGAACTTCCTGAGTCCCGCCCAGTCCCCCCCACCCCACCCCGCTGACCAAAGGTTTGCCAGTGGGACCCGCCCAGAGACAATAGGGGCCCCCAGGGGCGCGCTGTTAGCTTGTTTGGAAAGCCCAAAGGCTCTTTGAGGTAAAAAGGTCAGCGCGGGATCGCGGTTCACCTCCGTCGCCTCTGGCCACCCGCAAGCCCCCGAATGTCCCAAGACGTCCTCCTCTTCCCCACCCCCAATGCCTCCTACCTTCCCCCACTTCGGGCTATCACCTGGTCTCCCGCACCCAACCTCCCCCACCCCCACGCCATTTCACAGCCACCTCCTTCCTGCAGTCCAGCTTTTGGAGACCGAGGGTGTTCGTTCACCTTGAGCCCAGGCTGAAAGGCATTTTGGAGGCGGGCAGGCTTGGGCCAAACTCTCAAAGCCAAAGGGGCCAGACAACCCGGCAGAATCACTGTGAGGACGGGCGCTGGGTTGGGTTGGGGTAGGGTGCTGGGTTTAACCTATATGCCAATCTGGGGGTTGTCAGTGACCCATGAGGCTGTGCTAGGCCTTGCTCTGGGCAGGAAGGAGGGAGCTAGGGGGAAAGGAAGAGGTAGTTTGATTAGCCTTCCCTCACACTTCCTCTTTTTATGCCCTCTTTCTGTGCTCTCCAAACAGATGTTTCTTCTTTCCTGTCTTCTTTTCAAGACTCTCTGGGAACTGTTTTATCCCCCTGGTCCTCTTCCTCCATGCCTTTCTGGGTTCTCCCAATGACCCAGTGGACTGACCCTTGTCAGGCCTGGGTCCCTGGGGCCCAATTCTGCTTAGGCCTATACACAGTAAGTCTTTCTCTTCATTTAGTGGAATCTTAAAGCTCAGCTCTTTCCAGTCCACCCAGCCAGAAACCACTCTTTCCTTACCTGTTCCCCAGGGCTTATGGAGTCTGAGGCCTCCTCTACCCCTAGATGGAGGAGCAAAGGCAGCTGGGAAGAGGGGAAAAACACAGACTTTATTGAAATGAGGTAGTTGGAGGTACAGAAAGAACCTGGCTTGCTTGGAGCTCAGGTTTTCAGAAACTTGGATGGGAACGCCACTGTCTTCAAGGTACAGAGAACCTGGGGCTGAGAGTCCTCACAGTACCTGCGCCTCCCTAGGCTGCCCCCAGGGTTGGGGTGGAGCTAGACAAGAGGGTCCTGGGTTTTCCAGGAGGCAATAAATAGGGGAGGAGCTAGTGGGGGTGTGCCTGCACCTTCCTGGTTGAGGTTTGGTGGGAGCAGGCCTTGCACAGTGTTCCAGAAGTCTCTAGAACACTTTGGTGACTTACTGACGAGGTCACTGGTGGGAGGAGGCAGGTCTCAGAAAACCACCTCTGAAGGCTGCATTAGTGCAATACAAATGTGTCAGGAGAGGGTTAATAAGGTTAGATGGGGAGCTTTTTGGTTTGTCACAAGGCAGCTGGTGCTATTGTAAGGTCTGTGGTGACTGGATTAAGGAATGGTAATATTGCCATCACCCCAGATCTCCCACACAAGGGCATCCGAGGCCTTTTCTCTGTCCTGGGCCTAGAAGAGAGAATTAAGGTAAGAGTTCATGAAGAGAATCCTTGAAGCTCAAAGGCACTGGACTGAATAAACTGAAGTTTGAAAGAAAAGAGAATCCAGAAGGACTTGGCTGGCTCCCACCCCCACCCCCATGGTGAGGGTGAGCTGATCCCCAGATGGAAGGCCTTCCTTCCACATTTGACAGTTTCTGGGTGTTTCCCAGGCCTTGGGTCCTGTAATGTCCCCAGCCATCAGTTGCCCACCCAGCTCTGAGAAAAATGTTTCTCCACCCACCCACCCCCAGCTCTAAACCAGTGTTCCAGCTTTAGAGAGGATCACCGGGCCAGTGAAGCCAGAGACCCAAGCTGGGGAGAGCCTAGGAGAGGGCTGCCTGGGGCCCTCCAGTTCTTGGAAGCCTTGCGCTAATTAAGTTCGGTTCAGGAAGTGATGGAGCTGGGTGAGGCTTCAGGGGAGGTGCATGTCGACTGGTCTGAGGTATCTCCTGCCGCCTCCTTGGAGCATCCTGGTGGGACTGGGGGCACCCGGCCTCCCTCTCGCTCGCGCTTCTTCTGCTTCATGCGCCGGTTCTGGAACCAAATCTTGACTTGCGTTTCATTGAGCTCCAGGGTGGCGGCGATCTCCACCCTCCGGGCGCGGCTTAGGTACTTGTTGAAATGGAACTCCTTCTCCAGCTCGGTCAGCTGGCGAGTGGTGAAGTTGGTGCGGAGGCCACCGGGCGCGCCCGTGCCAAGCTCCGATACCTTCGCTAGGGGTGGGGCAGGGAGAAAGGCCACTGTCAGTTCTCTCACCTTTTTCTCCTTTTCCTCCCCTCCTCCCGCACAGCTCTGCACCTCCATTCTCCATTCTGTCTATCTTCAGTTCTCACAGTTCCTACAGATCACCAGGGCTCCCTGTGGTGATCTCCGAATCTGGAGGAGCCTTCCGCATAAGTCCACCCCCTACAACAACGCACACTAAACCGTGGGCCTGTGCTGGTGCACAGATCCGGAAGTGGAGTGTGTAAGGACATTTACTGTTGGGGATGCCCAGGCACTTACTGTGTAGGGAGACTTCACCTGATCTGAAATGGGGTGGAATGCGCTTACCTGCTTATATCAGGGAGGCTGAAGAAACCAGCCCAGGCCACTTCAATGCCCCGGCTGTAAAGCTACTTTGGGCCCGGAGAGAGGGTGACCACGTTTGAGCCCTACCTGTCTTGGGTGGGTTTCTCTTAACTTTCATCCAGTCGAAGGTCCGGGCTGTGGGGGTGCTGCTTTCTGACCGGCAGGACGATTCCTTGTCCTCAGAGAGGAGATCAGCGTAGGCTGGTGCAAAACTCACTGCCTGCTCGTTCCCACATGGGGGCTGCGGCGGAGGGTACGGCCCTGGGCCCGCTCCACCAGCTCCGAAGCCGTCGGATAAACCCCCTAGCTGGGCCACGTAGCTCGAGGGATGAAAATAGCCTTCGTCTCCTTCAGACTGACCCAGAGGGTAATACTGAGAAGGCCCATAGCTGGGGCTGCAGGCTGCTGGGGCGTACCCCGAGGGTGCGGAGCTGGGGAAGGGCACCCCCAGCGCTGAAGGCGGCTGCTGAGCGGGATAGCCCGAGTTCTGCTGGAGTGCAGGGCTGGGGAGCCCCCCGCCATAGCGGCCCTCGCCTGCGTAGCTGTCAATGGCGGGAGCTGAGCTGAGGGGGAAGGAGGTTGGGGCGCTGTGGGCGCTGTAGGCGCTAGGTCCCCGGTTACAGAGTGGGTACTCTAAGAAGGAGTTCATCCTATTATAGTCCATGCGTAGAGGTCGCAGGAGGGTCGGCCCGTTTAGGGGAGACACCCTCTTGCCCTACAACCTTTCGGCAGTATGTCACAGCTCTGAAGCTTGCATCCATGGCCTGGCCCAGCTCGCCTGGGCCAGCGCTCCCCTAGGAAGGGGGTAGGCAGTGGGGGTGGGGGGGCACATGTGATCTCTCTCAGGCCAATGGGTAAAGCGGGCTAGAGTTTGGCAGCCCCAGCGCCCATCCATCACCCCCCAAGCATTAGCATGACAAAGACACTTCAATCACCCACAGCCCATCCATCTGAGAGCGACATGGAAGCGTCAAAAACATCTTTCTTCAAAGAGTTTTGGAAAGAAGGGACCAGAGGGAGAGGGGGGAAAAGTTAGAAGAATATTCAAGACTTTCCTCCCCTCCCAACCCCCAAGGCCTTCAATAGGCTTCTGGGTTATTAGATTTGGACAAATTCAACCCAGCTGCCCCTTACCCTTCCCACCCCTCAGAGAAGCCTTTCCCCCCAAGGCTGTAGACCTGGAGGTGGGGAATCTAGCCTTCTGATTTTGCCCAGAACGCTTCCGTGTTTCTTTCTTCCAATTTGTCTGGGGTTGATGGGCTACGACAGCCAGGTGAGGTATGTTATCTTGGGCCAAATGGATGACTGTGAGGGGGGGTGGTGGAAAACACCTAAGGGTGTGAGGCAGGGTCTAGAATCTAGAGGAAGAATTCATTAAGTGAGGGGTGGGAAAATGGCATTTCAGGGAGCAAGACAGGACTACAGAAATGTGGAGAAAAGAATTAGAAACGCCCCATTCCTCTCTCCATTTCTCTGTATAAGCTCTCTCTCCTCATTCACACATCCATTTCTCTCCCTCAGCCTCTCTTTATATTCTCTGTGTCTCAATCCATCTCTCTGTTCGTCCATCTTTCTCCATATTTATATTCGTTCCCTACCTATCCATCAACTCATCTCTCTAGATGTATTTATCCTCTCTCTAGCCATCCATAGCTGTAGCTGGCTCACTCACTCAGACTTAAATAACTCTCTATATCTCTCCAGAGAGCCACAATGAGCAGAACTAGGTGATGTTTACAGGGGGTGTAAAGAGGAGGTGAATTTTTATTCTCTTCCCCAAGTGTTTAAAACTAGTGGAGACCTTACATTCTTCTGGTTCCCTCCTACTACTCTCTCACTCACTACCCTTCACCCCCCTTCCAAAAAGCAAAACTTCCAAGTCTCAAATCCATAAATTCAATACCAGTTAAATCTTAAAGATTACTCAAATTTTCAGTGAATTTTTTAGAATTCCTCATAGGGAGTTTGCTCAGAGAGTGGGAGAATCAGTGTGGAGGCCCTAGGCTCTGAATTCTAAGGTTCAAGAGTAGAATTTCACCCCTTTCTGCTTCATGTGTCTGTTGGGGAGAAAAACAGGAAGTGCTTGCCTTCATCACTCTCTCAGACCCCAGACCCTGAAGGGACTAGAAGAGAAACCCTTTGGTAGAGCCCATTGAATCTCTTTCCTCTTCCTTCCCACAGACTCTGAGAACAAGAGCTTGGCAATCTAACACCCACACTCATTTGTAACCTGTCAGGGTGTCTGCCTGGATGGAGGCCTGGGGCTGGAGCTCGGGCAAGTCCAGGAGGGCAAGAGTTCAGGAAGGGATCTCTGTAAACAACTGAGTTGAAGAAAGGAAGGGGAAGCAGGTGGGACAGGTTCAGGGAGGATCCTCAAAACTGCCTAAGTTTCCCCACACCTAAAAGGATAGGATGAGTACTCTTCTCTCTCCAAGGAACCCCAAAGTTGTCTCTGTGACTCTCCATCTGTTTTCCATTGCCCCTGGTTTTACTTGTCCTTCTTTATGGTTGCCTCTCCTGTTTTCTATTCTGTATCATCAGCATCATACTGCCTTTCTCTTCTCTGATAACTGTGGATCTGGCTTACTCCCTAACTATGAAAAAACTCAAAGCATTTCCCAGAATCCCTGTCTCCTTTCCCTCTGTGTGCTCTGCTTCAGACCCTGCTCCCAGTTGGGGGAAGGAGACCAGCTGGTAGCTTCCTTAATGGGGGCAGAGTGAGAGAATGTTCACTTGCCAAAGGGGTGAGAGCAGACAAAGGAAAGGAGAGCTGAGATGTGAGGAGGTGGGGGTGTGGCCTGGTAGAGAGACTGAAAAGGATCATTGAGGTGGGGTGCAAGCTTGTTTTTTCTACTGCACTTTTTTGAGGCAGGGATTTATAGATGCTGCCAATTTTTTCCCCTCATTTCAAGTTTTCCTCCATTTGGGCTAGGACCTTTGGAGAAGATTTTGGGTGGAGGGAGGTAGGATTTGTCTTCTAACCCCAAATCTGAGCTAGACCTATATCTGATCTGGGTATCCTACCTCTGAGAGACTTCACTTTCCACCCTTTCCTCATCCTAGGGAGAACTTTCTTACCCCTATCCCTTGCCCTCCTCATTAAGGAAACAATTTGAGGTCTAAGGGGAGAAACAAATTTCAAATCAGTTAATAAAGTCGCATGAATAGGTCTAGGAGTTGAGGAAATGCATCCCCTCTAGAACAGTTGAAGTCACCAACAGTCTGTTACTAATGACAGGAAGTAAAGGGCCTCAAGCTATACTATCCATTGCAGTGTTTGCTTTGGCCTCAGTCCTCCAAATTCACTATGCTCTCCAATTCATCCCTAGGTCTTGCCACCATCTCTTGTGTAGCAGGTATTTCAAAACTTCCCAAAATTCCTCCTGGACCTCCCAGCCCCACCAGAAAGGACTGGGAAAACCAAGCAATTTAGCTCCCTAAGTTCTCAATCTCCTTCTCCTCCTTAAATGAAGCTTGACCAGCTGGAGTCATCTATGGACTATAGGATTTTTTTGTTGTCTAAATTAAATTCATTAAAGAGGGTCTGTGTGGACTAAGCACCAAAATGAAATAATGTTTATTTCCTACTTTATACAATCTGCTTATACATGTAAGAGACCAAAGAGAACACAGAAATGTTTAGCATTGAAATTGTCTTTGAGAATTGATTGTTTTTATCACACTGAGGAGACAAGGCAGGGAGACCATTGTAACTAGAATGGGGCTATGTTAGAAGTTTAAACCTCAGATTGTGATCTGCGGAGGAAGCTGCTTTTGGCTGGGGGGTTGGCAGGAGCAAGCTAACAGTTTTTTCCTAAGGCCTTAAATGTCTCTATCTCCTCTCCTCATCCCAAATCTTGGGAGGCCAAACCTGGTATGAAAGGTTGGAGCTTAAGAACTAAAAATATACCCAGAGTTATGATTTTTTCATTATAACAGATGGCTTCATTTTTGCAATTTGGGCTCTTGTAGTGTTGAAAAAATAAAATGGAAAATACAGATTTTTTTTGTTCCTATTAGAAAAAGGTTGATATCTGAATTCAATGTTGTTTCTTTTAATGCATGCTAGTTAAATTGTCATGAATCTGGTTGAGAATCTTAGACTGTCTGGGAGGCTGAAGCAGGAGGATCCCTTGAGCTCAGGAGTTTGAGACCAGACTGAGCAAGAGCAAGACCTCGTCTCTACTAAAAATAGAAAAACTAGCCAAGCATCATAGTGCACACATGTAATCTCAGCTATGGGGGAAGAGGATTGCTCAAGAGGATTGCTCAAGTCCAAGAGTTTGAGATTAGGGCAGCGCCTGTGGTTCAGTGGGTAGGGTGCTGGCCCCATATACCAAGGGTGGTGGATTCAAACCCGGCCGGAAAATAGCTAGGCATTGTGACAGGTACCTGTAGTCTCAAATACTCAGGAGGCTGAGGCAAGAGAATTACCTAAGCCCAGGAGTTGGAGGTTGCTGTGAGCTGTGTAACACCACAGCACTCTACCAACAGCAATAAAGTAAGACTCTGTCTTAAAAAAAAAAGTTTGAGATTAATGTGAGCTATGACCCATGGCACTCTATCCAGGGCAACAAACTGAGACTTTGTCTTAGAAAAAAAAAAAAAGAAGAAGAAAAAAAAAAGAGAGAGAGAGAAAGAATCTTAGACTGTGGTGATGGATATTGTAATAAGATGAGTAGTAGGTTTGAGGCCAGAATACTTGTGTTCAAGTCCTTACTTGGCTATTTTTAACATTATGACCCTGGACAATGACTTCTCTGAGTCTCAGTCTCCTAGAAGAAGAATGGGTTTAATACTATTTACTTCATTGCATTGTTTAGTACTATTAAAATGAAGAAAATATAAACTATAGAGAACTCTCTAAATGTATATTAACCATGTACATTCTGAAATAACATGTCAGTCATATTTTTTAATAGAACTAGTATATTAAAATATGGAAATATGTGATAGTAGAATAGTATATATGCTATATTTTCATGTAACATATTACCATTCAGTATGTACTTAATTATATGAAAATTTCATTGAGAATTGAGAAGTTTGGCTTTGAGCTAAAGATCTTTATGAAAACTAAAATCTAATGCTTTGTATCTATAAATGATTAAAATTGTAGTAGATGGTGGCTTACACCTATAATCCTAGTACTCTGGGAGGCTGAGGCAGGCAGATTTCTTGAGCTCAGGAGTTCCAGACCAGCCTGAGCAAGAGCAAGACCCCATCTCTACTAAAGAAAAAAAAAAAAAGTAGCCAGGCTTTGTGGCAGGTGCTTGTAGTCCCAGCTACTTGGAAGGCTGAGGCAAGAGGATCACTTAAGCCCGAGAGTTTGAGGTTGCTGTGAGCTAGGATGCCATGGCACTCTATCCAGGGTGACAGAGTGAAACTCTTTCTAAAAAAAAAAAAAAAAATTGGCTTGACACCTGTGGCTCAAGCGGCTAAGGCACCAGCCACATATACCTGAGCTGGCGGGTTTGAATCCAGCCTGGCCCGTCAAACAATGACAGCTTCAACCAAAAAATAGCCAGGCGTTGTGGCGGGTGCCTGTAGTTCCAGTTACTGTGAGGCAGAGGCAAGAGAATCTCTTGAGCCGTGGAGTTGGAGGTTGCTGTGAGCTGCGATGCCACAGTATTCTACCCAGGGTGACAGCTTGAGGCTCTATCTCAAAAGAAAAAAAATTGCAGTAGAAAGGCTGAGGTTGGATAGTATGACTAGCTTCTTGATTTTCCAAATATTTGGAAAGAATTTTCTAGGGAGAAAGTTGTCTCTTTCCATAAAGGATTTAGCTTAGGGCTCGGCGCCTGTGGCTCAAACGGCTTAAGGCACCAGCCACATACACCTGAGCTGGGGGGTTTGAATCCAGCCCGGGCCTGCCAAACAACAATGATGGCTGCAACCAAAAAATAGCCAGACATGGCTCGGCGCCTGTGGCTCAAGTGGCTAAGGCGCCAGCCACATACATCTATGGTGGCGGGTTTGAATCCAGCCCTGGCCCGCCAAACAACAATGACAGCTGCAACCAAAAAATGGCTGGGTGCTGTGGTGGGCACCTATTGTCCCAGCTACTTGGGAGGCTGAGGCAGGAGACTTGCTTGAGCCCAGGAGTTGGAGGTTGCTGTGAGCTGTGAC
>NW_003852413.1:26727174-26748766 GCF_000181295.1 Otolemur garnettii
AAAAAAAAAAAATGGCCTGACCATATACATGGGAGGTAACTTATAGTTAAACACCCAGGGTCACTTGAGAGCACATGACATTGGCCATAATAAATATTTAATACATTGCTTGTGAAGACTAGCAAGTATGCATTTGGCATATATTAATGTAGAAGACGTTAGAAGCATTTATTTCACAAGATGAGAAACTGAGGTCCAAAAAGGGTAAGAGATTTGCCCAGGCATAAGTTAACTTTTTTTTTTTTTTAATGACTCAGGGGTTATCATGACTGCAAGTAATGCCTCAATATAATGGTCCTTTGCTTTCACCATAATATTAATGAGCCATGGATCTTAAAAGAATAATCCAGTAAGAGCAGGGCAGACTGACCAGCAGCTTTCTGGGCTGCACTGAAACATTCCTATTCCAACCACAACCGATTTATAACCAGTCTACACTATAGACCACTCACAGTTGGTCCTGACCTCAGAAGACCCTTGCCCCAGTCAAGATAGGATAAGTAAGAGCAACAGCTTGGTGCTGCCCTCTAACTTTCCACTAGCTCTGGGGGATGAGCTGCCCTGTCCCCTTGTCCAGGAACTACTCCTATTCCCTTTTCTTTTTTCTTTTTTTTTCTATTCCCCTTTCTTCCCTATATCAACTGGGACGGCTTAGGCTAAACAGGATGACCCCAGAAGTGAAACAAGGAAAATGAGTTGACGTGGAACACAGGAAACCTGACTCCCAACCTTTTATGAATCCCAAATTGCCAGCCATCCCCTCGAATTTGAAGTTGTGTGGGGAGATTGAAAATGAGAATCATTTCCTTCCAGAAATGGATTGCTTCTTTGTTATGCCATAGTGTCATGAGAGTTAGTGAGTTTTGTGAATTTGGGAAAGGAGGAATAGAAAGTCTTGTGTGTTTCCTGTAAAAAGAGTTGCAATTTCTCTCCAATAGTCAGCCAACAGGAAATACCTGGACTGGGAACTTCATACCCCTAGGATAACCAAAGTACCTGAATCTAAACAAGTAGATTGAGCCATGGGCTGGACCCTCCTGGCTCCTAGGTCACTTTGGCAATGAGGAATCAGAACTGATGCAGTCCCGGGCAGGAACAGAAATTCCCTGCTCATTGGGCCAGTGAGTTTAGGTTGGAAGATTGGTAGGCAGTGGCCAGGTAAAGTAGATCAAAAATTCTTAAGCATGGAGGAAAGCAGAAAGCAAGGTAACATTGTAATCTAGCAGTACTTCTCCAGCTTGAATGTGCATACAAATCACTCGGGGATCTGCTAAATTTCAGCTCTGATTCAGTACGTCTGGAGTAGGGCCTGAGATGCTGCATTTCTAATAGCTGGTAGTGCTGATGCTGCTGGTCTATAGAGCTGCCAGGCTCCAGAGAACTGGCACCTCAGAGGCCCCTGAGTGTTGTAGATCATCATTCTATGATGGGAATTCTCTCTTCAGCAGAGCAAACTGTGTTTTTGCCACTGATGAAGAGCACTATACTTTTGACCAAAGAAACTGGAAGGTGAGCCGTGAGCCATTAGCAAGATTCTTCTGGCATTCTTAATCTTCATAACACCCTGCTATAGCTTCAAGAATGTTTTTAATTAGACCAAATTATTTAATTTGGTTGTCCATAGAAATCAAAGCCTCAGCTGAAATGTCTGTTTCATTTTGCTAGTGTAGAGTGCAGTGATTTTTAAGATGTTCAACACTGCCTGTGGGCATATTTTATGGAGAAATAAACACACAGCCCAATGAGATGTATAGTGTGGTTTTAATATATTATATATTCACTTATTTATGGGGAAAATAAACACACAAGCCAATAAGCTGTGTATTATTACTTTAATATATTGAATTTATTTCATACCTATATATTTTATGAGGGAAAATAAACTAAGATACATGATATTATTATAATAACACATCTAATTGTTCCATATTAATTTATTTATGAGATAAATAAGCGCAATTCAACATGACATAAGATTATTTAATGCATGAGATGAGTTCCATATTAAGACAGTTTAAGGGATTAAATTCCAGCTAAATAAGATGCGTATACTTTCCACACTGAGGGACCTGTTAAAAAAATGTGTAAAGGGCCTGCCTGTCAAGTCCTCTGTGTCACAACCTAGGTTGGCTCCCAGCTCATCCTGATACTTGCTGACTATAAGCGCCTGGTACTCTTAAGTCCAGTTCTGCTAGTTCAGGGAGAAGTCTGAAAGGCAGGCCCAGGAAATGAACGGCCCAGGAAGTAGCCCCATAGTGTCTGTTTCTGAGCCAGAGAAATATTAAATAAACCTAAGGAGGATGGATGGCTTTCTAGGGCCTTTTAAATCTCCGCGTTCTCAGAACAAACTAGGAAGCAGATCGGGAGATCGATCTTTGGTTTACAAAGAGCCAGACAAGGTGGGATCGGGGACTGGATATAGTGTTAGGATGGAAAATGAAGTTGTTGGCTTAAGACAGGTGAATCTGCATTTGGAGAAAGCCCTGGCCTGGCTTCAAATCCCAGAGCAAAGGATCAAAAGTCAGACTAGGCGAGGCAGACCTGCCGCTCTCCTTCCCTCCCTACGTCCATAGACTTTTCTTCCATCTCGCATCCTCAACATCCGTTGAGCTTATTTAAAAAATGAAAAAACAGAAAGCAAATGACTAATGGGACACTACCCAGCTCTCTTTCTTCCCTGGCGTCTGGAAGGCCCAGCGGGAGAGGGCGGGGGCGGATCCCCGGGCTGGGCTGAGCTGGGCGCATCCCGAAGCCGCTGTCATGGCGGCCGTAGTCTCTTCCCTCGCCCTCCCCGCTTCGCCGCCCAAGCGCCATTTTGAGCATCTTCCTGGCTTCCCGGTCTCCCTTTCTCCTCGCTCCTCCTTCTCTCCCTGCGGGCAAGTGCCTCCTGATGTTGCTTCGGCCTCCCAGTGCTTGTCGCCTAGCTGTTCTTCGGATGCTCTTCTAACCCCAGCAACCCCAGGGGTGCCCCACAGCGACACATTTCACAGCCGACCTCTTTTTTAGCCCACTTGGAGGCCAGTTACCATCCCTCGTACAGCGCTCTACTTCCCTATCTCCACCTCACTCCTTGGCTGTCCTACAGCTCCCAGGAGCCCAGCTCATGCCTCAGGCTGCCCGTTCTCAGGCTTTCTGCCTTCCCAGTAAGGCCCTCCACTCTACTTCGGGCACCGAAATGAGCAACCTGGGAAGCCCTAGTATCCCTCGCAACTCAACTAAACGTCTGCGCCCCCACCATGCCCCTGGAACCTGTCCCCAGACCTTCACTCTGTTTGCATTTGCCCACCTTTATTTCTAAGTAGAGGCCTGGGGAACACCCGCGCAGTGCCAAAGGGTCTCTCTTCCTCTGTGTGTGTATGGGGTGGGGGGGACCCAGCTTCCAACAACTCTCCCCCAACTCATCGCTGAGCCCTGGGCGGAGAAGCAGCCATCAATCGGACTATCTTTGTACCATCCGGACTTCGCAGGCCCAGGGGGCTTTCTTATCCTGTGGGCCTTTGAACCTGATCAACTTCATTCAGGTCCTGGTGGGGTGAGGACAGCCTTTGGGGATGTGGGGAAAGGGGCTAGGTCCCAATACAAACACTCACATTTGTATTATAAAGACATTTATTTCATCTATGAAAATAATGTACAATAAATACTTTCCCCTTTTCCTATTAAAGAATTTTAATAAATAATCTACAGTCTAAAACTTAAAAAAAAAAAGAGGAAAATAAGTCCCTCTTGTCCGTTTTAAGAAAGCCCCCCTAGAGTTTACTTATTCCTGAGATTTCGTTGGAAGGAGTCTACCAAACGGAATTTTTCTATGTGATTTGAAAGAGAGGCCCAAGTGCCCAATATTTTAAGAGAAAAAAAGGGAGTGGATTAAATGCTAATTCAATAATACCTGAATTTTAGCAAAACACTTGTCTACACGACTGGGGGGGGGCAGGGGAGGCTCAATTTTTCCAGCAGACTGCCAAAGAGGGCAGGGGTCCAAAAGGCCGGGAGGAAGAAACGGGTTAAGGAAACTGTAGGTCGATGGCACAGAGTGTGCTGGTGAAGAAGTCCAGATCTTCCTCACAAAAGGGGACAGGGCTGTCAAGCGAACCCTGTAGGCTGGAGGAGATTCCTCCCGACAGCTGAAAACAGGAGTCGGCCGCGAAGAAGTTGAGGTCGGGCAGGAAAGGCGAATCCTGCCGCTCTGGGAAGGCGTCTTCTGGCAATAGTCCGGGCTCCAGACCACCCGTACCACGCAGCGTGCAGCCGGAGCTCGGCTTGCCGGCGCCCTCCAAGCGATCGGCAAAAGGCAGGGGACCCGGGGCGCCCAAGGGTCCCGGCGTGACCTCAGGCAGGTGAGAGCAACCTTCCTGCGCCGCCTGTGAGGCGGAGGGGCCGCCTGGACTGGCCGCGGGCTCCTCGGCAGGGTCTCCTGTGTCCTCCAGGGCGCCAGGACAAGCTGCCTCCCCGTCAGGCGGCTCTCGGTGCTGCGTTTGCCGCTTGTGCTTCATGCGCCGGTTCTGGAACCAGACTTTGACCTGCCTCTCAGTGAGGTCCAGCAAGGCCGCGATCTCCACGCGGCGCGGACGGCACAGGTACTTGTTAAAGTGGAATTCCTTCTCCAGCTCCAGCAGCTGCGTGTTAGTGTAAGCCGTACGCAGCCTACGCGCCCCACCGCCTCCAGCCTCCGGCGGTCCCGGGCCATCTATAAGGAAAACAGGCTGGGCGTCACAGCAGGCCCTGTCCTCAGACCAACCTCAGTTCAACTGAGATTAAATACTAGCCCATCCGCCAAAAACAGTATTATCAGTCGCCCCTGCCTTCCCCACCCCCCAACTAATGAGCCTTGTTCTCACTGCTTTTCGGGTTCTTTCTGTTCTCTTCCTAGCCGACAGCCTCAGTCTGGGTCAAGGCAAAACATTCAAAATCTCCCACGGGCCACGGGCTCCCTTTCGCACCCAGAACCTCAGAACCCCTCTCCCCAGTGGACCCCTCAATTCGGAACTTTCCAACCCAACCCAGGACAGGGTTCACAAAGATTGTTCTTCACTTCTCTTCCTAGCTCTCAATTCCCTCTCTCCTAGATCTAGAGGAGGGAGGATCGCATCTTTTCCTGCCTCCACAATCGATCCCAGCAACAACACACTCATTCCCCTACAATTCACGGGTGAAAACTCCAATCGAATTCTTTTCTTCCAGCAGAGAAAAAGCGCTTTCCCAACCAGCTTCCAAAGTCTGCTGTGGGGGGAAAAATGCTGGCTGAGCTTAGGCCTGAACCCCAGCGGGATATTCTGCTTCTCCACTCCAGGAATGGACCGGACAAGGAACCCCAACCGGCTCGCCACTTTTTTTTTTAACCTCCCCCACAGCTCTTTCTCCTTAGGGTCTTCGAGCTGCCCCTCACCCCACCCCCATCGCGCTAACCGACCTGCAGGCGATCCGACCCCGGAGGCCGGGACGGAGGAGGCGGCCGGGGAAGGAGACGTGGAGGATTGGCTGGGTTTCTTGGCGGATTTCTTCTCTTTCATCCAGGGGAACTCGGGGGCCGGGGGGGCAGCGGGGAGCGGCGGAGGTGGCGGCGGTAGAGCTGGCCCATCTTCGGCTCGCTTTTGGCTCCCGGGTCTCTGAAGGGTGGAGGCGCCGGGCTGGAGGCTGGGGAAGGTTTGCTCGAAAGGAGGAGGTGGAGGAATTAATGTCGACTCTTTGATTGATGAAGTTTGAAATGTCTCCAAGACAGCGGGGAAGGAAGTCAGACACTCGGCGAGCGATGGCTGGCTGTTTATAAACCCAATCTCCCTCTCAAATTCAAAATTCATGGCTTTCAATGGTGGGGGAGGGGGCCTGCTGGGGGGGGCGTCAGGAGGGAGGATCGGAAGGGACCCCCCCTCCTGCCCCCCCCAGGTTTATGTGATGGAGCGATTTTGGGAGGAGGAGATTTCGCGTTCTTTCTCTTTTTAAAAATTTGGGCCTTTATAATTGCATATTGCTGATAAATACTAGCGTATGGGGACTCTCTCTATTAAACCCAGGACTCCGGCGAAATTGCAGGGAATTCTTGGTCACGGGACCGGCCTCGGCCAATCGCTCGTCTGGGCCTGGTGGAAAACACAGAGCATTATTTGCTTTAATTGATTCAAAAACTCCAGAGGACCACGACCTGGACACCATGAGCCCCCCATTCCTACACCAGTGGCTCACATTCTCTCTCCAAGGTCTCCCTTTCTCCAGAAAATCTAGAGGAACCTCTTCCTCGTCCCCTTAAGAGGATGGAAGGTTGTGGGAGCCTGGGAAATGACAATCTAAGAGAGAAATCTCCCCTCTTTTCCACATATTTTTAATAGAATAAATTAATGCTTTCTTTATGGCCAGCAACAGCCTCTTCCCCACCCTGTCCCCCCAAAAGAAAGAAGAATGAAAATCTTAATGTTGGAGGAAGAGTAGAAAGTGGCTGGTGTTAAGAAGCAAATAAAGAAGATTTGCAATCATCAGCATCAGTATCCTCATTCCACCCCTCAAAAGCAACAGTTCAATCTTAGTGGACAGGCGCTTCCAGGTTGACAGGAGTGAGGTAAATACTGAGGGGCATTTTTAAGGCCTCAAGCCTCTATAGCTGTGTGGCCTGGGTTCTCTTCTATGCCCAGTGTTTACAACACTGGCCCTGCCCCTTATGTCCATCCACCTGCTTTCTTCACTTGTGGCATCCACACTCCTCTATGAGACCTCCTTTCCAACGGGCAGGGTCTAAGATGCAGATTTACTCACTCGAGCCTCAATATCCAGAGGCATGAATAAGAACCAAGGTAGCCACTGATTTAACTTAGAGCACTCTCAAAGCTCAGGTCAAAGTATGGGTTGAGGGAAGTTTTTCTGCTAGGACAAAGAGCCTTACCCTCCCATTTTTTACCATTGTGCTTACCCTCCCATTTTTTTTTACCATTTTACCATTGTGCTACTATATATATATATAAAGATGGGGGTGGTGGTGAAAGTAATGACCACTGAGATGATATTCCATTTCTGGTCCCTGGGGGGGAAATGTTTTTAAATTTATTTTATTTTGAGGGAACCAAGATCATCTGAACTTTGGGGTGTGTTGTAATTTGCTAGAGGGAGGGGGGCACACGACTCAGAGCCACAAGCAATTGGTGGGAAACTAGGCCTCAAAGCAGAAAATGAAAAGTCGATCTGAGGGAAGATTTTTAAATAAGTGGGTCAGAGGGACCAAGAGGAGATGAGGCGATCAATCTTAGCCCCCTGACAGCTCCCTCCTATTGCATCAAAGAATTTTGGTCTTTGAGAAAGCATAGGCAACAGCAGAAATTTCACATCCCTTAAAAAAGGCGGGGTAGGGGGTGGGGGGGAAAGGGTGAGGAGAGAAAGGTGATTCTAAGAGAGCCAGGAAACAGATGGGGAATGGGGGAATGAGGACAGAGGGAAGGCGCTAAGTTGGGTGGAAAGTTTGCCTTGAGAACTCCCACGGCTCTGGCCTCCCCTCCCCCTCCTCACTCTCTGCTGCCCAGCCTGGAGGAGAAAGCTGGTTAGCAGAGAAATGGCAACTCAGCCGGGAGCTGGACTAGAAACTTTCTGTCAATGTAACATCCGCGTGGGTGGTGGTGAGTATTTAAAAAGAAGGGCAGAGACCTCTTGAGTAGAAGGGTGGGGGTAGAGGACAGTGGGGCTGCAGAAAAGGGGGGTTGGAAGAGGTGGGGGCTACAGGGACGTAGGAAGGAGGCTCTGGAGGGCTCAGAAGAGAAAGAGCTGCTTTGACCTGGGGAAACTGGCCAGAGACAGTTGTGTGCAACTCAGATCCAAAGAAAACAATTTTGGCCATTTGGAGATGTGGATGGGGGTGGGCACGGAAGAATCCAAATAGTAGCTGTCTGGAAGTTGTGCAGGGAGGCCTACAAGGGGGTTCTTTTTCTGGCCACCCCCTTGAGCACCTCTGGAAGTTTAGTAACAGCCTTGCCAGCTGGCTGCAAGATCTCGAGCTTCTCTCTGTAACTCTGGTCAGCAGAGACTGTCTCTGCAGGAGATAAAGCTCTCTCTAACCCTAGCTGACAGATTTTACAGCCAGATTAGCGAACATTGGAAAGGTTTGGTGTTAAAAGGGGCCAAGAGAGAACCCTCCTTCCCAGAGACATCTCTCCTCCGCCCCCCTGTCGTGCTGTGAATCTTATAGCACAGATATTTTCCCCACATCTTTGGCTGCTTTCGCTGAATGCCTGGAATCTCCCCATAGAAGACTAGGGAACACCAAGCCAAGTCGTTTCTTATTTTTTTTGTTTGTAATTCCAGCTTCAAGCCAAAGCTCTGTTTTTCAAACTCAAGCTACATTCTCTCTTGTCCTGCCTCTCTCCCGCTAGATAAATAAGCAACCCACCTCACCCCCCAGAGCCTAACATTGCGCTTCATCTGGTTATATCATTCAGAAAATGTTATTCAGGGAATAGGAAGAGAAAGAAAGAAATTTGAAAGAAAAAAATTTTGAGTATTACACATATTTGATCCCAAGCAAACTTTACACGCTTTTATGCCTTTAAATTATAGCCTGACCCAGTGCTAAATTACTTGCTGCTTGGATGAGCCGAATCCAGTTAAAATCCTACTTGGTGATAGTAGTGGTGGGGAGGGTGTAGAATTCAGGTTGCTTTTTTATTGTTATTTATTGTTGCATAAAGACTATAATTACTAACCTTGGACTGCCAGAATGTAACATAAAAATGAAAATAAGCCCTTGCTTTAAGGCTGAAGGCCTGGAACGATTCTCACTGTCCTCCCCCTACCCCAATCACTACCACCAAATATATGCTCCTAATTAAGCAATTCGGGTGCATCGCTTACAATTAGAATTATGCAACTCTTCAGCAAGCAGCCATCGCTTCTCTTTCAACGAATTAGCTCCATATTTCAGCCGCCCTGTCTCCTGGCTCTTATCGGCTCCAGCGACGGGCGGCGGTGACATTTCATCTTTGACAGACCCTCTCTATCCTCCCTCCAATGTGATAAAACTTTTATGGAATCACGACTAAGAAATGAAGTTCTCCTGAGAATGGTGGTAGAGCCTCACTTTAGCCTGGGGACCACTTTATTTACGCTTGGATCCAACAGCTTCTCCCACCCTTCTCTCCCCTTTCTCTGGGAGGAGAAATCAAACACTTGTCTCCTCTTCCTCCGCCCCGAGTTTTATTTAGTGATTTAATTTCACTTTGGTTTTAAAGTTTGACCTGAGAAGTCTAGGCCTCAGATTTCTTTTTTTTTTTTTTTTAGATTAATCATTTTCCTTTGTTTTCATTTTAGACCCAATGGTGGTTGGGCTTCGGGTCACGTGACGACTTCTTTGTAGCTCCGGAAGAGGACTGTGAAGTTTAGGTTGCGTGTAGGAAACAGTAATTGACCAGATTTGGGGGCAGGGTGGGGCGTTGCGAAGGAGTCTGTGGCCAAAGCGAGCAGACAAAAGGTCAATGAATGAGAAAAACGGGAAAGGTAAAGAGGACAAACAGAAAGACCTACGTAGAGCACTCTCCCCTCAACTTGTTACCTAACCCTTAGCTAAAGAAGTTGGCAGAATGTTCCAGGCTATGTGTGAGAAACCCTATTTAAAGCCGAGACACATAAAGGCGGAGACAGGAACCTGAGCACTGGACAAACAGGCCACGAAAGGGTCTTCAATATCCTAGTCTTCTCTAGAGGGAAATGTGGCAGTCAGCAGCTTTGCTCTGCTATCTAAGTCGGACTACTAGGACAAGATAAAATTGATAACAGAAAATTTTATTCAAGAATTGTTTGACAGACAACTCTTTTAGGTAAAGAAAAAAAGTAACTACAGAAGAACAAAGAAAGTTCCAAGTGAGAATTAACTCTAATTCTACAAATTCAGGACTATACAGTGACGATTAGGAGCTGAGGTTCATGCCTTTTAGAACTAATTACAATTGCTCATAAGTACGAGTTTAACATAAATCTACAGCTCTTTATTCTAGAGTACAATAACTAAAATAGCTGGTTTTACATGACAGGAAACACAACGTCTTTTGTAACAAGTAATTACTAAAAAAGTACAATTTTTTTTCCTTTTTCCCTCATATAAATACATAATGTAGGGGGGATAAATAATACAAAAAGAAAATATTTTAACAGGCTATAACCAATAAATATATATGAAAATGTTCACTAGAACACACGCTTTTTGAGCGATGCTGGACTTCTGCAGGCCCAGGCATCTCTCACAGTTGTTTTTATATCCATTAAAATGTAAACTCTAAGTGCAACAAAAGTGTCCTGTCAGGAGGTTGAGCGAGGCACACAAGCCCAGCTGCAGCTCCTGCCTGGGACAGACAGTTTGTTCAAATATACCCTGTTTTCACGTTAAGTCAAGAGAGCAACAGAAGAAAAGTGTAGAACCTTATGTCTCTGACTGCTTTCTGTGGAGAGAGGGGGATGGATCTGGAGCTGAGACAGAGGCAGCAGAATGGGCAAACCTTCAGTCCTAACAACTTGCCTGCTCTGGCCTCCAAACTTTTCCTTAAAAGAAAAAAAAAATATATATATATTTATGATATAGGCAGCTCTGACTTTCAGGATCTCTCACCATCCCTGAGCCCTCTAACAACTGTAATTGATGGGAGTGGGGTATAGATATTAATGTCCTAGAGCAGGAAAAACATAGGGTTAGAAATAGAGAAGGGACTCCAATAAACTTCCCATAGATGGGAGGAAATTTGAGGTTTTAGGGAAGTGAGAGGGGAACGTGCTTTGTGCCCTTGGGTTTGAAATGTGTTTTCTTATTTTTTTAAAGGAGAATTGAGAGACTAAAAAATTAAAATTTGGGAGAATTACCCGCAGAGATAGAAAGTAAGTTGGTTGATGATGGCCTAGCCATCTTGTCTGTTTTTTAAAATGTGCTTCTCTGCCTTGTTTTTCTACTTCGTTTTCCTCTACCCCACTGCCCTGCGTGGAATTCCAGCTGCTAGAGCTAGAGCCCTGGGGTTGATGGAGTCATCTCCAATCTGCTGTGGATTCCTTTCTCATGGGTTGGCAGGCAGATGGAACTAAGGGTAGAGGATTTAAAAGCAACCTCTCAGGCCAGGGGGAGGGGAAGGCGCCCCAGGCCCGTACTATCCAGCAAGCCTGGCTACCACCTCCCTGGCCTATCTTTCAGAACTCCAGGCTGCCTTCCCAGAGCTCCGCAGTCCTCCTCACCTCTACCCTTCGCCTTTGACCTGGCCCGTCCGTCCTCCCTTTCCTATCACAGGTGAGTTAATTTGGGCGCTTCTTGGATTCTACCCTGAGGAGGAGGCGCATGGTGAGAGGAGAGATCCGTGTAGGTGGGATGGGGATCGCAGGGTCCGTGGTGCTGGCTGGCGGCCATAGGGGGCGCCCCATTGTAGTCCAGATTCCCCGAAGGGTGATGTGAAAGGTGGTTGAGGCCATAGAGGGAGGGGCCGGCAGGGGGCGGCAGCGGATCGTCGTAGCCGCCCCCGCCCACGTACACCGGGCTGCCCTGCATAGTGGGCGTCCCGTAGGCGCCCCCGTTGGCTTGGAGGACGTGGGGCTCATAATCCGGCGCCGGGGTCGGGGGGTATTTCTGGGGGGCGCCGCAGCCTTTGAGAGGGGGCTGATAGTTGGAGGGCAACGCGTAGGCATTCTGGTGGGCTTTGCCGAAGGCAGGCGGGGACGGGCTCTCGTAGCTGGGCGTCATGGAATGTAAGGCGTTCATGAAGCCCGCCGTGGATTGCATGGGTTGCGGGGGGCTGCCGGCTGGAGAGGGCCCCCCCGACGACGAGGCCAGCCCCTTGGCCTTCTGGTCCTTCTTGTACTTCATGCGCCGGTTCTGGAACCAGATCTTGATTTGCCGCTCGCTGAGGTTCAGCAGGTTGGCCATCTCCACGCGGCGAGGCCGGCACAGGTAGCGGTTGAAGTGGAACTCCTTCTCCAGCTCCACCAGCTGCGCACTTGTGTACGCCGTCCGCGCCCGCTTGGACGCCGCCGACCCCGGGGGGCTCTTGTCCCCTCCCCCGCTGCTGCCGCTGCCCCCGCTGCCGCCCCCACTGCCTCCTCCACCACCGCCGCCGCCGCAGCCCTCTGCTGGATCCGAGGGGGAGGGGTGGGAAGGGGAGAAAATGAAATAAAAGATAATTACTGAACACGCCGAAATTGAATGCATCGTTTCTTAATAAATCCAGGCCTGGACTCAGAGCCCCCGCCGCCCTCCCCTTCGCGTCCCCGCCTCCTACTCACTACCCCCCTCCCACCGCCCGTCGCATTAGCGGACACTCTATAATAGTGGCATTTATTAAGAGACCTGTTCTCCTCTCGCTGCCCCAGCTTATGAAAATTTGATCATGTCACACAGAGCCGCATGGCCATTTATTTAGGGCTGGATTTTCACGTGTGTGCTTCCTCCACCTTATCCCAAATTTCTGATCTGGGAAGACGTTCTCCCTACTCTACCCCATCCTGCAGACAGGGTGGGTGACTAAGGAGAACCCTTAGGGTAAATGTGGATACTCGTGGGCAGGACCCTGGAATGTGGCGCCAAGAGACTGCCGTGCCTGGAGGCCGGGATCCGGGGACACCAGGGCATTGTGATTAATACCCACAATAATCATACTTAATAATAATCAATCCTGGATGAATCTTCGTCTTTCCAGCAGCGCCTCTTCGCTCTGAGGCCTTGGGAAGGTCTCTAAGACCCAGTACCCAGCCTTCTGGAGCTCAAAGCTCAGGTGGAGACTGGCTGGAGGGAAAGGGTGTTGGCGAGGTCTGGGATCATCAGGCGGTGTTGTTACCGAAAATGCGCTGCCACCTGCTAATGTCCCCAGGCCGCCTTGTGGGCGCCTAGGGGCTGGGGGCTAGAATAACAGCGACATTCCTGGCTTGGACAAAAGCTCATGAGAGGAAGGCAGAGAGCTAGTACCTGTGCCGGGGGAGCTGTTTTTCAGCTTGGACGTTTGCCTCGACTCTTTCATCCAAGGGAATATCTGTTTGGTGAGGGTGGAGTTGGAGCCAGGACCACACTTGGGGGGAGCGCTTTTGCTGGGCCCGACCCCATTATTGCTGTTGCTAGTGGTACTGGTAGGTGCGGCGCTGGGCGGGGGTGAGCCGGGCGGGGCGGGCAGGGGATCCGGGGCCAGGCCGGGCCTCATGCAGCTGCCATTGAGCTCCTTGCTCTTGGCATGAGGGGCAGCGTTGCCCAGGGACTGCAGCGAGCACGCTGAGCGTTGATAGTCACCCTCCAGGTGCGTGGCAGCCTGAAAAGGGGGTTGGGGGGGACCGTCGTAGCCGAAGCCATTGCTACCAGGGTACGAGGAGTAGCCTCCGAAGAGCGCAGCCGTGGCGTTGTCGTAGTAGGTGGCTTTCTGCATCGCTGGGTGAGGCCCGGGCAGTGGGTGACAACTTGCAAGGGCCTGATACCCTCAGGATCGGACATTGGCACCCCTGGGGGTCACATGACAAGCCGGACCCTCCCCTTCCCCTCTCTGCCCCCCTCCTCCCGGGTCTGTTCCAAGCGGCTGACCTGTGGGGCGAGAGAAGAGACACAAGGGGGAGAAGAGGACTGGGGCTCCGCTCGAATCCATCTTAGGAACTGAAAAGGGAACTGACATCAATAGGGTTTTTTCTTCTCCCCTCCCCTACATCTCCAGGGCAGATGCTGAGGCCAGGTCCCTGACCTGAAGGGGATTTTTCTTATTTCAAAGCTTTAATTTTCAAGGGAAAAATCCCACCAGTTTTCATTTCTACTTAAAAAACAAGGACTCTACTCCTTTGGGGACTGCCTAGGTACAGAATTGTACTACTGCGAGCAAGGGCCATTGCTTCTCTGGGGTCTGTGCACTAGCCCCTGGCCTCTCCTACTCCTCTCCTACCTCTGGGATACAGTGGCTCAAGGGAGGGAACAGTAGGAGATGCCAAAATCCTCAACACCCTCTTGTGAGCTCAGCAGCTTCTCTGACGCCTGCCTTTGCTTCCCTCCCTGTCTGTTTAGGTCTCTCATCCAAGCAAAGTCTAGCCTGGAGGAAAACCAGAGGATCTCAGAAAAAGACAGCAGGAAGAAACAAGTTCAGCAGGGAATCTTCTCTTGTGAGGTATCCGCCCCCAGGCCGTCCCACAAAGGACAACAGCAGCCTGACCTAGAAACTTCTGTAAGATTTTTAACCTCCAGAGCCAGCTAAACTCAGCTTCAACCATTCATGGCCCTGCTGCAGGTACCAACACCTCCAGTCTGGGACCTGGCAGCCAGCAGCCCCCATGGGGGCCTCAAATGGAGCAGGATTGTTTCTATTTTCCAGGCCAGTTGGTGCTGTGACCATTTGGCCTAGGTCTCTCTCCTCACCTCTCTTTTTTTCCATCAGACAATATTTTCCCACCCTTTCCTTGGCAGTCTGCTTTCTTTGATTTCTCCAAAAGAAAAGAAGCAAAAAGAAATTGTATAACTGCTGGACCTTTCTACCAAAAATGGGAGAAATGCTTTCTAAAAGAGAAAATTATTCCTGAGGAAAAAAATATCAACAAAGCAATTTGAACAATATTATTTTCTGGGCTGGAAACCTTGTTGACTGAGGTTCCCCAAGGTAAAAAAAAAAAAATGCAATCACTATTTTAATACAGCCTTTTAAAAGTGTGCCAGAAAAATAAAGAATCAAGCTATCATAAGATTTTGTTTGTCCTAAAACTTCTGACCGCATTTTTTCCCTCTTTCCCAACCCTTCACCACTTTTCATAAAACCTCTACACTGACCCTCTCTTCTGACATGTGCTTGGAAAACTTAGACTCTCATTCAGCCCCGCTGCTCAACTCCAAAGAAAATAAAAATAGGAAAATAAAAGGAGTGCAGGTGAAGGAAGTCCCTCCCACACATAAATCCCCTTCTTAATGGCACAGATTTATACTCAAAAGGGAGCAGGGGTAGCCCTGAGTTCCCATTGGTTTCTAGAAATACACATGGGTCTGCAAAGCAGCAGGTCCTTCCAGGGAGAACCAGAGTTCAATTGACCAGGCTGACCCAGTCCCTTTATTATTATTACCATTAGCCTCTGATGATTTAACCAAAATTAGCTTGGAAGCAGCCCTCGCTGAAGGGGGAATTAATTAACGGTATCAGTTGAGTTTCTTATTAATAGATAGAGAAGAGAATGAAATAAAAACGTTGGCGGGGTTGGCTGGATGGACCCTGGCTTTATTTAGTCTAAATGATTGTTACAGCAATAATAATGGTGATGATGGTGGTGATGATAGTAATAATAATAAAACAATAATTTGACTGGACGCCTGAGGCCCAAATTCCTGTCGCTCCCCCTGCAATAAACCCCAAACCATCGCAGGACCGAGGCCAGGCAACGGTGGGAAGCAAAGGAGCCAGAGACGCAATAGGAAAGAATGGAGACTCCACCGGCGGTGAGACAGGGCCGGCAAGGTTTGCGCACCCCGGTAGCCCCGACTGCCGCCCGCCGCCGGACTTTCTCAGCCACTGCTGGCTGGCGATGAGCAACCAGCCGAGTATGCTGGCCCAAGGAAGCAAAGAAAATGCGATTAAGACACCAAAACAGTTATCAGTGGCAGGTTCCAAGCACACCGGCCGACCGAGGGCCAAGCCCTGCAGGCAGCAGCAAGTTTGGGCGCTGGAGGTAACCGAATTAAAAAGCGCCGTAGCAACTCGGCTTCTGGACTTGACTTAACAGTGCTCCGGGCTGGAGCGCGCCGAGGCCTGGCTTACAGGACAGTGGGAAGAGGGAAAGGTGCCATGGGGATCGGAGATCTGGGATCCAGGACAAGAGGGGGTGGGGAACCGATCTACCAAGCCAAACATATCTATTTCCCTTGCCTCCATGTTGGAAAAATTCAAGCTCCATATGGCTCCTCCGGAGGGAGGGAGGGAGGGAGCCGGTGGCTCCCGGCTTCCCCCAAGGGTCTCGCTGGACAAGGGAGGTGAGTCCCCCTAAGAACTCCACGTTTCCAGGCATACCCCGGGGAAAGTAAAGGGAGGGTAACAATAGCAGCGGAAGCCCTGGGAGAGGAGATAAGTCACCTTCCAGGACTTAAATTAATGGAAGGAAGAAAAATAAAACAACAAGAAAGGGAGAGAGAGAAAGGTTGGTCTCTTCTTAGCAGCCGGGGGGCAAAATTTAGCCTTGGATCTGGCTGCTGAAAGAAAAGAGAAGAAAAGAAGAGAAGCAAGAAGAGAGAGGGAGAGAGAGGGAGAGAGAGTGAGGGAGGGAGGGAGGGAGGGAGAGAGGGAGAGAGAGTCGCTGCGTGGAAGGAAGCTTAAAGCTTGTGAACTCTTCTTGAACCGAGATTGGAGTCATATGGGCCATAAATCATTGAGACATACTCTCCGCCATTCACAAACTGATAGCCTATTTCAGTCCAGCTTACCTTAGCCACCGACGAGGGGAGAACAGGCAGACATAATATATATTCACATCGAGCCCCAGCGCGAGCGGCAGGCGAGAAATCTCCCCTCCTTGAAAGCAAAGGAAAAAAGACCACTGTTTAAATCTGCGTTGCCCCCCCCAAAGCCACCCCGGCTGGGGAGCCCGAGGGGCAGACCGGCCAGAGGAGCCGCGCAGCGTCCGCTTCAATTCACTCGGCTTAGGAGTGGGGGTGCGCAGGAGGAAGGGGGTGGGGGAGCTGGGGAAAAAAATAGAAGACCGAAAGGTGCCGGGGCAGCTCAGCTCGCCGAGAATCCAGCTCCCGGCTCCACCACGGCCAAGCCGCCACAGTGTGGTTGCCCTATAAGACTGGTACGCCCTACTCTCCGTAACAATGGCCTCTGCTTTTGCACAGGGAAAAAAAACCACACAGACACACACACACTCACTCACACACAGGCTCACACACATCCCCACCTCTCCCCCTTTAGCAAGCTTAGATGCCTGATAAGGAGGGAAGGTGGTGGTCGTGGTGGGGGAGGGTGGAAATTTAAAAAAACATCCACCCCCCCAAAAAAGAGGGAGAAGAAAAGAAGGTGGAGAGTGTTCCTTTTATTTTTAAGAACAGGTAAATTTTAAAACTGATATTGGGGGTACAGGGAGGAAGAGGAGAGCAAAGGCAACGCAGGCCAGTGAAGTTCACAGCTCGCCCCCCCCCCACTAGTGAACCATTATGCTAATTTGAAAAGTAGCTATGGGAGGCTGAGTCAAAGGCAGGCCTCGCCGGGGGGTGGGGGTGCAGGATGCCCCTCTTGAGTTCATTCGCAGTTAGAACACTAGGACTTTTTAAAGAAGTAGTTTCACTCCTGCGGGACTGGTGGCTGGGTCTCCCGCTTCTCCCTCTCACTCCCTCCTCCTGAGCCTCCAGCCTCTGCTCCTCCACACCCTCTCTATTTCTATTTCTTCTTTCTCTCTCTCTTTCTGAAAATCTCCAGGCTTGGTCTCTAACCAAGGGAGGAGGAAGGCCAGACCTTTTTTTTTTTTTTTGTAGAACAGACAACAAGCGGTGAGTGATGATTTAAAAAACTCAGAACATCTTGTAGGGGGGAGGAGGGTTGGGAAAAGGGTGACAAAAGGAGGACCCTGTGTTTAGCTTAAGGTCCAGACTGACTGGCAGTAAAGAGGCTGTAAGAACTTTACGGAGAAGTTTCTGTTAAGATTCTCACCTCTGGATAGGCAGAAGGGGCTAAGAGGTGATAAGGATATTTGTGCTTCTAAGATGAGAAGAACTAGCAGAATGACTTAATTTTAAATGCACTGGCAGACGAGAAGGAGAATAATTATTATTATTCAGAATAAACCTGTTTATTTCTCTCTGCTCTGCAAGATTTATGACTCTTGGCACAAGTGAGGAAGGCCACAAAAGCTAAATTTTTCTTAGGGTGTATTTGAGCAGAGCAGTAAAAGGCAAGGAGGAGGCCCGTAGGAGGAAGAAAGGAGCCAAGAATGTAGGTGTCTGCAGATTTGGAGTGGGGGTGGGGAAGTCATTGGAGAGGAGGAAAAAGACAAAAAGAGCACCGGGACATTTCCAAAAGCAGAAGTGTTTGCAAATCTACCTAACTGCTGACTCAGAGCTTAGGGGATAAAATAGAAGGCAGAAAGTCTCCTTTTTCTACAAAAGCAGTTTAGAAAACTGGTTCTCTTAACTTCAAATAGAACCAGCCACTAACTTGTGATTTTGTGGTTAGGATACTTGGCTTTTGCCTTCTCCCATCTGGATGCACCAGGAGAGGCCGCTGGGACTGGGGAAGACAAAGGTGAGAGAAGGTTTCCAGCTATTGTTTCCTCTCATACCCTCTCACTCCCCACGCAAAGGCACTGCTTTGGGATGAGAAGGGAGTGGTCCCTGGCCTCTGTTCCCCATTTCTTCCAGGTCAGCTAAGTCAGGCCAGGTGAGTTGAAGTGCTGGGATTTCCTGGGACCCTCCTAAGCAGCGGGAACCTGTGGCCTTCCTACCTTCCAGTAACAGGAGCCACATGCAGAGCCTCAGGCTGTGACGTCCTGAGGCTCCTGTCTCCTGCCTAAAGCGTTGGTCTCTGGGGCAAGTTGGGGGAAAAGTGAGGATGGAGGGTGGAACCCATTTTTCTGTGTTTATTAATAGCAATAAGAAAAGAAAATGTCTAAACCAGACCCAATGTTGGGGCTGAAGCCAAGATCCTCAAAGAGACCCGCTAGGGCCACCTCAAAGAAGTCTGTCCTGAGATCTCTAAACCCTGATTAGAGACCTCCAGGATTAGACCCCAGGTAACGTTGGCCCTAGTGGGTCAGGGACTTTGGCCCAGGGAAGCTCCCAGAGCTTAAGGGAACCAGCACCTTTGGTTAATTTTTTCTTTCCCTTCTGAAAATAAAAAAGTTGAGACTACCTCCCTGACCCTCCAGCTCTCCTAGCTGTTAACTCCTACCACTGATGACTGGGAAATTGAGAGAAAAGAAGAACCTATCACTTCAGGGACTGCCCAGCTTTGCCTTGAGGAATAAAAAGAGAGCCCAAAGGGCACCCAGCCAGCTGCTGGCCTGTAAGAAGAGAAGCAGGCCTGGGCCTGGAACCAGGCTGAGGACGGAGGAGTGTTCCAGAGACAGCGGTGGACCCCTCCTCTCCCCAAGCTTCCTCAACCTTTTGTGGTCCCTCTGGCTACACCAGACAGTAGGGTATAGTGGAACGGGAGTGAAAAGGAGGGTTGGGGAGCAAGGAAACAACCTGGAGAAAACTTCAGAGGACATGTACGGTAGGAGATGAAGGGGGGCTTCCTAATTTTGGACAACAGAGCCCATTTAGGCAACTGGATCCCAGTTTGGTTTCTTTTTTGACTTTTTAGATCTCAGCTTGCCTTTTAGATCTTTTTCTTCCCTTTTTTCTTCCTTTCTCAGAGGCTTCTGGCCAAGAGGCCAGGTACCTCTGGTTGGGGCTGGCAGGCTGGAGGGTAGATGGTAGAACAGGCAGCCCCAAGAGTGCCCCTTTCGTTGGAGGTGTTCCAACAGGCTAGGGGCTTTTCAAACTCCCGGGGACAAAGATTGGGTAGTAAAGAGCTTTGGCAGGGAACTTGTGATGAGGGATACCAGAAAGGTCTCAGGGAAGACTTTGGGGTCTGGGAAAAAATGGGAGGGGGGAAAAGGGTTTAATCATCTCTGATAGTGAAGTCATGATTAAGAGACAGACTGGAGAGAGAAGAGGGAACAATTTCTTCCTGGATTCAGGGAGGAAAACTTGTGCAACTCTGTGTGTGTCTGGGTGTGTTTGTGTATGAGAAGGAGAGGTTGGGGAGAGAAAGAGAAATTGAAAAAAAAGAAAATTGAGAGAAAGATTGAGAGACAGAGACATTAGTGTAAAGTAATAAAGGCAATAATAATAAACGTAAAGATTAGAGAAAATGTCCCTCTTTGTAGACATCTTTTCCTCTTCCTTTCTATTTCCACAGAGCCACAACATTCACTAGGGGATAGAGAACACTTTAAACCCCCTAAGCAATCACTAATCACTGCTTTTCTGGACCTCGGTGGTGGACGAACACATATTTGCCTGTTTCTCCCCTCCACAAACCCATCCACAGGCAAACGAAAATTCTTTCAATAAGGGGAAACTGGCTGGCTCCTTTAAAACTGATTTTGGATCGCAGCCTTGGAGCGAACAAGGATCCTACACCCAGCTCAAACAATAGAAAATTTGCCTGGCCCACCCTGCTCACTAGGGAGCTGGGACCTGGGAGCCTGGGGCGAGGTATTTAGGAATGGGTATTTCTGACCCTGTCTGGGTTCCTGGTACCACACTCTTTTCCAGTTTCACTGCACAACTTTGTGGCTGCGGCAGAGTGGTATAAAATTCACACACCCACCCATCTCCTCTTTAGTATTAATAAAGATTTCAAAGTTGGGGATTGTAAAATGGAAATTGCTAATGAAGAAAGCGAGTAGGAAGGAACAAAGGGGCACTAGGAATGAGCAGATCTCTGCCCCTCCACAGAAGCCTGTGCAGACCCTGTTCAGCAGAATTGGAATTGAAAGAAGAAAAAGGCCACTACAATGGGAAGAGAAATATCCAAGCTGTACTTTTCCCCATCTTAGGTGTAGGGGTGCTGCCCTCTTCCTGGCTAAGCATAAGAGTGGGAGGCAGGAAAAAGTAGGGCAGCCAAGAGGGTCTGCAAAGTCTGCTCAGTGACCCACGAAGGATGCCTGAACACAATTCTCTAGTGCTGTGAGGAAAGTTGGGAGCTTGAGCAAGGCTGGTTCCTTGGTGGTGATGCATCCCAGTCTGAATTAGGGCTCCTACCTCATTTGCAGTCTTAGACTGGCAACCCACATCCTGCCCCAGGGAATGAAGGTGGGCAGAGTAAAGAAGGCAAAGGGAGAGAGACTTCTAATCTTCTAATCTTGCATAGCTTGAGAGGCAGGGGTGCTGGGAAAGGAAGGGAGAAGCCCAAGCCGGCAAGAGAGGGACAGAGGCCTGGCCCACTGAAAGCGTCTGTGCAGATCTCTCCTGACAGATTGGATGTCTCTCTCTCAGTGACCTCTATTTAGCAGACAATAACTCACTGGATTAATGACCAATCAGTGGAAGCCCTTCCAAATTGCCTCCAAATATAAAACCCCAAAGTCAGAATGGGATAGGGCCAAATGCTGGGCCCGCCAACCTTCTGCTTTTTTTCCCTTTCAAAATAGTGTTTGAGGCTAGACTTTTAGGAAGTAGATTATGTGGCCATAGATTGAGATTTCCAGAGCCCCAAAGATGAGGTGTTTCTCTTCCCACTCCTTCCTCCCTAGAATTCATATCTCAAGCCACACTTCCCAAAGCAGCCTGGAAACCTCCCCTCCTCTGTGGGTTTCTTCGTATCCCTGATCTCACAAGAAATTTCCTTTCTCTAAGGGCATCATGGCTCACACCTGTACTTCTAGCACTTTAGGAGGCCAAGGCAGATGGATTGCTTGAGCTTAGGAGTTAGAGACCAGCCAGAGCAAGAACAAGAGCCCCTCTCTACTAAAAGTAGAAAAACTAGCTGGGTTCCAGCTTCCTGTAGTCCTAGCTATTGGACAGGCTGAGCGGCAAGAGGATCACTTAAGCCCAAGAGTTTGAGGTTGCTGTGAGCTATGATGTCATTGCACTCTACGATCCAGGGAAACAGAGACTCTGTCTCAAAAAAAAAATTGGGCTCGGCGCCTGTGGCTCAAGCGGCTAAGCCGCCAGCCACAT
>NW_003852413.1:26748912-26802688 GCF_000181295.1 Otolemur garnettii
CCAGGAGTTGGAGGTTGCTGTGAGCGTGATGCCATGGCACTCTACCCAGGGGGATAGCTTGAGGCTCCGTCTCAAAAAAAAAAATTGCTTTCTCACAACCATGTACCTGAGAAACTAATTACCATTTCTTTCTAATTTTATCTTCCCTCATTTGGGGGAAGAGATAGAAAATAAGAACAAGAATAAAGTGTGGGTCTTCTACCATGCAGACCTGTCCTGGTTGCCCTGAGGAGAGCTGGTAAGAGTGGTGTGGCACTATGTGCGTGCCTCATCCCAGGAAGAGAGGGCCCAAAGTCCTAAAGGCCTGGGTGAGGCTGGGGAGGTGGTACCTGCTGGGGAGTTGGTCACAGAATCTAAACTCTGAAATCACTGTTCAGTCCCTGGGATTGGGTAAGAGGCATCTCAAACTACCATATTCTGAATAACTCCAGCCTTAGCCCAGCACCTGGCAGGGAAAGGGCCTTGCTCAGTGAGATCCAGCTCCTCCTTCCTTAGCTCATCTCCAAATGCCAATCCTTGCTAGCTAGCCCCTCTCCACTGTCTTCCATTTCCACTGCTCTCCACTAGGTTCTTCCATGCTGAGAATAAGGACACCTTCAGGAGGAGGAAAAGCCCAGATTCCAGCAGATTTCCTGGAGCTAACCTACAATCTACATAACCAACCACTGCTGGAGGCATATTTGTATCTCTGAATGTTACAATTAAGCTTGTAGTAACCTATACCCCCACGCCCACAGAACTCCAGGACACCCCAGGGAGCTGCTCCCAGAAGATAAATACACAGAGAGGTACCCAATGTCAGAACTGGGAAGAACTCAGGGAATGTCCCGTCCAACTCTGCCATTCTTACAGACAAGAAAACTGAGTTCCAGCAAAAGGAAGTGGTTTGTCTAGAGTCATGCTTGGGATAGGCCTGGGAGTTGGGAAGCTTATATTCTAGGCAGTCCAGCTTGGCTGTGTATTATGAGATAGGAAACTCCTTGAGCATGTGTCTCCTTTTGTAAAGCCTGGGCATATGTATGAGGGGCTGGGTTAGGCTAAATGATCTCTAAGATACCTTTTGGACAGAAAGTTAATGATTCTTTATGTGCTGATATAAAAAGTAAGTGACAATAAACAGTAATAAACTGAGTTTAGACAATTACAGGCACCATCTTGACTAAATGCAGAATATTTTCTCCTGGGATTTAAATGCCTATATCCCTAACCCTACTACTGAGCACAGACCCAATTCATGGTCCTCCCTTGCCCCACCCAGACTCATGTAGTAAGTTTTACTGCTCTGCTCTTCTGTGGGGGTGGGTTGTTTTCTATCCTCATCAAAAAATCAAAAGTGTTATTTTTGGACACAGCAACCTGAGCAGTAAATAATTAATTTGTATAATTAAAGGAGAAGCCTTCAACCTGGCAATTTTTAACCAGGCATCAATGCACCCATTGTACCAGTCTAGCCTTCTTACCCGACCCCCACCTCTGCCCACATACCCACTAGCTTCCCCAGTTGCCTCCCCCACAGCTGGAGACCAGCATTCCCCAGATGGCCAGCAGGGTCCACAGAGCCAGATTCTGCTCCCTCCCAACAAAGTTCCATTCTCTACTGTGGGGGGGGGGCACCCCCGGGGGGGGGGCACCCCCAGCCAGCACCTGCCCCTTGAAGCTTGCTTTCCCTATCCCTCAAAACTGTGCTGGGCTCTAAGTCCAGGCTCTTTGCTCTTGGGAAACATGTAATCCACCTTCCCAGTTCAAGATGCCTCAACAATGCAGCGAGTTTGCATTTCAAGAAACTCCCATTAATATCAATTTACTTCACTGAAACCTCGGGTTCTTCATCAAGTTGATGATTTATGATAAAATCAATTAAATTACGGCCACTTAGGGCCCAGCCGCTTCCTCTCAGATTTCATTGGTGCGGGGCCCAAGTGTCTGGTGGAAAAATGCAAGTTTAGCTGGAGGCGAGGAAAGATAATTCTGCGGCTGAGAAAATTTAATGCAAAACAATTTCCAGGCAAAGCTGGGTGTCTGCATAGAAATGCAAAAGCCACTAGTTGGCCTGTGGAAATAACTATCTGGGAATCAAAATGTTTTTCTCTCCATCCCCATCACCTGCATTAGCTCCCTATCTCTGTCTGTCTTTGTGCTCATTTGACCTCTTCCAAGCAGAGACCTTGGGGGAATTTAAGCAGTAATGGTGGGCCCAAGCTTGTCAAGGCCCACCCTCCAAACACATATCTCTTAGATCTCCTGAGCTCTTCCCTACCACATCAGGCCTTTTCCTACTTCCCCCCTCCTTTCCCTACTCAACCATGCTCACTAATTCCCCCCTTCCACTGCAAAATTAAAGATTCAAAGTGAAGATCAAGCTATAGCTACGTGGGCAGAGGGCACAGGAGGAGGAGGAACGGTGGTGAAGCTTGGGCCAGGGGCCAGACCAAGTGAGCTCTGCTGCATGTGGCTGTGGGGGGAAAGAGCACAGGCAGGAAGGATCACTACCTCTTGGACAGAGCAAGGGGAAGCAAAGTGTGTTCAGTGCTACCCCATCCCACAGTCCCAGAACAAGAGAACACAGAGTCTCCCTTCCAGCTCCCAATATGCCTGCTCACAAAGCGATCCTGCAAATCCATCCAACAAGCCCTAACTAGAATACACACTTCTCCCATGTGCAGATGTACTCCCACAATACACAAACCCACCTACACATGTGCATGCTTGCACACTCCTTATACGTCACACAGACCTACCATACCAGGTGCCTGCAAAGGGACAGTTCCCACTATCTCCCCACATCTGGGAAAATAAATCTCAGCACATCAGCCTGGCATCACCTCCCTTCCACTCCGAGGAGAGGGTCTCTCTAGCCTCTGGTCTGTTTGGTTTTTGGTTTCCAGAGCAGGCAGGGAGTAAACACAGCTTCTCTGAAGCCATAAATCACCTCCTCTCCTAGCTTCTCAGCTTAACACCCAGCCTCAGCTCAGCCCTTGTAGTTTTAGCTTCAAATAACCCGCTAGGTGCTAAAGGGTTGAGCCATGGTGGCAGCTGAACTGTGGGAGCAGGACTCAGCAGTCTTCCACCCACACTGGCCCCAGCAGATCCCCCTCACATTTCCCTCAACACCCACAGCTCACAGCTACCCTGGAAAACCCTCCAGAGCATCCAGCACTCTCCCTGGGTGGGAGAGCTCTCCCGGGAATCCTGTCCACATCTCGCACACGAATAGCTCCACATTCCTCCACACTCGCCCTACACCCCAGCTCTCTCTACGCCCTCTCAGCCCCCACCCAGACCCTCTAAGTTGCTCTCATCTTTGTCTTCCATTAGGATCCAGGCCTGTCCCAGGAGAGAGGGCTGAGGACCTGGCTCTGCCCACCACTGCCTGGCCCTGAATGCCCCGGCTCAGCACCCCACACTTACCTGTGCAGTCTCCCGCTGCCGGCTGCCCGGCACCGGGGGCGCGCTGGAGCCGACTGCCAGGCCTCGGACCCTCGGCCCCGCCTGGGGCTCTGCCGCCGCGGGCCGCCGCATCCCGGTCACTCAACCCCCAGCAGCCCCGGAGAGTCCCGCCGCGCTCGGGGAGAGGCCCGGATGCGCTTGCCCCCACCACGCCCCCGCCCCCGCCCCCGGCTTTGTTCGGTCTCCGCGGCCCGCGGCCGAAGCGCGCGCGGATCCTGCACGCGGGGCAGGACTCGACTCCTTTTCCTGAGCACCCGGAGTTCCCACTCCACCAGGGCCCTCGAGGGGCTGCGGAAAGAGCGAGCCTGTCTGGCACTGAGCTGGGCTTGGGCTTTGAGACCGGGCCAAGTTGCCAGGCGAGAGGAGCGGCGACTGACAGAGGGACGGCGCGGGGAGCGCGGGGAGCGCCGGGGGCGCCATGGCGGAAGGCGGGCACACCGGCGGCGGCTCTTCAATGTCACCAGCGAAATGGGTTCCATATGTCCGACCCGGCGGAGAAGGGAGGGAAAGGAAGAGCGTTCTGGGCAGGACAGAGGCGGAGTGGGGGGTGGGGGGAGGCAATGGAGGAAGCAGAGCAATGGCAAGGGGGCAATGGGAAGGATTGTAGAGAGAGGTTTACGTTTTCCATTTTCCCTCGAGTTTTCTAAAGCTCCTTAGGCTGGAAGGAACTTTCTTTCCCCTTTTCCTTTCTCCTTTTCTTTCCTGAAAAGATGGGGGAGGCAGAAGTTAGTAAGGGAAGCATCCCCTTGTTAAGGCTGAGGGTTTGAGAGAAGAGATGTGGATTGGAGGTGAAAGCTCTTAGGTGATGGAACATCAACAACTTCTCATCCCTAGAGAAAGAAGAGACCAAACTCACAAGGGGGAAGAAAAGCCAATGAAGAATCCCAGAGTCTAGGTGTCCAGACTGGCCTCAGTCCCTGCCCTATCCCCAGGATGGAATCCAGCTTCGAGAAGTCCCAGTGAAGACTTAAGTGTCCAAGCCATCTTGGTCATTCCCTGGCACTTCTGTACCTACCAGGGCTGCCTCACACCTTATTTCGGACCCCACCAGGGGGGCCTACTCTAGGATCCTTCTGAGATGGCCTGGCTTTAGGCAGCTTCTTGTAAAGAAAGCTATTAGAAAGATAGGAAGCAAGGAGTCTGCAGGAGCTTCCCCCTGTGCCTGCTTCCCAAGGGAGTTAGACTGTTTCTGTCTCTGTTTTTCTCTTCTCCCTCTCTGCCTTTTCTAACCATTTCTGTTGTCTGTGTTCCTTTCTCTTAGCCCCTTTGTCTTCTCACACTACCTCACTCCTTGTCTTAAGTGAATTTGAATTGAACCTTGCAAAGGACTTGGGAGTGTCTCCAAAAATCACTTCCTAGCTCGCTCATTAGGCTGCCTCTTTTCTTACCCTTCCTTTGTGGGGGAACTGCCTTGTCGTGGAAAGAGTCTCTTTTAGAGAGAAAGGGGCAAAGTGAGTGGTTTCCTTTCCACGTCTGTTCTTCTCACTTAACTCTGTATATGTCCTTCTGGGTTGTGGGGCTCCTCCTTCTTCCAGGACAGGTTCCCTTCCCAGGAGTGGTCTTTGTCTCTGCTCTGTCATCCTCTTCTTGGGCTCAGGCTTGACTTTTCACCTCAGAAAGGGTACTTGTTCTCTCTCTGGGTTCCTCTCCTTGTCCTTCATCCTCTCACTCTTCATCTTTCTATCTGATTCCTCTGGTCATTAAAGTGTTAGTAGCCAAGCTTCTTAAAGGCATGGAGATAAACACTACAATTATACAGAGAAAGAGCATACCAGCAGAGAGTCTGGGGAGAAGATGGAATCAGCAGGCTTCCTAAAGCCCTGTCCACCAGATGCATTCTACCTCATCCCCTGAACAAAACAAAAGCAAATCAGAAGGGTGGGGAGTACAAAACTGGTAAGAGACAGGGTGCTCAATGAATATATATACACACACACTATATAAAGCAACAATATCTTTCAAACTTGCTGATTTAGGGGGGTAGGCCCAAATGCCTGGATGGGAGGCATCAGGCCTCACATAGGGGGATTTAGTGTGATCATGGTAGCAAGGATGATCCCTCTGTTTGTCTCCTGGGGAGGAGTTCGTGTGTATTAGGGAAATGGCACCTCCCCTTCCCAGAGCCAGGGAAGACAAAGACCTGAAGGGGAACGAGAGAATAAGGAAAAGAGGGGAGCTCAGACCTTTAGTCACAAGGAGGAGTTGCAAACATAGAGGTAAGGGGCCTGTGAAACTGACTCCCAGATCAGTGAGACTAGGCTCCCTTCTAGCTAGAAGAACAAATTCTTCAGCCCCCCACTTTTATTGCTCATCCTCTGAAATTGGCTGAATTCAGAAGCTAATAAAAACGATTCTGATTCTACCTTTTCCTTCATGTCTCTCTTTCCAAGGAAGAGGCAATCCTTCTTCCCCTCTCAGGGACTCTAAGACTTTGGGCTAAACTCTGGAGCATCAGATTGGGGGGTGAATTAACCCTTTTTACACTCACGCTTTGCAGATGAGGGAAAAGTAGAAATGCTCAGTCTCCCACACTAGACATATGTGGGATCCTCCAACACTCAAAGAGGGAGTGGAGAATGAGACTGAAAGTATTGCAGCCCCTGCCTGGCAAAGACTCTTTGCTGCCTCCCCACAACATTCAGCCCTGTCAAAGCTGCGCATGAATCTAGACTCTCCCCAATTCCTTTTATCCAGGACAGGCAATGCCCTTATCCATCCCAACCCACAGTTTTGGCCTCTCCACTTTCTCCTCAGACTCTTTTCAGCCCAGACTCCCAATTTGGGAAGATTCACCCACTGTGCACATCACTTGTTAACAAGGATAGGGCTCAGTGTTCACTTAAAGCAGAGTGTGGGAATGAGCTCCTGGAGGTTGCAAGGACTTTGGGCCTAAGTTGCCACTCCATGCTGCTGATGCCATGAATAATTAACACCTGGGTGCATGTCATTCTAGATTTCCTGCCCAAAGGTTTACACTAGCAGGCAGAGTTAAATATCAAAGATAATTGTGGCTGTAAAGTCAGTTGGTCTGGCTCCCATCAGGGAATAAGCAGTTAGCAGCCCAGACTGGACTTGGTGAAGGCCCTAGTCCTCTGCCTCTCTGTTCCATCACAGCTTTGGGGCACAGTGCAGGATGTCCCCCAGAAGCCACCTCTGGCTTTGCTCTTGACCAAGTAGCCTTTTTCCTAATGGAGAGGAACTGGGACCTCCACCTGAAACTATAGGGGAAAAGTTACAGCTCTCTTCTCATCTCAGCCTGCATACCATTTGCCCCCTGTTTGGATGGGAGCTTAAGGAGAGGAACACACCCCATGCCCTGGAATACTCTTCACCTTTCTGGGACCACCTGGTTCCTAGAACATTTCTTTTCTAGAAAAACCTGAAAAAACTTCTCATTATCCCTAAACACACCCACAGCCCCTCACTTGGCTCAGGAAACTTTTCTTTGTTTCTGGAGGTCCGAGGAAGGCTCCTGTGGTGTGAATTCATTTCCTTGTTTTGTTAGCCTGGAGGGTGGGGAGCCCAGGCTTTTAGCTTCTCTCCCTGCCCTTCACCCTTTGCCTGCCTCCATTGTCTTCCCCAATTTGGGTAACTCTTTCTCCACCCGCAATGATATCCCATATACATGTCTTATAAATCAAGTTTTAATATTATAACTGAATCCTTCCCATTCCTTTCCAATTGCAGAGAACTTTGATTTGGTCTCCATCGATTACAATCTTTGCCTTCAACTCCAGTAATTTCTTTCTCGGCTTCCACTTCTCTTGCTCCCAGGCTCCTTATGAGTCAGAGTGGGGTTTGTTCACCCAGAGCTGGAGTTGGAGGAGCCAAACTCTTGGAGGGGAACCGCTGAAAAATGAAGCTCTTTCTACAGCTGGAGGAATGTTGGCTCTATCAGGCTTGCAAATATAATTTTTATATTAGGTCGTGGTCTTTGACTGGGTTTGTATGCCAATGAGGCATTTCTGGTTTACCAAATTTATACAAATCTCGCTTTAATTGATAATCACAGATGCTGTAATTTAAGACCTCCAGCTATAGAGCTTTCATATTAACTGCTGATATATTACTGTAAATCGTCTGAAATAACCAACTCCTGGGAGCAGAGCAGAGAGGGAGGAAGTGCCTTGGAGAGCGACTCTTTCCCGGCCACAGAAACAGCCCAGCTTCCACATCATTTTCCATGAGAAATGATTTATCGAAGACATGGCCATAAACAACACAACTGGCTCACAAACACACGCAGACGCGCACACCAGAGCGCGTGCACACACACACACACACATACAGAGGTACACAATGGTTGGCATGCCGGCCGAGAAGCTGACACCCATATTGCTATAAATCAAGAAAAAGGTTGGAGGAGAGAGAGAGAGAGAGAGAGCAGGAATATTCCTAAAATCTCCATGCAATGCCTCAATGGGTATAAACACACAGAGTACCGTGTGAAGAGAAATGGCAGGAAATGAAGATGGCTATTTGTCACATTTTACGACAATAACATTAATAACAAACAATAAATTTACATGGACATATAAGACGCGGTAGGTAGTGAGAAATCCCTTCTACTTACAATACCCCAGCCCGTGGTGTGGCTCCGGCTGCGGGGCTGTTTTATTGCTGCCTCCCTTTCTTTTTCTCTCTCTCCCTCTCTCTCTCCCCCTCTCTCTTTTTTTTTTTCTGGGGGTACAGGCTTGTTTTTCAAAGGACAGTTGAATTGCACGTCAGAAACAGGGAGACCGAGCCTGCGATTTTCCTGACGAATACATATCTATTCTGCAACCTCGGCATTAATTATTTAATGAATCACGTGACAGGGAGGGGGAAGGGGGTCTTTCGATTTCAGGCTCAAAGGACCACTATGACCTTCCCCTTCAGGAGGAGAAATTTTCCTGCAAAATAAGTCCCCCTACCCACCAATGGAATAGTAGCCAGTTCTCTCTCTCCCATACTCCTATCTGTACCTACTACCTCTGCAGCTCCCTAACCACCCCCAGATACACACTTACCCACAGCCCACCTCTCCTCTTTCCCTTCTCTTCCTGCTTCTGCTTAGTTCGTGGAGGTGCAGAAATAGTCTGCAGGGGTGTCTGGGGCGTTGGGGGTGGGGTGGGCACAGAGCCCTTCTCCAAGCCCCTGGATTTCTCAGCTTCTAATTCTTCTCTCCGTATCCTTTAGGATTAAGATTTCCTCCCCAACTCTTATTTTCTCCCCTACTCCTAGGGTATTTCTTTTAGGAGGACTCACTCCTTTTCTTCCTAAATAATCGATAAAATTTCTAAGGGGACTAGCTTGAAAAGAAACACTTTGTAAGTCTATGTTATGTATGCATAAGGAACAGCACTTCTGGCTTTAATTCTCTTTTTGATCTTTTTTGGTACCTTTTGGAGGAATAAAAAAAAAAAAGGACAGCATGAAGCAATGACTCTGGAGCTTGTAGAGTTAAGAACAACTGCAAAGGGGACTTTTTTCCGTTATGTTGTTACTACCATAGGTAAACAAATTCTATTGACTCTTTGAAAATAGGCTCTAGAGACAAAGACCAGGATAAAGGTTTCTAAACAAAAGAAGTGGACACTCAGTCTCTATGTACCTATGTCATACCCTGCTTCTGTCCTCCCCCCCCCCCAACCAACACACCATGAAGACAGCTGGAGATTTGAACAAGAGTGGAGGGAAAGGAAAGAAAGGCTTTGAAGTCTGCCAGGCAGCCCCAGGGTCCCTATTTCCTAGGTGTTAGTACCCTGAGCTTCTAATCACCAGACAATAGAGACTGATCAATGGGAAAAAGAAGGGGCGGTGGGGGTGTTAAAGAGTTAAACATCAGAGATAGGGGAAATCTATCCCCTAGGCCTGAAGAGAGATACTTATACAGACCCTTTTACCTCAAATGTAAACTAAACAAAATTTTAAAATCCCCCAAACTTGACCAGCTATAAGCAGAATCAGAATTTGGCTGAGCATGGGGTGGGGGTAGGGGTGCAAAAGGAAGCAGAAAAGACATTCCTAAAGAAGCCCCTGGCTGCACATTCCCAGTCTTATCTGTCTTTAGCTCCTACAGGGGTAGCCTGGACCACAGCTGCCTGGACAGGGAATGGGGGAAGAAAAAACATGCTCTAGTTTAGGGGAGCATGGGGCTGAAGGGCCTTCCCTGGTTTGTATGAAGGGGTTTAAAGCAAAAGCAACTCAGTTTAGAAAAAGTTGAGGACCTGGTTGTCTTAACAAACACCAAAGAAACAGCCACCCTGATGTCGGAGGAGGTTTTAGCTGTAGCGGCTACACCACCACTCTACCGCTCCTACCAAAGGCTCTGGAATCCAGCTTTGGCTGCACGGAGTGGGGGCCCCAGTGGGCCCAGACTCTATAAAGGAGGGGGTGGCCGGCTTTGATTGTCCAGATACAAAACACAGACTGGTATTGAATTCAGCCTGATTCTGATGTGGGCCCTGCTCCCGTCTCCAGTGAGGGTAACTCCCTGCAAGGTTCTGGCCACAAATCCATTAAAAATGGTCCTCCAAAGAAAAACACTCTGCTAAAGTCTAAAACAAAAATAGGGAAGCGAGAGAGAAGAGGAGGGAGGGATATGAATGAGGATATGAATATAATATAATATGCTAGACATAAGAAGACAGCAATCTCTGAAAATGAGATATTATTTATAAGAACAAGAAAAGAAAAACAGCAAAATGACATGAAGGCACTCCGGGCAGGTTCTGTTAAAATGCCCACACTCTTTGCAGACCCTGGGAATCTCTACATTCAAATAAACAAGCGCCTGAACGAGAGCCGAGTGCTTTCTTACTGCCGATAAAGCGAACATTTAGACTGTGAGAAAGGCAAGATTGATTTACGAATCTGAACGCGCTGGTTTTATGGCTGATCACAAATCCGTCAGCGCTCAACTCACGCTGGGAAACTTCCCAACTCCGTTTTCCAACCAGACCCCCTCCCCAGCTGCCGCTTCTCAGGGAGACCTGCTACTACCAGTGCTGGGGCTGTCTCAGAGGCTCTGGCGGGGCTAGGCAGCCCCTCTCCCCAGGCCAGAAGGTGGAAATAGGAGAGAGAGTGAAGGGGTGGGCCAGGGAACTGGGAGAAAGAGAAAGAGAAAGAAGTCCAATATTTGGGAGGACTGGTACAACACTAAACAGTCTAGGTGTGAAGGAAAAGGGAAATCTTAATGTGTGGGGCTCTGAGGCTTTGAACAGTGAATTCCAACCTTCCCTGTCTCTGGTCTCTCTCCTCTTTTCCTTTGATAAGTCCCTAATCCTTACATTGCCTAGAGCAATCTGAAGCAACTAGGTCTTTGTCCCTTTGGATTTATAAAGGGTCCACAATTTGTTATTTGTCCGTGTGGGAAATGTACAAACATCATTTCCCCTGATCCCAAAATATTTTCAGTCCAGGAGGGTCCAAGCTCGCCTGTCTGGTCCACCTCTTTCTTTCTTTTTTCTTCTCTACCTCTTTCCTTCTTGAGGACTCCAGCCTCTCCACTTATGCCACCCACGGACAAAGGAGAGGATATCAACCACTCCAGTTATTTCTTGCCTGCAACAGAGTCCCCAAATTACAGGAAACAATTTGCAATCTACAAACCAACAACCCACACATATCCCAGCAAGGTTCTGTCTCTCCTAGTCCTAACCCAAGGGGAGCATTTCCTCTCCCAAGCCAGAGTCTGTCTGTCTATCCCTCTTCCTCTTTGTTTCTGTCTCCCTCTAAGATGATGGCTGCAGGTGTGGATTTTTAAGATTTTCTGTGCTCAGGGCTTACCTTCTAGCAAATCCTCCACCCATCTCCTAAAATTAAGTTCCTGGAAACTTTGCTTAATATGGCAGAGCTGGCCCTGGAAAGTGGTCAGAACAGCCTTTCCTGATTCTCCTCCCATTTCACTCGATCCTCTGATGGGTGAGGTATTCCAAGAGCTCTGTATGTAGAAGATGAGGATTAGGGAAAGGGGGTAAACATGATTATAGAAATAGTTTTCTAAACAAAGGAACTTCAGAAAATGGGTTGAGAGGCTATGGATTTGGATGTTAGCCCCCAGAGAGATGGCAGCCTCCAAAGGAATGTTCGTGGTAGGAGGCCATTCTCTCTTTACAACCCAGGGGCTTATTCCTCTGGCCTTCTGAAGCCCTGTGGATTGAAGCCCTCCAACACCTCATGTCATCTGTCTTTGTCTTTCTTCTCTCAGCTCCCTCTAAACAGAAAAAGGAAAGGAAGGATGAACTGGACACGGGGTGGGGGATTGGAGCCTGGCCTAGGGAAGGGCCTTTATGTAGAGAGACAGATCAATACCCTACTTTCCTCCCTCAACTGGACTCTTGGACTAAAGTTTTTAATTCCTTTTCTCCTCAATGGATAATAATAGAAAAATAATCCAGAAATGCCAAGATATGGTTTGAAGGCTAGAGGGGAATGGAGAAGATGGGACATAAGATAGCCCAAGGACTCCTCCCTGCGGAGGTGTGACTTTCCCTCCTGGGCAGGAGGCAAGAGCCAGCACAATGTCCAGTCTCAGGGAGGTCAAGGGGCTTCCGAGGTCATTTTGTGGTTCTAATACTGAGCTAATCGCCTAGAAAACGTGGCCTCTCCATGAACTCTCTCCTGCCAGCCTCCCGCCTCCAAACTCTAAGCGAGGCCTCAGGGAAAAAGGGCCAGCACATTCCGGTCTGACACAGAGCCTACTAACTCCCTTGGCTGAGAAGCATGTCCCAGAGGAGAGCACAGGAGTCCTCAAACCAAGAGAAAAAGAGGAAACCAAAGCAACACCAAGACTTCAGGAGGAAGGGAGGGGTGCAGAGTAGAAGAGGAATATTCCTGCATCAATGCACCTCGCCTGTGAACTGAGCAGTTGCCTGCTCCGCAGAGTAGCACACATTTGTCTAGAATCCCAAGAAGAAAAAAACCAAACATCCACTTATGCCCGCTCCAAGACTGGAGCATTCCATCCAAAAACTGGGGGCAGTGACAACATCCCACAGGTCAACAGACGTAGGGGACACCAGCCCTCAGTGCAGACGGGCAGAATCACAGGAACACTCTGACCGCATCATAGTCCTACTCATGTACACATGCTGGGGCGCAGCAGTGCCCACCTGCATTTTTCCAAAATCAGAAAAGCACTCTGGGCTGCCTCACAAACAACCTTCTTTTCAAGGCTTTTTTGCGGGTCCCGACACCTCTGTCCCAACCAGTACATTCTCCAGGTCTCCAGGCCCCTCCATCTCCCTCTAACCCAAGCATCCGTCATCATAAAAGGCAGCAAACCTGCCGAAGCATCCACCATAAAAACCCAGCAAAGATAGTTGAAAAAGAAAAAGAGGAGGCGAGAGTTTCTTTTTTGTTTGTGAAAAGAGCTCATAAAACGATCAAAAAACGCCAGCCCGGGACCGGGACCCGGGCTTTGTTACCTTTTCGCCTCTCGCCTCCTCTCGCCTGAGCTCCGCAGATCCCATTCATGACGAACGGCTTCTTCCAAACTGAGAGAAAAAAGTTTTCAACTTTATGGTTCCAAATTTTTTCCCCCTTGCAGATCCGGGAGAGACGGCTAACACTTTTTTCCCCCAACAGCCGGTCTGCGGAGATTTGCTGTTGAATAATAACAAAGGAGAGAGGATACGTATTTAAAGAAAAGAAGTGATTAATGGTTTTCTGTATAATTCTCACATTTTTCTTAGCTCTTGTCTACACAGAATGGCTGTGAACTTTAAGCTCCATAGAAATCTCTTTTTAAAAATTCTATTCATACCTTCCAAGGAGCAGCTTTGATTTGGTTCTTTAGAGACATTCCTGGGGGGGCATATGCTTTTTAAGAACTATTTTTCCCCTAGACTAAGGGCTGCCCCATCCCCTTGGAGCTAAAACATCACATCGAGATCCTACAAAACAAAGCTCACCCCTTGCCTTCTCCAGGTCCAGGGCAATTTTTTGTATGACTCGCCCAGCAGCATTTAAACAGGCAGTTCAACCGCCCTTTCCCTTGCTGAGGACACTGGCCCCATCGGTTCCAGTACCCTGCTCAGCCTCCAATTACCCGCTGCTACAAACCAGAAGAATGCAAAATAATAAGAATTAAACATACAGATGAAATTGGTTCTTTTTATTTTCTGAAAGGAGATGGGACCAGGAAAAAAAAATACTTTTAATTGCATATGCTCTCTGTGTGCCCTGAGTTTTTTGGAGGCAAGGTGGCTGTACCCTGGGCTACCACCAGACCAGAGATCTGAAGGCTGGAGTCCCCAGACTTTAGAACTTTTCCACAGTGCTGCACAAAAGCGGCCCAAGGCTGACAGAGCTTCTAAGGATCAACTGCACCCCTTCCCCCTTCCCCCACTCTATTCTAGGGGTGACTGGGACCTCAGAGACAAAAAGCTATTTGGTCCTCAGTCGTACTTTCGATACTTTCTATGAGAAAGAAAATGAAAATTAATACAGGAGCAGGGCTTCACAAAAGAGGCCATTTGTCTTCTTGATTATCTATTTGCTTGTCAGAGTTTGAGCTATGGCACTGGCTAGCTCCTTTGTAATATAAAAATACTCTGAAAACCTGCAAACACCCAGAAACATCTGTGCAAAAAATTAGACTCATTAAAGCCTTAAACACCTCAGAGGAAAGCGATACCTTCTTATGCTGGGAGGAAAGAGGCCGGCCTCGCAGAATCCTCTCTCGGACTTTAATAACCAAAGAGCAGTCTGTCTAGTAGGAGACAGCTTAACCGCATTTTATTTGCTTATGACAAATAAATCACAATATGAAAGGCTTTTCCGTACTTAAGCCTCTTGTGTCCTACAATGAAACATTTTCCCCCATTAGGGACTGGAATCAGCCCTCCCAAGTCCTTTCAATCCATTTTTGGACTGGAGGGAAAAAAATTAAAAGCCCCGAACAAAACACACCCACCCCAAAAGAAAAACAAATGAGCTACCACAATTTGGAGTCCTCTGAGATAAAAATTCCCATCAGACTCTTTGAAGAAAATCTTCAACCACACACAATGTGAAGCTGAACCCACTAGGATGCTTAGAATATATACTAGGTGGCATTTGTCCATATCTTTACATCAAGGTTTCAACAAAAACACACGTGCTGGTCACAAGAAACCAAACATTTATTTCTATTGTCACTCTGTACAGGACACACATTTTCACACCAAGGAAAGGTTCTGGACTCAGGCAGCCCCAGAAATGGGAAAGGGCCTGGTTTGGAATGTCAGAAAGAGAAAAGGGGAGAGGACACACACACACACATGACATAAAATAATAGTCATAATAATAGTCATAATAATAATAATAAATGATGCAACAATGATAAACTAGGGGAGAGGGCTCTGCAACATCCTCCTCCCACACTGGGAGGGGCACGATATTTTTTCCTAGTTTCACATTCATTTTCAATCTGGGAGAGAGGCCTCCACTGTACAACTCTGGATTGGAGAGTGTGGTACTCTACTCCCAGAATTCAACTGGCCCCTCAATCTGCCAGGCATGACTTGGCCTTCCAGAGGAAGGCCTTTGCAGTATCTGAGTCTGTCTTTTTTCCTCGGACTCAATTTCCCTGCTGCTACTGCGTTGTCAAGGCCACCCTCTCTCCAACTTGTCCCCTTTCTTCTATTTTCCATCCCCTCCCAGCCCCAATGTGAAAGAAGGGGATGAGCAGTCACAGTCCCCTGTGAAGGGCACCAAAGAGGAGGGAGGTTGTGTGTTTGTTACCGTGGCCAAAACACTGCACTATCTGGCAGTCAGAGGGTGCTTTCGCTGGGTGTCAGGAGTGGGGGACAAAGAAAGAAAATCCAGGCTGTCTTCCAGCAGCGGCAGCAGCAGAGGCCGGGCCTCATTTGTTAGCTGGGTGTCGAGGTAATGGTCGCCACCGAGGCCCATCCTTTCCTCGGCAGAGTAAACAAGACAGATGGGCCTGGGCCTGGCGTGATTAAAGATGAAACGTGGATCCATCTTCACCAAAGCTGAAAAGGAGGAGAAACTGCCTCCAATTCTTTTTCTTTTTTTTACTTCTTCTTCCTTTTTCTGTTCTTTCTTTTCTTTTCATTATTTTTTCTTTCTTTTTTTTCCTTTCTCTTAAGGAAGAAAGCAGGAGACTTGAACCTTGCTTCTGGGGGGCCTCCTTCCCTCCCTATTGTCATTTCTATAAATAAAGCTTCCCCTCCCCCTCTTCTGCGTTTATTCCTATATAAAGTGGGGGGGGGGGAGGGCAGCTAGGTTTTTCCAGGCCCAGGCCCCGGCCCCCTCCCACCCCTACCCACCACTAGGCGCTCCATGCCCACCCCCACCCCAGGTTCAAGGGGGATACTAAAGCGAGGGGGGGCCTCCATTGGGCCGGCCAGGAGGCCCTCCAACTGAGCCTGCGGTGCCACCAGAGCGGATCTTAGTGTTGGGCAACTTGTGGTCTTTTTTCCACTTCATGCGCCGGTTCTGGAACCAGATCTTGATCTGGCGCTCAGAGAGGCAGAGTGCGTGGGCGATCTCCACCCTCCGGCGCCGAGTCAGGTAGCGGTTGTAGTGAAATTCCTTCTCCAGCTCCAAGACCTGCTGGCGAGTGTAGGCGGTCCGAGAGCGCTTGGGCTCCCCGCCGGCGTAATTGGGGTTTACTGGACACACACAGAGAAAGGGAGAAAGAGAAAGTTTTATTGCCCCCCAAAAGAGGAGGAAGAGCCTTTCTTCCAACTAACACAGTGTCTGCTTCCCTCCCTCTCCCAACACTTCTTCCTTCAAAGGGGACAAAATCTAAAAAGGGCTAGAAGTGGGACCCAAGGAAGAGAAAGAGATCCCCCAGTTCCGGGAGGTTGTGCTGTCCTTGTTGTTTGGGAGCCTAGGGGTGAGGAGTGAGGAACCTGTCCAAGGTTTGAATGGCTCCACTCTCCCCCTTAGCCTGGGCTTCTCTAGAATGATAGAATGCGGGGTGGAAAAGAGGGAGGGGGTGTCCCTAAATCTTCCCTCTGTTTAGTTCCCACCCTCGAGCTCAGATTCCAAGTAGTGCCTGCCCTGGGTAAAAACTTTTGCTCACTTCTCCAGCCAAGGAGTCAGACTAGAAGAAAGGAAAAAGTAAATACTGGGAGTTGACTCAACTCTGCTTAAATACGGATCACCTCCTCCTTCTCCTCCCCCACCTCCTACACCCCTCTTCAACTTCCAGCTTCACTGAGACTGCATCTCCCTAGCGAAAAAGTCCCTGGTGAAAATGGCGAAGAGGATGGGGAACCGACTTCAAAGGCGCAAGGCCCACCAGGCCATAAAAATTTATGGGGGATGTAATTATGTGGCTCTGAAAACAGGCGACCGTAAATCTCTGGCAACGGCGGCGAGTTTATAGTGGGGACAATTGGCTTCCCCCAGCTCACCCCCCCACCATGTCTCGGAGGTCCCTTCGGTGTAAAGCGCAAGGGGGGGGGAAGGTATGCCCACGCACTCACCCGTGCTCACGTGAACTTTGCGCATCCAGGGGTAGACGACGGGCTCTTTGCACGCGGAGTGGGACGGGCTGGGGTGCAGGGGGTTCTGGGCGCAGGGAAGCGGCGGGGGGCTGCTGCTGACCGCCTCGCAGCGCTGGCCGGACTCCGGGAGGAGAGCCCCGGCGGGTGGCGGCGCAGTAGCCCGAGGGGACAGCCCGGGCGGTGGCGGGGGCGGCGGGGGTGGTGGCGGAGGCGGCGGGGGCCCAGGGTCCCGGCAGGCCGCGTAGCGCTGCACTGTGCACGGCGCGCGCCGCCCGAAGCCCGCCTCCGGCTGGAAGCTGCTCTCTCGCCTCTGGCCGCCGGCGTAGTACCCCGGCGAGTGGTCGCTGGGTAGGTAATCGCTCTGTGAATATTCCTCGCACGGAGGGAACTTGGGGTCGACATAGTTTGAGTTGATCAAAAAAGAACTCATAGCCATTAATTTCTGGGAATTGCCTACAAAATATACTAAAATTTATTCCGACCCCTGACTCGTTTTCCTGTTTCCGAAAGCCCTCCTACTTACTGTCAAGTGAACAAAGTTAGGGGCCCACGTGATCTTCCGAGCCAATGGCCGCCCCGCCTGCGATTCCCGGATAAGGAAATCTGCTCACCCGGACCCTACTCCAGCCAAAGAGGTTTATTTCCCCTTCTCTTCCCCTCCCTACACACCCAACACCAAGATTTACATAGGACTGAAGAGGGGCGACCCCTTCCTCTCCTTGCTCTCTCTGGGATGAGAGAGAGAGGGAGAGAGAGAGAAAAAGAGAGAGAGCTTGCGCAGGTTGTGACTGGAGGGCCTCCTCAGGAGCTGGCAAAGCGCAATCCCTATGTCCCCTCCAAAGTTGGGGCTCTGGGGGTAGCCTCTCCTGCCTTGCCTCCACTCTGCTGAGCATTCTTTGCTTTCAGAGTCTCCCATCTCTTCCCCAAGGCGGGAGGGAGACTATGCGCCATGCATCTGTTTGGGGAGTTGAGCGACCTGTGTTTTGGGGGCTCCAACTTAAACGGGGAACCCATATAGGGGCGAGGGGCACAGACCTTGGGGCTGTTTTCTGCAACCAGATGGGCGGAGTAGGGGGTGAGAGAGGAAGCATCGAGAGCTAGAGGGCGGGTGCACAGAGGGACTTGTCAGAGATGAATGGAACTGCGGGCGGATCGATAGGAAATTCATGGACTAATTCGGGGAGACCTCGCCTTCCAAATCGCATTTAGCAGAGCGATTAGCTTGACTGTGTCAGTCAGTCCGTCTGTACCCCTTCTCCTATCCACGCCTCCTTTTACCCCACGGCGGCCCAAGCCAGCAGAAATGACTTGGTTTCCCACACTAAAGATGAGCGCTGGAGTGAAAAACCTGTAACTTTTGAGAGCAAAATTGGGTAATAATTTGATAATTCCAAAATCACCGGAGCAATACAAACCATGGCGCTTAGATATTCTGATGTTCTAATAGCCGCTAATGCCGCCGCCTCCACGGGGAGCAGAAATCTCACCTCTTTGTGATAATGGGGATAGGAGACCTAGAGGTGAACCCCACAAACAATAACACCCCCTCGTAATCACGTATGTCCAGGGCATCTTGTGCTAAACCCAAACGGAAAGGCGATCTCAGCATCCGTTTGAAAAGCGAATTTCTTTTGCCCTAGTACTCTGAAGACAATAGTCATTTTGGGGGAATTTCCAATAAAGCTTCGAGCCCAGAATAGAAAATAGGTGGGCTTCGGGCAAGAGGAAAAATTTAAAATATTATGAACGACAATATTAAGCTCTACAGAAAAGTAAAAAAGAACCAAGGCTCCTAGGGGCAGGCATGAAGAGTGTTCAGGTAGATGATTCCTGTCTCTAACCAGTGGAGGGAGGAAAAGAAAGAGGAAGAAAGAAAAAGGAAGGAGTCTTCGCGTGGTAGTCACCGGATTGTCCTCATTTAGAAAAATAATAGATTTTTTTCTTCTGGAAAAAAAATGAGCGGAGTGTTTATGTCAACTACATATTCCCCTAGATACGAATTTGTGACCACAAAATTCCTTACACAAATTCGGATCTACAGGGTATATACAGAAGACAGACAGATCTTCTTGGCCCAGAAATTTTCCAGTTCTCTTACTTTCCGCGTGTTCTTCGTTTGGGGTGTGGTTTGAGTGCTTTGATTTTATTTCGTTTTGTTCTAGTTTCGAGCTTTGGGAACCGAAAAAGACACCGAGGGTTCATTTTGGGGATTACAAGGTTTTCAACTCTCCTTTCCTATTAGAGAGAAATAGAAGCAGCCGATTCGCAAAAGGACGCGAACCTCGCCGCCGCTGTGCAACTCTCGCTGGCGCATGAATTATGAGATGTAAACATTAGCTAAGCACAAAAGGAGGAAGGGTCATTCTGAGGCTGCGGAGAAGTCAGATTCAGGCCTTTCTGGGTGCCCTCGCGCCCCTCCCCTCCCCCTAGGACTTTTTTTTTTTTAAAGAAAAAACAAAACCCCAATCGGCTCCTCCGTGCCCCCTTGAAGCCTTTAGTTTGCGATCAAACGAATATCTAGATATTTTCCAAAGCGCCTCTCAGTGAAGAGAGGAGGGAGAGATGGCTGGGTGTGAAGGGGGTGTAATAAAAGTCCTTTTGGAAAAATTCAATGGTAAAAAGAGAGAGAAACAGCTGTAAAGAAAAATGCTGGGAGACCAAGCAGATGGGGCCCCGGATATTTAATGACAGGGCAATTCCGTTTACAACCTGAGAAAAAGATCAAAGGCGTTTCATTTCCGAATGAAGGGCAATGAGGAACCATAAAAGATGTAGCCAGATGATATACCGGCCCCTCCCAATCTCCCACACCTCCTGGGGGCCAAAGAGGGAGACAATCCTCTGGAGGTGTGGGGAGGAACCCCATTTCTCCACCCCTGTAGCCCCAGGCAGGTCCTGTGGGTCTAAACACACATACTAACTTGCCCTGTCACCTGCTTGGGTTACTCATATTGGGGCCAAAATGGGGATCTGGCATTTCTGAACTGACTTCCTGTAGTTCCCAGGAACTGTGGATTTACTAGAAAGGGATTGGGCTGAGGGTTGGGGGTGGTGGAGTACCCAGGCTTAAACTGTGGAATCTGTAACAGTGTGAGAGAAAGTGTGCACAAAAGCCTTTTTCTCCTCACTCAGACTCCCGATCTAAATCTCTAAATCTGAGAAATACTTACATCCCTAGTGAGCAAGTCAGAATAATGTCAATTTCATTCACAAATATAGCAACAATGCAAAAATAACTCTCTTAACTACCATACTCCACAGGCCTCTGCCTATCCCTAGTCCTGGGACCCTTGCAGGTGGGTAGGAGAGCTTCTACCTGCCCACAACTAGGGCCAGAGACCCTCTGAATTTTAAAAATTACAAATCTAGGCATTACCAATGTTAGCCTGTGGGGCTGATTTCTAACACCAACACATTCTGGGCCACGTTTGACTGTACATATTTTGGGGAAGAAAATCAAACTACTACATTGTAGCTGTTATATTTGCCAAGAGGGTTCCAATAGGTAGTCTCAGACCGGCATTTGGGCACTCAAGGAGACTGGAGTCTGGCCCTGGGCCCACAGACAAAACGTCCTTCTAGGATCCCCACCAGCTCCTTAGGGTCAAGCAGGGACCTTTCCAAGTCTTCTTAAAGGCCACTCGGGGACTCCAGAACCCACTCCAACCAGCCAGGCCCCTCCCCCACCCCATACCTCCTGTCTTTCTCAACTCAGGCGCTCTCGGAAACCCGTCCAACCCGTCGGTGTTTCGGAAATTTGCCAAGGCTGCTGGGCCCGCCGCTGGACCTCTCTGTTGCTTTACACTTCAGGAGGGATATGGCACAGGTACCCAGAGCACCCCAAGAGAGAGGAATGAGGGGCAGAGCCACTGCGGGGTTGGGCATGGTTGATCCTAGGGCCGGAGAGCAAAGATTTTCTCTTCAGCGCTCTGGGAGCAGCCACCTGCCAATCCCACCAAAGCGCCGCAGCCTCCCCCCACCCTCCCCACCCCCACCAGCCGTCAGAGGTGGAGGACAGGGTTTATCAGCCACTCCCAGTAGGAGTTTCGCCGGCGCTGGAGGCTGCCTCTCCCCTCCACCCCTAGAACACTAACACCAATACGCATAAATAATAAAATAAGAGCAGGGGCTTGGGCGCGTTCAGAACCATCTCCCCTGTGCTCCCGCGGGTTCCGTGGCTGGTCTGCCGCTTTAGCCTGGTAGCCACAGGTTGCTGGCCTGGCTTCTTGCTGCCCAGCACCCCTCCATCGTGCTGGGCGTGCCCAGCCCGTCAGAAATAATCCACCTTTTGTCGGGCGGGCGGATAGGAAGGGACTTAGCGATGGAGGGAAACCAAAGGGTAGAGCGGAGGCGAGTCCCTTGTACATCAGCAGCGGGCAGTCTCGCGGAGGACAGAAAGGCCCCGAGCCGCCGGAGAGGGCAAGAGTACTCACCCGGCGCTCCCCGTGCCCTCCTGGCCGCCGACCTGCCCGCGGACTCGCTGGGCAACAGCTGAGCTCGCTCTTGTCCACTATCTTGTGTCCGGAAAACCAACCGCAGCGGCCGGCAGAGGAGCTACGGGCCTCCGGAACAAGACTTTTTTTTTTTTTTTTTTTGGTGTGTTTTTGTTTTTGAAGCGCAAGTTTTTCAAATTAATCTCATACTTTGGCAGTCTTTGTTAAACAGCTAAGCGCGTCACGAGGCTCTAGAACATTTTAATAATTTTTAGACGCCGTGACCTGCGGTTCACCCCTCTCTGGTCCTCCCCCACGAGCAGGCAGTTACTATAATATGCTCTTGCAGTTAGCTCGGTCATATTGAATTTTGCCTAGGTCATTACTTGGCAGAAAAAATGACAGAGCAGGAATCTGATTCAGCTCACCCCCTCTAGCTCCACTTTCCCCCCAGAAACTTCTTTTTTCCTCACCTGCCCCCAACTCCCAAAAGGTCCCATTAGAATAGGATTCAGCCATCCCTGCCGCCCCTGCTTTGCTTTTCCATCATTTCTGTATTTTTGGTCAGCTCTGCTTCCAGGAAGAGGATAGAATTCAATGGTGGTCCCTTTTAAGGCCTGAAAAGGAGGCTGGCACAGGGAAAATGGAAAATTTGCCTTGAGCATCTTTGCTCCAGAGAGTAGGCCTGAGTCAGAGGCTCCTTCCCTTGACCTTCTCCGTAAATGCCTGCACCAGTAGGGCCAGTATCTGGACTCCTTTGCACACTCCATCTGCTTTATTTTCTCCTCTAGGTGCCAGAGATACATCCACTTCTGGAAAAATTTTGGAGACGCCAGGGCCCAGAAATGACCCCTCCACTGCTTGAGCCAAAATTTTGGCCCATAGTCCAGCAAGGTTGAGAGAAACAGCAACCTCAGAGAGAGGCTGGACTGCATCAAAGACTTGGCTTTCAGAGGCTTTAATTATCTTTTTAAAACAAAACAATATCCTCTCCCCCCCATTTCTTATCTATACAGTAACTCCTTTGCCTACTATCTCCACTACCACCACAGGAGGTTAACAAGCAAACTCTGGAGACATTTTAAATAGTGATATTTTCTTAGATTTGTCGTCCCAGAATTAGGATCTGGTAGATTGCCTACAACAAACTTCTCCCTTTCTCCAGCCTCCTGGGGACTAGCAGAGGTGACTCTCCTATGCAATCCAAGTTTGGAGACTGAGACTAGGCTTAGGCCTAGGGAGAGTTGGCAGAGTGGCATCCCTCTAACAGAGAGGTCTGGAAAGAGCTCCCCTAAGCACTGAACTTGTTCTGCTATAGCAGAAGCCACCTCTTCCCTATCTGGAGGCCCCTCTAGCCCAAGACCATGCACTGCTCCAGTCTAATCCACAGATCCCTGAATTTGCTAACATCTTGTCCTGAAAGGGAGGAAAAGGAGACCCAGGGTTAACAGAAGGAGATGAATTATTCAGGCTTTGATCTTTACCTCCTCAAGACTCCAGAAATTCCTCCCTGGCCTAACAGAAACTGACCTGAAAACTAAGTAGAAATAGGGATTTGTACCTAGTTGGTTTGGTGAGAAAAAAAAACACTGGGGTCAAATTGATTTAAAATTTGATATTAAACTTTTGTCTATTCTCACCATATTTCAAAAGGTGTCTTTACAGAAACTCTCAGGTTATCTCCATTCTAGCAGGACAAACACCCACAGTGCACCTCCTATATTAAATGCTTGGAAGAGAATATGATGACTTATCATAAAACAACAGTCATTTAAATACCCAAAATAGGCATATGCCCTGGTGCTATAATTACAGAGTCTCTCTAGGCACTTTGCTTATGAGTTAAGCTTAATGCATGGAATCAAGGTTCATTTCAGGTCGCCTGTTTCAACTCCAGTTAAAAAGATCTCCATTAGGACATTTGGTATTTTTCCTTCCAATTTCCCCTCCCTTGTTCAAATAGGAAGAGAGGAACATACAAATGGAGGTTTGGGAGAGGGTGAGAGAATTAACAAGCTAACCTTTCAATATCCAAGTTCTTAAACCCATGCAATTTGGAGAGGGGAATGAGAGTCTGGAAAGCTTCCAATGTTGGTAGTGGTCTGAGCCCCAGCTGCCTACACCCAGCCTTGGGGTTAGGGGATATTGAAAACAGACCAACCTCTCTGAAGGGAGGGAAAGGGGAGAGAAGGACCTAGCAGTCTGGGTCCTTTAGGGCAAGCAGGGTTGAGTTTACGTTGGTGAGAATCAAATCTTTACCCTGGACGCCTTCTTTGGCACAGACAAGCATCCTTGCAAAGACTCATGGGTAATTGAATTTTAAAAATGTGTGAGGCTGGATAGGTTTTAATTAAATTTATTATGGCGATTCGAAGGTTGTCTTTGGGAGAGAAAATGCACAGAGGATTCACCATGTCCTAGGTGCTCTCTTTTGTGCAGCTCCCTGTAGGGGGAAGAATTTCTTGCTTCCTCACTTTCTCCTCCTCCTGATATCTGCCTTCTCCCTGCCCAGTTCAGCTCCCCACTTCTCCCAGGTCTTCCTTACCTGGAGCATCCCTTTCTCTCTTCTCTCTTCTCACACATGGCCCTTCCCCCTTTCCTTCCCGGCCCTCCCTGCTAGACGACTAGAAAGCTGTAAACTTTTGACCCTCTAACTTTGCGACCCCTCTGGCAATAACACTGGCCTCACAGCCCAGGGTCTCATTCTGCTTTGCCCGCTGCAGAAACCCAAGCACAAATAGCTTTCCTTACTCCTCCCTCTTTGCCAATGTTCTCCAACCAGGCAGGGAAGAGGAGTCTTTGACTATTAAATCTCTTTGGGAAATGCCGCCAGCTCTACTTCTCACATTTTCACTGATCTTACGTTGGAATGCTAAGGAGGGCTTTTGACCACCCACTCTAAATGCTTGTCCCCCAGGGTATGGCCAACATTGCTGGGAAAGGGTTCCTATGAGCTGACCTAGAGAAGGCTATTACTGGGGTGAAGAGTGGGGAGAGCTTCGAGCAGGGACTTCTAGAGAGCAGAGGGAGCCACTGTACCCATAGGACTGGAGAGAGAGAGCTCAGCGTCCCAACAATGCAGGGCCCTGGGCCACCTTGCGCGGCTGATCGCTGACGCCTCGGAGGCCCCAGCCTGGCTGTGAACTTGGTCTAAGGCGGACTCTACTGGCAGCTTGGGGATGTTACAGGCTCTGCCGCTCGTTCAGTTCAGTGGCTAAGCGGATCACCCGCGCGCTTTCGGTTTCCTATCCGCCCAAATATCTCCTCCCAGACCCCCAGCCTCTCACCATTAGGAAGAGTTTCGTATTTTTCGTCCGTAGGGGCCCTTGAGAATCGGAAAGCAAAGAATAGAGAGCGAGTTAAAGAGATGCACAAAGAGAGAGAATAGAACAAGCCTGCAGAAGCCCCTATTTAGGGTTTATCCTTCAAATCCCGGAAGAGAAGACCCCTCCACGCGCTGACACTTTTTTTCCCACTTCTCCCATAAATGCTTCTTTTCATGCTGACGTCCCACATTTCCATCTGCTCTAGGACATCTCTTGGTTAGGCAAGCCTAATCTGGGACTGGCTAAGCACCTTTCTCCCTTGATGCATTCGTCCCTACCCAACTGGGCTGCGAGGTTAGCGATCGCTGTAACCCAAACCAGCTGCCGTGCTAAGAGGCTGCGGACTAGGCTGCAGCTGCGTGGGCTCAGCCCAAATCCACTCCCAGAGCAAGGCTAAAGTGTGGCCTGGCAGCCTGTGGGCCGTGTCCAGGTAGCAGAAGCTAAAGAATGCTGCAAAAGTACATTTTCTTTTCCAAGAAAGATAGAGAGAGAGAAGAGATAGGACAGGAGATGTCCAAGCCATAGATAAAAGGAAAAAGAGTGGAAAAGGGGAGAGAGGAAAAAAATTAACACTTGGGCAGGAGGTGATTTTCAGGATCCGACAGGTGCCAAGTTGCCTGAAGTCCAATCCTCTCCATGCCCCCAAATTCTCCTCTTCCTCTTAGAACCCACAATCTAGGTCTCAGTGAATTCACTAAAAGAAAGGACTAAAGATCTGCCTAAACCTGTCGGCACGCCCCCACCCCTGGCCTGGAGCAGCGGAGGTGGCTGCAGTAGTTCGGCAGGACTGTAATGTATGCGGCCCGCTGCTCGCAGCTCTTGTAGGCTGGCGCTGCGGCCCCCGTCTGCTGACCTCTGTGTGATCCCAGACTCTATGAATTATTGATGAGATATGAGCGTTGATTTCCCCTTTCAGGATGCAAACTCCATTATATTGTTAAAATGGCGATTTAATCGTTGAGAATAGCTTTGGTGTGGGTTTTTTCCCCCAACTCATTTGTGCCTCCTTCCTTTTCATTTAACTCTCTTAATTAAATCCTTTAACAGATTTTAATCACTTTTGGAGGGAGGGGTAGGAGAAAAGGGAAGACCATAACATCATCACTACCAGCAACAAACGGGACACTAAAACAAACAAAACAAACCCGAAAACCATCAAAAGTTTCTACCTTTGGAAAGTTGAAAAGAAGGTAAAGAGGGGGTGTTAGCCCCTCTAGAAAGGTCGTGGTGGTAACATCCACCAGAAAAACACAGCATTGGAGGGCTGGGGAAACTGACAAGGAGAAGTCAGGTGGGGGCCTTCAAGAACTGGCTTGGGACATGTTAAATTCCACCCCCTAGGAGATGTGTGGGTAGTCCAATTGTGGAGACTGAGTCACTCTTACCCTTGCTGAGAACTCCAAATACTTCAAGCTTGGGGAGGGCCACAGGATTCCGGTGGAAAATAACTTCAATCTGGGCCTCAGGGGCACTTAGAGAGAAATGTCCATTCTCTGTAAAGGGCCCCCCGTTTCTCTCCTCCCCTCTCCCACCCCAAACAGCTCAGTTTCCAGGCTTGTCTGAGTTAATTAATATGTATGTGTAACAGCACTGCAGCAATCGATAAATCCTGCTGTGGGCAGATCCCAGTCTCGGAAATCCGATTACTCTGAGAAACAGCCAAAAATGGGGAGGATTACCAGTAGCCCCTCCTCTAAAAGAGGGGACTGGGTCCTTTCTAGCCCTGTCCACTAAAGTTGACCAGGTTAGTCCCAAGCTGGGGGAGCCCATGCAAGGGAGACCAGAACTGGGAAGGGACTGAGTTTGGGAATTGTGTCAAGCGTTTGTCTTCATCTTTGCTCTGAATCTTTGGCTTTCTCCCCAGTATCCAGATCCCAGGGGTAGAGAAACCTGACATAGAAAGGATCTTCCTTGTGGATTTCCCCATTCTGCCCACAGTCCTCATTGGATAACTTCTGACAGTAAGGGAAGGGTTAAATGTCCCTGCCACAGTTATGGAGAGGAAGCCGATGAAATATGGGCGCTTAGAACTCCAGGCCCGACTGGCTTTCCTGTTTACAGTTCTTTATACTTCCTCCCACCCCTTGGCCTGGGAGAAACAAAACAAAACAAATAACAAAATAAAACAAAACAAAAAAAAATCAAAATCAAATTGCCCACTGAGTGGTGGCCAGGCTAGCCTCTTAGGAAAAAGGGAAACTACAGCCTTAATCCTCAGCTGTCACCTCCTGGGGCCAGTCCCAAGTTGAGGATTTAGCCCGAGGGTGTTAGCTTATAATTCAGCAGGGGAGAGGAAGCAGTAGGAAAGGATATACAACAGAGCCCTGGAGAGAGTAGAACAGCTTCCCCAGAGAGAGAAATGACTTGGGGGAAGGCGGGAAGGGAGGGGACAGGTCTGGAGCATAGGATGGAGTTTTTACAACAGAAACCCCTTCACACCTCTCATCCCTTCCCCCAACTTGTCCTGATTGGGATTTAGGCAGGAAGGTTGCTCAAAGAGCCAGAATTGGGAACAAGAAAGCCCAGCAGTAGGATGTGTTCACTAGGATCTGCTTAGAGAGAGGAAACCCACCAAAGATTTGGTCACTGAGGCGGAAGAGGGCACCCCTGCCCAGGGATGCTATTTGCCATTCCAGAAAATCTATCCAGATATATCCAGCAGAAGTCCCCAGGCAGTCAGCCACACATACTCTTCATCAGTATGCAGTACTGACATAAAGAGGGGACCAAAAAGACCCCAAAATCTTCAGGGGCAGGCCTGGTTAACTAGGGTTTAGGAGTCCCGGAAAGGCTTCTAGAGAGTGAAGGACATTACTGTCATGAGACCAGGACCATATTAGGAATGGGGTCGCCTGGAGGTCCCAAGTCAGATCTCTCCCTGCTGCTCTCTTTCTTGAGTCACTCTTAACTCCTTTGCCTTGTAGACAGTGGAAGCCTGTGGAAGCTATGCCTTCATAATATATTAGTATTTTTAATGGTGCTGGGATCCTTTTGGAGCTGACCAGAGTCTCCTTCCCAAGAGAAACGAATGCCCAGCATTCTTGGGATAATGTATCTTCAAACCAGGGTGACTCTGTTTTAACCTGTTAAGATTCTCCTGCAAGACTTTAAGTCAGGCTTGGGCAGAGACTGAAGAGCTCAGGGAATAGAGTGTGGCTTCAGGAGAAAAAAAGAGAGGGGGAGAGTTCCAGTGTCCCTTAATGGGAAACAGGGAGGCTCATGACACAATGATCATAAGCCCCTTAAGGTGCCACATGTCCAATCCTAGGAACTACCCATGGGGGAGTTGGTGAACTAATCGAGAAATGGTGGACTGATGAAGAGAATAGTGACAGGGTGGTTGCCCCATGGTCTTAAAGTGGGGATGGGATGTTTAACTTGGTGAGGAAGAGGACTCTGACTTTTAGAAGAAGGGTGACTTTTCCTTAAAAAATAACAGGCCCTCTTGGTTCAAATCCTGAAGTCCCTCTGGTTTGTGGTGGCATAAAACAAAGGGGCCTTTGAGGGTGTGCCTAGGAGAGAAGAGGAAAGAAGAGAAAAAGAAAAAAAGCACCTTTCCAATTTTCTCTCCTAGCTCCTGAATCTCTTTTTTCCCCTTCTGACACTTGGGTAGGAGGGAATCTGAGTTCTTGAGTAGGTTTTATTTATGAAGAGCTTGCCAGAGATGCATTTAAATACCCAAGTCTTCTCAAGGGAAGACGCGCTCCCCTGCCCCTACTCCTGGCCAGGAATTAGGTTTTGGATCGGAGGGAATTGCCTCTCTCTGCACTCCCTACTCTGACCTCAGGATCCTACTTAGAGTCAAATAGAAGTATTAGCTTGGGACCAACAGGCTGAAGGTTGGTGCAAAATGGCTATGCTCCCCATTCCAGACAGCCCTGGTAAAGCAATGGAGAACTGGAGGGACTCTCTTTTATAAGATTCAAAGATCTGAAAGTCAGCGAGTACCCCAAGGCAAGGCAGCCCACAGCAACCACTTCCCCTGGTGCTTTTTCTTAGCTCAGATATATCCAGATAAAAGTGCCCAGTGGCGCACGCCCACATCCCTGAAGAGGGAATGTCATAAGTTTATTTTCCAAGGGTGGAAGAATATCTGTCTGAAGATATCCAGCAGAGAAGTAGCCCCCTACAACGGTCCCTTCTTTCAGTAATTCACACCCCTCGTTTTGCCCCCTAAGTTTCCAAGAGCACTGAAGGAACGTGGAGCTCACCCAACCCCTTTTCTGTGATGAGTCAGACACTCCTGTAAATAAAAACCAAACATCCGATGCTCTGAGGCCTTATGGAAATGAATGCCCTCACTTTGGGCATCCAGTTTTTCAGAACTGGATGCAAAAAACAGGCTGAATTTCCTTTACATCATCTCACAGCCCTGCTGGAAGCAAGATTTCCTTCCTCCAATCCCAAGTTCCAGAATGCAAGGGGAGAAAGCGAAAGCTGGAAGCTACTTACTGCGGGAGTGCTGGCCTGGGCCGTCGCCGCTTTCTGGGCTGATCTGGCTGCTCTAGGCTGGAAGAGCGCTCACCTACCTCTGCCCCCTTCCCCACCACAGTGAGCAGTTAAAGTGTCACTTAACATTCTGGAGAATGTGAAATATACCGCGCGGTGTCAACTCCCCAAAACCATAAAACTAACTTTATGGACCTCACGTGACTTTCTCGAGCCAGTGAGGGGTATCTGCCTGACTTCTCGGCGATTTTTACGATCTAACTTCGAGATAAAACCCCTATCCATTTGACATCTAAATGTCATAGCGACTTTTGGGATAGTTTGCTATGGACAAAGGGGGACAAAGTCAAGGGGTGAAGGGGAAAGAGGGCCCAGTAGAGCCTCCACGACCCTCGGCAGCCTCCTCACCAGCTCCCCTCCCCCCATATCCAGTAAGAAGTTGAGCCAAGCTGGAAGGGATTGACCGGGTAAGTGTCCAGACTTGACTCCGGTGCTCAGGGTGGAGGCTAACTTGGATGGAGGTGGACTGGGCCCTGGCCATGGGCTAGTCTGGCTGGAGGGGAAACTAGGGGTCTTTCAGGAAGTACCCCAATTCCTAATCAAGAAGGAAGATCAGTCGGCCCCTGCAAAGAAGGAGCCCTTGATAAGTGTAGAGAAGGCTGAGTGAGGGTGAGAAAAAACCTTTGAAATTGAGCTGATCTTTTTTTTCTTTTTGCCTTAGTGGCAGAATTGAATTGGGATTTGGAGCAGGGAGCTGGGCAGGCCTCATCCACTTCCAAAAGGCCAGGAGCCTCCTGCTCACTTAGGCCCAAATTATGTTCCCTAAAGAGTTTTCCAGAGGCTTTGCTAGCCAGCTGATGGAAGGCCAGGATGGAGTCCAGCTCAGCCTTTCCCATGCCCCAGCCCCACATGGGGTTTCTGGGCCCCTCAGTCCCCCAAGGATGAAGGCCTGTTCCCTGGCCCAAGCACTCTTGATCAAGCCAGGCACTTAGGTAGCTGAGAGTGGCTGCTGGGAAGCATCCTACTTTCCCTTCCCTATACCCCAGATCTATTGAAAATGGTCTAGAATGGTCTAGGGTGTCCCTAGTGATTGGACAGGCAGACCCCCCCATCCAGAAAAGACAAGTGGAAGGGCAGTGTGGTGGGGGAAACATTTATTTGACTTCAAGGAAAGCTACAAACAAATACCAAAAGCGAATCACTGAGACAGGCCCGGCAAAGACAGATTTCACATGTAGTACAGCATCCACTCGCTCACTACAAATGGTCTTGGAAGCGAAATGGGTAAAGAGGAAAAGATGGGTCTGATCTAGACTATTCCCATATTTACAAGCTTTGGGCCCTCTAGCCAGACCTATGGATTCACAGAGGAATACACAAGACACTTTACACTGAGGAGTATTTTTGTTTCCTTATACTCCCAGACCAGGCCTTGTGGGGCCTACCCAGGCAGCAGGAACTTAAATCTTACTGTTTTCCTCCCCTCTTCTCAGCATCACTCCTTTGGTCCTGCCTAGCCCCTTCTTACCCCAGGACCTAGCCCCTGGAAGACTTGGGCCTGGGAAGTGGGGAAAGGAGGAGGAAGAGGAGGGTGAAAAAGAGACACAGTCATGGACTCCATCTCCCAGGCCAGCTCAGCTGGGCCCCCAGACGCGGCACTACCCCACCTCCAACTGCCGCCCCTTAGAGAAGTTTCCAGCTGAAACTCAAAATACAGCAATTATCCTTTTATATAAATAAGTTAGAACACAGATGGGAAGGGGACAGTTCACATTAAACATGCGAATTTCTTTTTTCTTTTTCCCCTGGGGGAAGGATTGCAACCACAGACACGAACATTCAGAAACATTGGCGGATTTGGGACCATCAGAAGAGAGTGGGGAACATGGAGGGAAAATAATAATAATAATTATTAACAATAATAACAAGATAACCAGTCCAGGAGAGAGGGAGCCACAGGAAGACCTAAGACCAAACGAAAAATCGTAACACAAGGCCGGGGCAAGGCAGGCTTGTGGGAACCGGTCCCCAGCGGGCGGGCGGCTGCAGCGGGGAGGATTTAGAGGGGCTGGGACTGGGGTGACGCGGGCTCTTGGGCTGCCAGGGGCTCCTCTGGGCAGGCTCAGGGCTGGAAGGCGCTGCCGGCTGTAGCCAGGCTCATACTTTTCAGTTTGTTGTCCTTCTTCCACTTCATGCGTCGGTTCTGGAACCAGATCTTGATCTGGCGCTCGGACAGGCAGAGTGCGTGGGCGATCTCGATGCGCCGCCGCCGGGTCAGGTAGCGGTTAAAGTGAAACTCCTTCTCCAGCTCCAGTGTCTGGTAGCGTGTATACGCGGTCCGGGCCCTTTTCCCGTCTGGCCCGGTCATATCTGGAGCGGATAGAGTACAGCCGCAAGGCAACTGTTATTCCGGTTAAGGGAGGGGGCACTGGGTAGGAGGGGGTGGAGGGGGGGAGCAGGACCCAGGCGTCCCCAGCACCCAGCTCACCACAGCACCAATCCTCCCTACTCCAGATGCTGACACCCAAGCTGGATTTCTGCACCCCCTTCTCCTACAGCACCCACTTCTGCCGGCAGCGAATGCGCCCGGCTTTGTCTCTTGCTCCCTGCCAGAGCCTCACCCTTAGCTGGGCTCAGGCGGCCGCTCGCCCCGGGAGGGAGGAGAGAGGTTGCACTTTTGCCCTGGGAAGCTCATTTTACTGCTCTCCCCTTCTTTGCTAGCGGCAATCTTAAAATTTCAGGGGTAAGAAGGACCTTTCCCCATATTACATAAAACCTATCCTTCCTCGTGAAGCTGGTGCAGCTAAGAGAATAAAACCTAAGCCGAAGCTGGAAACAAATTATTAAAAATATCCCCCTCCCAGATAGAGACCCTGTTTGGCTCTGTCCACAAAGCCCTGAGGACCCTCTTAGAGACCTCTCCCTCTTGGAAAAATAAATCTGTATTTGAGGAAAAGCCAAGCTCTCCTTGCGCCCCCCCCCCCAATGCAGAGAAGGAAAGCTGAGAAGACAAAAAAGAGAGACAGAGAGAGAATTACCATGGCTGATGTGAAGCTTCCTCATCCAGGGGAATATCTGCGGAGTCTGCCCCTCGGGCGCGGCTGTGGAGGTGGCCATGGGTTCTGGCTGCGCCCGAGCTAGGCTTGGGCTGCTTAGCTGGCTTGCAGCTTCCTCAGGCTCCGAGGACGCGCTGGCCTCGTCTATTTCGGTGAAATTGGCGCTGGAGCTGGCCGGGGTCGCCTGGTCGGAGGGGGACGAAGCAGTGGGCTTGGCGCCGTGGCTGTCGCCGTTGGTGCAAGGCAGGGACTCGGGCGAGGACAGGGAGCAGCTCGACGCCGCTTGCCTGAAGCGGGGCTCCTGGGCTGGCGCGGGGAAGGCGCGCGAGCTCTCGCCCACCGCCCCAAAGTGGCTGGAGGAGGCCGAGGAGCGGTTGACGCTGAGGTCCATCCCATTGTAATTGTAGCCGTAAGAGCCGGTGTGCATGGCAGCGGGATCCCTGTAAGAGCCGCTCAGAGAGCTGCCACTGCCATAATTTAGCAACTGATAGTCCGGGCCATTTGGATAACGCCCCGAGAAGGAGTTTACAAAGTACGAGCTCATTTGGGTGATTTTGGAGGGCTTGATTTGTGGATCGTGGTCGTTATAACCCTGTGCTTCACGATTTATGATGTATTAATGAATTATAGCGATGCACTGTACTTCGTTTTGCTATGTATGCGGCCAAATATGGGGGGGGTTGGAAGGGGGATGGGGGGGCGTTAGGGAATCACGTGCTTTTGTTGACCAGTCGTAAATTCTCGCTGATGACCTCAAGAGGTAATTCATGCTCTATGGTTACAAATAATGACGATCCGAGAATCGTTAGGGCCGATTCAATGTGAGCCTCCAAGAGAGGGGGAAAGGGAGAAGGGGGAGAAACAAGGAGAAGGTTGGCGTTGGCCTCTGAGCAGAGCGCGCCACCTCCCGGCGATTGGCGGGAGCGCGGGCCCAAGACTTCTATGGCGGCGGCTCCAGCCTCCCTGCTGACTTCCCGCAACCGCCCGGAAAGAAAGAAACCCTGGCCGTGGCTCACCGTAGGGTTGAGCGTTTTAGAGGAGGAGGTTTAGCTTTTTACCCATTTCTTGGGGTTAGGGTTAGTTTGTGTCCTTCTCCCTATCATCATCATCAACATCATTATTTTAACTCTGGATTGAGACATGATCAAAGATTGAATTGCTTTTTCCTTTACTTGCGCTTTGCAAGTCTTCCAGTTGGGGCGGAAATGGGGGGAAGGGTTGGAAGTTGTGTGTGAAAAACAATTATTGCAATGGGTACTCCCCACCATCTCAACTGGGCCTGCTTCCTGACAAAATTGCAGAGGGCGATCCACAGCGCCCAGGCCGAACGCGAGCGAGCAGGGCTGAGCGAGCAGGGCTGAGCGAGAGGCTCGAAGAAGCAGCAGGAGAAGCTTTCACTTCTCCTGGGCCTAATGGAAGTTTGGAATGCTCTTCCTAGCCTCCTTCTTGTCCTTAGCCCAAGCCTCGGGGTATGGCAGAACAGTACAGGGACCCCAGAGAACAAGCACTGCTGAAGCTAAGCGGCCTACTTGCCGAAAAGATTGCAGCGGTTACCGCATCAACAGCGGCTTGGGTTTGGGTGGTAACGGCTGAGAGTTTGGGGTTAAAGCGAGATCCCTTGGCCTCCTGGTTATTCGGGAGCCCCACATGAGGTCCCTTGCTGGAGACTGGGCAGTTTGAGAATTTGTCGGGTGGCCAACCGCCTTCCGTGAGAAGGGGTTCCGAGGACAGCAGTCTTGCTGTGCGCGCTGGGCGGCGAGAGACCACCGCAGCTGGGCCCCTTCTGCCAGGCGGCTATTTTCTTTAAAAATAAAAAAGAGAGAGGGAGGGAGGAGGAAGAAAGGAAAACAGTGTCAGCAGCTTGCCACCTGGGTGCGGGTGGGAGCGGAGAGAGAATGGGCCATTTTGGGTTGAGAGGATGAGACCAAATGCCCCATCATCTGGCCTCGGCCCTCGGATCTCCAAGGAACGAGGGAGAAAGTCAAACCCTTCTACCAGTGCATGCTGGCGGCTTTACATTCCCCTAGTTGAGCTTCTCCTTAGGTAGGAAAGGGCACCTAGCTTTTTCAACTGCATGGTGGAGAGATACGCAGTGGCCCCATTTTCCAGTCTCCAGAGCCACTGACCACAAGCTTAGGGCCAGGACTGGAGGAGACCTGGCCATGTGGGAATGCCCAAAGCCAGGTGCCTCAGCAACCATGAGGATAGAAAATCCTGCAGAGGTGCCTAGGCTCTCCAGGCTCAGTCTTTGCAGGGGCTCTGGGATAGAGGACCTTTGGTGGCCTCCCTCAGTGCTGTGGACAAACAAGGAAAGGCTGGAGAATAACGTTCCCTTTCTGTCTCGTCTCCGAAGTCTGCAGGGGGAGAGGCAGTTGTGAGCCTCAGCACTGTCCAGGCCCAGCTCTGGGGCCTGGAAGGGACTGATCCCTCCAGCCTTTATCTCAATTGTAACTTCCAAATTGAGTGGAGCGCACTGGGGAAGTCCTAGGCTGCCCAGGGCTCCCACCATAAGACACAGAGTGGGTGGGGGAACAATGAGAGGGGAGAGAAGAAAAAAAATGGCAGGGGAGGATTGGAGGTTGACTGGAGTGGCAAGTTTTCACGTCTTTATTATTATTATCATCATTATTAATAATATTAATATTATTACTGAAGTATTTCACGTCCAGAGCTAAGACAAGACTACAAACACAACACATAGAAAATTAATAAAATAGAACTTTGTTTTCTTCTGAGGCTCCTCTTCTTAAATTCTAGGTAGTATGTGCTCCTTCCAGTGGCTTTGGGGAGGGAGTGGGAGAGACGACAGGTCTGGGGTCAGGGAGTCTTCGAGGCCCCCGTTGGGGGACAGCGAATCTACCTTTGAACCGTGCACAGGGACATGGACGAAATGAGACGCGACACGAACAAGAGCACTTTGCTCTGCTTCCAGGAAACATCAAGTGAGTCCTATCCTCTGTTCTCACAGGGAGCCTGGTCCGGCCGAGCGGGTTTCTCAGGGAGGAAGGGGGGTCGTGGGGTGCTGGGTGACTCGGGGCACAGCCTCCAAGCACCCGCCAAGAGCTCTGCGGGCAGAGGCGTCCAGGACAGCGCTGGGCCCCGTCTGTCTTGAGCTGGAAAGCAGTTCTCTGGGCTCCTCCGCCCGCAGAGCCTTCTTGGGGCTCTCCAACGCCCTAGGCTCCCTACAGGCCTCTCCCTTCGCAGCCCCCTCCCTTTCCAACACCTTCACTCGGCTGGTTTTTCTTCCTCCTCCTCGGCACTGAGCTGAGACGCGCTGAGCAGTTTGCTCTCCTTTTTCCACTTCATGCGGCGGTTCTGGAACCAGATCTTTATCTGCCTCTCGGTCAGGCACAGGGCGTGCGCTATCTCGATGCGCCGCCGCCGCGTCAGGTAGCGATTGTAGTGAAACTCCTTCTCCAGCTCCAGCGTCTGGTAGCGCGTGTAGGTCTGGCGGCCTCGCCGGCCGCTGGGCCCAAAGGAAGAACCTGTTACGCAGAGTGGAGACGCTGAGGCCTCGGGTCACAGTGCCCAGAGCTCTCCTCCCCCTCTCGACCCTCAAACAAGGACTTCTAGACGTCCCGGGTTACCCTCCACTCTCACTGTTCCGTGTCCCCCTTTTCCACTCCTCCAGCGCCCCCTCCAGATTCCCTCCTGATCTCCTAGGCGAGTGCTTTCTATCTAGACTCTCTGGGGGGGAAGGGAGGAGCAGTTTGAACTCCCACCTGAGCCTGGGGGGAGGGGCTGGCCAGGTGTGTCTCTTTCTAGCGGTATCTTTTCTTTCTTTCCCTTTCCATCCATCTAGGCCCCCGCCCCCGCCCACCCAATGATAGATTCAGGCCCTTAATCTGTAATGACGTGAATCGATCTATAGTCCACATTAACGGCTCCTCACTTTGGTGTCCCGCTAATGGACATCAATTGGGATTTAAGGCGGACAAATACTCCAACCAGAGACCCAGGCGCCTGTTTCTCTTTCTCCCCCCTCCATCTGCTCCCTTTCTCTTTCTATCCCTATTCTCCCTCTCTTCTCTGACTACCACCCGTTTCCTAGTGCCTCTCCTTTCCCCAGCTTCCCACCTTAAGGGATACACAGTCCCAGACAGACCAACCCTCCCTCCCAGAGTCACATCCCCCCACCATGACGCGCTCAGTTTTTGATGGAGCCTTCTTTAGGTGGGGGACCCACCAGAGCAAGGGGGCCCAAAGGAAAGCAAAGTCAGTGACTGTGGCCCCTGCTTCTTTTCTGGACCTGGACTCTGACCTGGTGCCGCACCGGAGCCCACTTACTCCCCCTGGCTCCCAGTGTAGCTGGGACTTTGCAAACTTTGTAATTCCTGCAAACCCGAGGACAGAGCGGGGAGACCCCATGCAGGCGCCTAATCTTCCCCTGTCTCCTAACTGCAAAGCCCACCTAGCACCCTGTGGGATAATGGGGGGGAGTCTCGCTGGTTGTCTCCGGTGTTGGGGAACCTAGGGTCGGACCGGCAGCGGAAAGTGTCACTCACTGTTGCACGAATTCATCCGCTGCATCCACGGGTACACTGGAGTGGAACACTTCTGCTCCTCGGTCTCGCCGAACACGCTCTTGTCCTGCGCGCAGTCCGACTTCCGCGGCTCAGGGTGGAACGGGGGAGGCTCGTCGGCGCCTGAGAGCGCGCAGGCCGACTCCTTCTCGCGGTAGAAGGCCGGCGCCGGCCCGTAGTCGCAAGGCGCCGCTCGGCCGTAGCCACTGCCGGCTGGCGGGTAATAGGAGGAAGTGGCAAAGCTCTTGTCCTGGCCCGGCCCGGGCCCATAGGGCGCCGGGTAGTGCCTCAGCGGGTCCGCATAGCCGGAAGAGTAGAGCGGTAGCTGGCCCAGGAAGGACTCTTGCCCGCTGGCCAGAGTGACAGGGAAGGTGGAGTTCACGAAATAGGAACTCATTGGGAGGGGAGGCGCGCGCGGCCGCTGCTGCTCCGCCGGGTTTATGATTTGTTGTGTTTTATAGTCTGAGCGCCGCGCCTATTAGTAGTATATCCGAGATTGGGTTTTAGCTGAGGGGGGATGGCGAGGTGCCAGTGAGGGCCAGAAGGAAATACAACCATCTGATCCAACACTGACCAATGGCAGAGGCAGGAATTGTCAAATAGCACCCTGGAGGAGCGCAGCCCGCACGAGGGACCCGCGCACAAACCTATCAACCTTTTTTTCCCTCCTTCTCCTTCTCCTTTCTCTCTTCCCCCTCCCCCCCCAACAACACAACGCGTCCTGTTCCACCTACATAGAACCTGCAAAGACGGGCTGTGCCTTTGAGGGAGGAAGGAGCATTTGGATTGAGACCACCTCATCTCCCAGTGATTAAATAAATATATGCCTCCCCTCACCCCACGAAGGATAGGAAAAAGTTAATTGTGTTTTCAGAAAAGTTAACCCCTGCGTTACTTGGGCTCTTTGCCTCTGGGAGGGGTGGATAAATGTTCCCGAATCTCCTTTAGAGAGGACTAAAGGAGATGTGTAGTGTTGGGAGAAGGTGATCAGAGTTCTCTGATTTTTGCACCATTTCAGAAAGAGAAGCGAAGAAGAAACACCCTCCTTCCCAGGTTTTGAAAATCATTTCTTCCTGTTTATCAGATCTGCTCTCTCTCCTCTAAGCCTGGGTTTATTATTCCTGCTTCTCCACAACTCTTATGGTCTGAGGGCACCTATCAGATCCTACCACCTGAAAGACCCAGAAGAGGGGAAAATGGCAGAAGGTCCTGAGCCCCAGTTTCCCCTCTGGCTCTGCACCAGGCTAGGAGCTTCTTGAAAGGCTGTGGCTGCTGCTGCCCAACATCTCACCTGGTTCTAGTAAGCAGCTGCACCCTCTTGGCAGGGGACGAGGCACTGGGGGAAAGGACTTGCCCTCTCCTCACTTGGGAATACAAAGAGTGAGGGATAGTCTTCAGCCTATGTGGCTTTATTTGTCTGATCCCCATCCTGCCTGCAACCCTCACTCCAGTAGCCCCTGGATACTCCAAAAGGCATTAAAAATATCCTGGGCTCAGATTTGTAGAAATCAAGAATCCTCAAGTAAATCTGGGCACATAGAAGAAATTGTTCCTCTTGCAGTTGTGAGTCTCCAAATCCTCCTGATTTTTAAGGCAATCAGAGGACCACCAGAAAAGAGGAGTCCTTTCCCCTTTTCCAGGTCTCTCTAGAAGCTGGCAGTTCTTTTTAAAATTAATTCTTTCCCAGGACTTGGTCTTGCTTTAGTTTTATAAGGAGGAAGGTGTTCCAATCCTCCTGGGGACTCAGCAGGCAGTTTCAAACCATCAGCCTACATCCCCTTCTACTTTCTGTCTCTCAGGATCTGTACAATTCCCTCCCACACCGCATGTTTGGATCATCAACTTTGCTCCCTTTCAAGCTTGGGTGTGAGAGTGTATGTCTCTGGCTCTATCATCCAAGGAAAATGAGCATGGAGCACAGGGTGGGAGACAGGACCACAATGCACAGGCCATCCAGTGAAGGTTGACAATATTCCAACCTGGGAACAGGAAGGGGGCACAATGTGGGACAAAGTCTGATGTCTGGCCAGACTGACCCTCCTCTGCCTTGTCCTCAGGGCTCCCTTTTATGACTTAGATCTGCCCACTGGAGATGGTGCAAGACACTAGAGAAGGTGGTACAGGGCTGAGGTTGAGTGACCAAGGGTGAGAACTTAATTGGTTGCAAAATAGTCTCCAAGGCTCTCTGAACTCAGGGCGACTTCTAGACTGAACCTTCATGGCAAAGTGGCCATCCTGGATTTCCCTCCAATCACTTCCAAGCCAGATTCCACTGGGGGATGGGGGTTGATGAGAATTTAAGAGAAGTAATTCAAAACCTCTAAAAATGAAGAAATGTTAATGTCCCAAATCTAGCTATGATTGGGCTCACTCTTAGAGAGGAGTAGGGGCTATATTAACAAGATGGGGAAAGAGTCATTGCATGCACCTCCCTCCACCCTGACACTAAGACTGAGCTCTGGGCCTCAGTCTTCTCTGCCCCCCTTGCTGGTCACAATGTCCTCATCCTAGCACTGGGGAGTATGGTTCGTCCGCCCTCGCCCCCCAGAGTCTGGGCAAAGTAAGATGCAGTGAGGAAGGGAGCCTTTCCCTGTGCTAGAGGCAGGAAAATAATTGCCTTATTCTTAGAATCACAACTGCCAAATTAACCTCACCTCTGCAGGTTGCCTGTTGGGAAATGGAGCCACTATTCGAGGGCCTGCCAGGGCGCCTGGAGTCGGGCATGAAAGGAAATAGCGCCTCATCGCTCTTATCTAAGCTCAGAGGTATTTATGAGCGTTTATTCATCTGATCCGTTTGTTTGGGAAAAAGAACAGGCAGGGAGAGCGGGCCAGAGACCGCCTGGTTTCTGGAGCCAGATCTGTTCGAATCTGTCTGTGTCTCAGTCCACCTCTGTCTGTCTCTGGGTGAATATGTAAATACACAGCAGGCACAGCCTTCTGCTAGTTTGGGGTGTCTTTCCCTGCCTCAAGGAGGAAGTGTGTGTTCAGAGCAGTAGATAGAAAGGTGTACCAACTCGTGAGTACATAACAGAGGTATTGTACAGATACACCACAGGCAGGATTTATAATTGTAATTTTCTCGGTTGTGAATCTGCAGTCCTGTGGGCAACCACACACATTCTAGCTCCCAGGAAAATGTTTCTTAAGTTGTGTTCAGTTCAGAAGTAAAATTCTTCTTGAAGGGTAACCTCAGGGAGGAGTATTTGCCTATATGTATGTGTGGTGGTGGGGTGAGTAGGGATTGAGACATTGTCCAGGCTTTCCATTTCCTCTAAGCTACCCGCCCCCCAAGCCTCCCAAAGCCAACTCTTTGGATTCTAGGCACCTTCACCTATTCCCAGCTTTGGCTGGGATGGTTCAGATGAAAACATATCAACCCAGTTTTCTCACTAGACTTGGATTCTCTGGGCTTGGGGAACGTAAATGTTCCCAGAGGTACCCCTGTGCTTCCTTCCATAAGCTTGGAGGAGGCTCTTTACACGAAACACTTTGTCCTAAAATTGGCCTGTCCAAATTGAGTTACAAGACCGCATTTCCATTATGCAAATGAGCGCCATCCTCTCTGATCTTGGGGTGTGGGGGCGATGGCTCGCTCGGTTTGCCCCCCCTCACAGGTCCACAGGCACCCTAATAGCCCTGAAGGGTTTCAATCCCACAGCCCGACTTCCTCACCCTACCTGTCTTTCAGATTGCTCAAAAGAATAAAATCTCCTAAGGGCCCAAGCCTTCCATGTTGTCTTCCTCGAGGCTCCCCGAAGACCCAACTCACTGAGCTGAGCCTTCTAGCCTTCTAGCAGTCAGAAAGTCACTCCGCCGCGGAAGAGCTGAAAGAGCTGCTCCAGAGGCCCAACCTCAAGAGGCGCCGAGGGCGCGGGGGAGGGGGGCAGGGCAGGGTGCCCCGCAACCGCAGCGTTTGCCCCCAGTACTGCTAGGCCCCTTGACCTCGATAGCTTCGTTAGCTCCGGGCCAGACCCTAGCAACACCTCGGCTTGCTTGGCACCGGAGGCAATTTCCTGGAACACCCCCCCTCGCCAGGAATTAGGGCCACAGTACCTTTAAAGGAGAGGCCAGAGCTTCCTCCTGAGACTTGAAAGCCCGAGCTAATCAGTAACCCGCGAGACAGGGGCCAATATTCAAACGCCGCAGCAGAGGCTCGCACCCCGGCTCTCGCCACCCCCTTCTGACAAAGCGGGCGCGTTAAGTGGGTGGAGGGGTGCCGCAGGAACGGAAATTATGGTGGGTTCCTTAATGATTTAGCCCCAGTCCCACTCCCGATTTCCCCCCAAAGCATATTTGCGTCGATTTCGCTAGAAACGATCGAGAATGGGGGAGGGGATAGACACTTGAGACACCTTCAGTTTCCAGAAAACTCAGTTCAATTCCTTCACCACGGACCCACCAGCCAAGGAACTGGCAAGACCAACCAGCCAACCGGGAAAACACAGACCCGGCTTGTCTTTTGACAACCGAGTGGAACTGCCTGGGCCGGCGCCTTCCCCTCCGGCCCCTTCCTTTGGCTGAGAAGAAAACCAAATAAACCTTGAACAGCCTTGGCCTCGCATCTCTCCAGCGGCCGGATCTTCTCCCGCGCCTTGGTGGGGCGGAGGAGATCGTGATGGTGGGGGTGTTGATGGGTCTGTTCTGCCCTCAACCCCTTGGTTTAGGGCCCCCTGCCCACTGAATGTAGCATTAGTCCTCTTTAAATACGCCCTGGGAAAAGCTGCTTCCCCTGTTAGCCACCAAGTTTGGGGCCGGGATGGGCGGGAGACAGCGGGGAGTATGACATTGGGAATGGTGGACTGGGGAGAAATTTGTTCCATTCTCTAATCCACACCCGGGAACCAAGATCCAGCAGGGAGCGTCGGTGTGAGCCGGTTATTTCCCGAATCTTCTGTGCCTGGGGCTTCAGGCGTCCAGCACTGCACTAGCAGTGTCTTGGGGCTTGCGGAGCCAAAACCGCGTGTCTTCGAACGGACGGTAGATGGCAGCAAACCGCATAATTTGGGTCAGAGCAAACTGTCTTAGGGAGGATTTATAACCCGCCAAGACTACTGGAGAAAAAGACCTTTAGGATGGGTGGGTTTGGGGGAATTTTTCCTTGGAGGCTAGGCCCGAGTGCCTTGGGTGTTGGCGGAGAACGTCTCTAGCTATTAAGCCAAGTGATCCCTCTGGTGCCCAGTCTGGGCCTGTGCCTAGGACATCTACCTGCGCCCCCAGGAGCTCCCCTCCCGTGCCACAAGTGGCTGCCGTCCGTTTCTCTCTTGAGAGAGCTAATATACACCCCCTCTACACGCCCCAGGCTCCTCTGTTCACGGGCAACCAGAGGCCCGAGAATGAACGCCCTGCATTTGGTCTTAAGAAAGAGAAAAGCAATCACCTATTCATGCAGACAAAACTAAATCACAGTCTCTCCTGCCCTCCTCGCCTAATGTCACTTATCTCTGGGCTAGAAGCTTCCCCAGAAGCTCTGTCACCCCACTTTTAAGTCCTTGCCTCAAGGCTTGTGCCTTCTTCCACCCCACCAGCTAATTTTGGAATCTATCTCCCACCCAAAGGTTGTCACCTCTCCCCTTCCCCAGGAGACCTGACTGGGCGGGGTGGGGTGGGGGGATGGGGGTGGTGGTGAAATCTGGGCGCCTGAGGTACAGGACTAGCTGGTTGTCCAGGCTCAGCACCAGTCTAGGCTTTCCAGTTCAAATACCATCAAGTCCCATAACTAGGTTTTCTTTTTATTTTCTTCTTTCTTTTCTTTCTGTTTTGTTTTGTTTACAAGTTTAAAACAACAACAGGCTAAATATCTTCTTCACAATCACCACGTTTGGATCCAGGAAAGTTTGACATGTTTCCACATCAGACACACACACGACAATTTTCTCCTCCACCGAAATCCACACGACCCATACCAGTACAACACAAGTAAGGAGAGTCAATATAGTACAGAAACCAGCACGCTGTGACCTACCGCGTTAAAACCACAAAACTGTCTCCCTGCAGAGCGAAGCTCCTTCCTGTGGGAGTGGCGAGAGACCTGGGCATTCTCGGGCAGGCTTCCTGGGGGGGTGGTGGTCTCCCTCTCTTTGGGTGCTTCCACCCACAGCCTTTTAATTTTAGAAATGTCACCAAAGACAGTGAACACTTTTCTGTGAATTGTTCTTTCTCTGTCTCTCTAGCTGCTTCCTTGCCCTGGCCGGCCTCTGCGGAGATTCCAGGCCCTACAGAGACCAGGACATCCCTTAGCGCCACCGCCCCAAATGCCAATGCTGCCGGGAAACCGCCGACATCCGCACCAGGCAAGAGAATTCCAGCGCGGGAGCAATTGGGAGAGGACAGAGCAAGGAAGGAATGATAGGAGGGAGGGGGCAAACCCACAGAAGCCATAGCGACTGGCTTCTTCGGGTGCAGTAGAAGCCAGACACCCCCATCCTCTCCTTTTCAGTCCCCCTGTTTGAGCCTCTCCTCCAAGCTTAAAAAGACGACTTAGAGCTAGCCTCGTTGCCCCTTTCTGTTCTTCCTCCCATCTTCTCTGCCTGGGCTTCCCCTCCAGGAAGCAGCCACCCCTCTCTCGCTACCGAATTTCCTGGGAAGCCTCTCCCTGCAGCGCCCAGAGGTGGGGTTCAGCCCCGGCTTGGAGCAGGGGGGAGGAGGGAGAAAACCCCAAGCCCCACCCCCTACAAAAGCCATGCAAACGAACAAGAAGAAAATTGTAGAGTCTCCCTTACCTTTGCAGATCTTGAGATTTTTTTCTCCTCCGTATAGAAAGGGAAGGGAAGGGCGGGGGAGAAAGGAGCGTTCAGTTTCTTCTTCAGCTTCCAGATAATATTGTCCCAACCTGAGAGCCGTCGCTTCCCCTTCTCTGACTTGGGAGAGAGGGTGTTTCGCTTTTCTGACATTTGCATAGAAAATGGAGTAAGTTCTGGCTTTGAAAAATGATATCAGGCTGCAGTCCTGGGCAGATTGTCCATTTACCCTCCATGATGACTGAAATCCCAGATCAGCAAGCAAATTAACTTAGAAATCAAAATTATTTTTGGTTCTCTTTTGTGTAATTCCCACCCCTCCTTCTCTCTCTCTTTTCTGTTTTCTCCCCCCCTCTCTTCCTCTCTCTCCTTTGCTCTATTGAGCTGATATTGAAGTATAAAAATATCAAGAGGCTGGAGCCCTGAAGGACGACAGTGCTCCGACCTAGGTGTGGTGTCCAAAAGAATGCTGCATTATAACCACCAGGGAAATGATAAAAAGTTCATGTTCACGATCGCCTGGCCACATGACCGGCGCTGGCCAATCGCTGTATTCAACCACTCATAAACTTCTATCACAAAGTTGTAAATTTTCATAAAACAACAAGGAATTTATTGCATTTCTTCATGGCTGCTCCACCAGCAACCCTTTTCTCAGTCGCCATCTTCTTTTCTTCTCCTTCTCTCTTTTTGGGGAAACCCTAATATGAACAGGGGTGAGATTTTGGGGGCAGGGAATCAGAGTGGGGAAGCCACACAAAACCAGCTGAGAAGGGGGTTCTTTTCTGAACATCCTTATTTTCCATAGGAACACTGCCAGTTCTAGTAAAAATTCACCCTAAATCCTCCCGATAGGGACTGTTGTAAGGCAATGGGGGGGGGGCAATAGTGGTTTCTAGAGTTGCCATCTGAACCAAGGCAAAATGAAAGCTCCAGTGTCCTCCCTCCCCCTCTGTATAGGCTCCTTCGTCCCTAGCCTTAGAAATGGCAAGACCCCCACCTGTGTGGCTTGCAGCACTGCGGGTTTAGGGGCCTTAGATCCTCTAAGGCTAGTATTTTGCCCCAGGAGGAAAAGTGGCCTGGATGGGGGCCAAGGCAGATAGTATAACACCAACCAATTCTTGTCTCTGCACCCCAGAAACTGGGGGAGGGCAAAGCCAAATCCCAGCCTCTCCCACCCCAAAGCAGAAAGTCTAGGTTCTGTAAGGCAGCCCGATGCGCTCTCCAGGGGGTTCTCTGATCCTTAATGGGGGAAACTATAGGTTTTGGAGCCTTTTTCTTACAAATTCAAATGAAACAGATTCTCCTAAAACCAACCCTCCCCCCTTTTATGTACGATGTCTGTTCTTTACATTTAAACATTCCAGGGTTTATAATCGAATTTATACTAAAAATCAATCCCGCAGGTCTAGCTGCCTAGACACAATCTTTCGGGTTTTGTCTCACAATCTGGGGGGGGGGGGTTTGGAACAAAAAATAAAATTAAAAAATCGGCCCATGTTTCCTAGGTCCCCTGAAACACCCAATATTTTGAGTTGAGCGGTTAGTATCCAAATGCAGTAAACGAAATAATGTCCCCAAAATACTTTTTTCTTTTTTTCCTTTCTCTCTCTGTTGCTCCGGAGTAGGTTCCAGATTGCCGGCGGCACGGAGAAGGAGCAGAAAGTCCTCCTGGAGGAAGTCCCCGGCGGGCGGCGCGGTCAGGCTCAGAGCGGCGGGCGTGCTGCCACACTAGCCTGGTAAATTCGCACCGCTCAGGCTCTTTCTTCCAGACCCATTCTCCGCCCCACCATTGTTAAATTTTATTTGGGTTACCTGTGTCAATTTAGAATGAGACAAATTAATACAAATGAAAATAAAATAAATTGAAATAAGAAAGGGACAGCTCTTGCCGAAAATATTTGCCACACAAGCGAGAAACCCTGAGCGAGTGCCTGACGTTGGAGGCTGTTCCCCGCCAACTGCGAGGCCTCTACTCACCGACCTGGCCTCTATCCAATGCCAGTCAAGAAGCCAAAATGAATTTGGGTGTTCACTTTCCCTTTCCCTCCACTTTTCCTTCCCATGCGGCCTACCATTTTGGATTTCAGCTCTGTGTTTGTGTTGGGCTGCTGCCCAAATCCTACAGCCTGGTTTCAAGGCCTGAATGAGGAATAGGGTTTATGGAACTATGAGATTTTAATATTTTGTTTTATTATGTTTTGTGAGTGTGTGTGATTGAGCATGGAGGTTCATGGGTGTGTTTACTTGGGAGCAAATGTGTATCGCGTGTTTATAAGCCAATGTGTGCATATACATTGATATATATCAATGTGTCTGAGAGTGAGTGTGAATATGTGTTTACTTGTGAGTGTGTGTGAATATGAATGCATATTTTCTGGGCATAGAGTTGAGATTATGTGAATGCCTTTATGTTTATTTATGAACATATAAATTTAGGAACATGTATATGACAGTGTGTATAATCATGTATGTTAGCCTGCAAATAAATGTGTGACTGTGAGCATTTGTGTATGTATACATAAAGTGTAAAGGAAATGCATGCATGTAGTATTGGGGTTCACTGGGTGGCAGCTCCTCAGAGCTGGGAGTACCAGGAAAAAGAGCAGACCCAACACAGAAACAAGTTCATAGAAGTCAGAGCAGAGGGGCTCTGGGATGCCTACCCACCCTTAACCATCATACCCTCCCATCTTGAGGGAGACACAGGAAATAAGGTATCTGTTTATTTTTAATTGAGTTTTATTTTTCTATCCTTTAGATACACACAGATTGTGAAGAGGAGCATGGGATGGGGATGGGGATCTGGCGGGAGCAGGGAGCATCTGGCTGGCACTGGGGGGAATACCCTAGTCGCTGGGGGAAACACCCTAGTTGGTGGGTCCTTGGAGCTCCCTAAGGTCCCTTTGGTGCCACTACTGGGAAGGTGGAGGTTCAGGAGGGCAAGGAACCATGGGCACTAGTCCAGACCAAAAGTCCACAAAGACAGCATGAAAGGGGGCTTACAAAACAGCAAGATTTTACAAAGACCTTACAATCGCAACATAGAAAACAGGAGGCAAATTCCAGAAAGCTACAGAACAGGTACATTATGTCCTTCTCGTACAAAACAAACCCAACAGACTTTCTATAGGTAGTATTTTTTTTCAGTGTTGAGAAAACAAAATTTCACCTTTCTCTCTCCTTAAAAACATTTTTTAATTGCTTTAATTTAAATAATGTTTTTCTTCCCTACTTGACTTGAGTTTCCTGGTTCAGTTCCCAGAGCTGGGATTCATAATCATATTCTTTCTCTTCTCTTTCTTTCCCTCTGCCCTTTCTCTTTCTCTCACTCTTCCTCTTCCTCCTCTGCTTCTGCCTTGTCCTGGCTGGTGGTTCCAGGGCCCGCGTTCTTATTTTCCTTTTTCCACTTCATGCGCCGATTCTGAAACCAAATCTTGATCTGTCTTTCTGTGAGGCAGAGCGCGTGCGCGATCTCGATGCGCCGCCGCCGCGTCAGGTAGCGGTTGTAGTGAAATTCTTTCTCCAGCTCCAGGGTCTGGTAGCGGGTATAGGTCTGGCGGCCTCTCTTGCGGTCAGTTCCTGCAAATTGTGTTTAGAGGAGAAAAATCAGTGACCAGGGAAACCTCCAAGAGTGCCCACCTCCCTCTTAGACCCTGTGTGTAAAGTCTGTGGACAGAAATCCATTTTCCCATTAAACTAAATTCTCATTTTCCATACTGCAGCCCATAATCTTTGTTTCCCATTCCCCTAAATGTGCAGAACATTCTACAAGTCTCCCAAAGTAGACATTTCTATTTTCTATCCAAGAAGCTTGGAGCTTCTGAACCCAGAGGATCTAACCTTCTGGTTCCTGAAAGTTCTGCTACTAATGGGTATGTGTAGGATGAGGGAGGTTAATCGTCCTTTCACTTTCTGAGATTAGGGACTCTAGGCCTCTGATTATAATTCTTTGAGGTAGAGGACAATGGAAACCATGCAAGTGGCCCTGGAGTGGGGCTCCAGGCCTACCCTGAGAAAGTTTCTCAAGAAGAAAAGGAGACAAAGGGATCTCACAGGCTCAGTTTCCCCTCCATTCTGTTGCAGAATGAGGTGAGAATTTGCAGATTTCCTTGGAACATGGACTTAGTCTGAGAGCAGCTGCCCTCTGATGATTCTTTTCCAGTGATTGTCTGAGGCTTTGCTGGGGCCAAGCTGTCCTGCCTGTCTGCTTGCCTAGATAACCCAGCTCTCCAAAGCAATCTTTGGGCCTCCCAGAAAGCACAGGGGAAGAGGAGAAAAAACTGTCTGAGTTAGGACAGAATATGGAATATCTGGATGGTGAGGGCTGAAGGGCAGAGAGGAACTTCCCAGGTTAGGCCCAGAACCTGAAGAGACTTGGGAAAGGTGTTGATGTCAGCCCTCCTGGGAAGGAGACACAGGAGAGGAGGGGCCTAGTTTCAAGTCAGATAAAAGCTAAGCTGAAATGTTTATGAGCAGAAAAAGTGGAGCTTTGATAAATCAACTGGAAAGGAAGTTGAATTATGGAGCAGGTAATGGGGACTGTGACCACCAATACTAATAGTCTAAGAACTATCTGTGTTCCTCCTGGCCCCCCCCTCACTGGGATGGATGCCTCTGACCACAATTCTTGGACCTTCTGGACATTGGGGCTAGCCCTCAAGTTCATCTGTCTTGGGACAGCACTAAAAAGGATGTGTAAACAAGACTGGCAGAAGACCCAGGGAACCCTTGACTTCTTGGGGTTCCTTCATCAGCTGGCTGGGTGACCTGCACTCTCTAAGTCTTGATTTAGCCCCAAGGAGTCCTGGCCCCTCCCTCAAGAGGAGATTCACCCTTCTAGAGTGACACCTCCAAACTTGTTGGCCAGTTCTCTGGGGGGTATATAGGAGCCCTAGGGAGGGCACCTGAGGAAGCCAGCTGTACTCCCACCAGGCCTCCTATCTTTTCTCTAGTTCAGTAGGGGGTTGAAGCCTCATCTCTCTTGGCCTCAACCCCCTCCCTGCACCTGCCTCTCTGGCTCTGCGTCCCTGGCTAGGTCCTCATCTCTCCCCCAAGCCTCTAGAGCTCATTTCTAATTGTCTTGTCGGGAATAATGGGGGAGTGGGGTTGGCTGAGAAGGAAGGGGGAGGGGAGAATTGCTTAGCGCTATGCCTCCTCCCCCATACCTTATCCTAGCTGGGGCTGGGGGACACACCCAGAACTGAGATCCCAGGCGGGGAAGGGGGGATAGAAGGGGGATAACCTAATGGCTGTTCTCTGTAAACCCCAGCCTTCCTCCACAAGACAAACGGCCTCATCTCCAGCCTGTGCCGGCGCTGCTGATAAATATTTAAAGCTAAAAGGCCGGGAGGAGAGTGGGGGCGAGATGGGGGCTCGGAGGAGCGTCGCGGCGTCAGCGAAGATAGATCCGCCGGGAAGCAGAGCCGGCCTGAGAGCACCCTGCAAATATGAGGGTGGGGGCAGTGCGCTGCGTTTCAGCCAGAGGGATGCCGAGTCCCCAGAGCTAACCTCAGGCCAGGAGCACTCTAGACGCGGAAAAGGGTGCCCGGCCAGAAAGCGGGGGCGCCTTCCAGGGAATGTGCCGGCCCGCTGGGGCTCGGGACAGCTTGGTGCGCGGCGTTACCTGAGCTTCGCATCCAGGGGTAGATCCGGAAGTTACTCTCGGCGGCCAAATCTGAGTCCCTCTGCTCCTTGGCGCCTGCCGCCTTGGCGGAGTCGCCCGGACACACCCCGGAGAGGTTCTGTTCAAAGGGCGCGCAGTGCATGTTGAAGGAACTCGGCTCGAGCCCGTAGCCGGCCGCGTAGACGCCGGCGGCACTCTGGCCCGCCATGCCCCCCCCGCCGGGATACAAGCCCTGCATCGAGGCGGCGAAGGAAGCGCTCGAACCGGTTCCATAGCCCGGGCGCTGGGGGTTGGAAGCAAACGCACAAGAAGTTTGTTCGGGGAAGGCTCCGGTAGCGAAAACCGAACTTGCGGCTGGATATTTAGAAAATAAAGCATTCGCATAATACAATGAACTCATAATTTGGCCGGATGATTTGTAGGCAGGGACGTTTTAGTGTCGGTTTTACGAGATTCCTTGATATATTACAGAATTAGAGTACAGATTTACACCAAAAAGGACCCCCTTTTTCCTCTCCAGAACACGTGACGCCAGTCCACGTGACGTCCCCTCCTCCAATGGCCCAGCAGCTTCCCTACGGCTCCTGGTAATGTGGAAAAAATTGTGTGGCGTTGGATTTATAAAATATGATCAATAATGAATGGGAAAGCCGAGCCCTGTGGATTGGGGGTGGGGGCTCAAGGGCCGCTGCCGACCCCTGCGGGCTGGAGGCAGCTTGCAGGCGAGATTTGGGGAGAAAGGGATTGGGTGGAAGGGAAAATAAATAACCTCTCAGCGATCCGTGTTGTCACCCTCCACCCATCCTTTCCAATCCGTTACCGACAGAGTGCGAGACAAACGCAGGAATTGAATGCACGCAATTGGGTTGGTTGGTGGGTGGTGAGTGGGGAAGGTCAGTCTTTATTAATCCGGGCCAATTCAACACAGCCTTTGGGTGAAGTTGGTCCGGTTCTCCTAAGGCGAGGAAAGAGGTAAACCTGGGTTCATGGCTCTCTCGGTGCCCCAGATAAATGCGCAGAGATGGAGTGAGACATCATAGTTGCTCCTAAAGCACAGGATCCAGCCCGTGGTCATTGAATGCTGCAGTTTCTGGTGGCTAAAAAAAGGTTTGAAAGTAAAAAGAAGGAGTGGGGGGAGGTTGATTGAGTGGATAGGGTGGTTGGAGGTGGGTAGAGAGAGGAAGGAAGGGTAGAGGGCGGCCTAGGCAAGCTGCTCTCCTGGTTCCTGGATGCGTCAGTGAGCGTTGGATAGGCCTTAGAGCTGGGTAAAGGTGACCAAATCCCAGAGAGGGAGAGGCGGGGAAGAACGTCTCCATTCTCCTCTTGCTCTCTTCATCAGTGTTGGAGAAAAATAAAAATATAAGCAAGCTCATCATCCTTGAGCTCTACCTTTATCCCTTACCCCTCCCGCACCCCCCCCCACATAAGACACACACCAAAACAAAGAGGGAGGTGGAAGGGATACAGCCACCAGCCTAGGAGAATCTCTCCAGCGTGGCCTGGGTGCCTCGGGTCGGCAGGTCCCAGCAGCCTCGGAACGCAAGGGGAGGGGGTTTCTCTTGGCTCCTCTCCCTCATTTTTCTCTCCTCCAATCACACGCAGTCGCCTCCCTCACCCCCTGAGTCCCTGGGCCAAGGGACTCACACCACCTGCCTCCAGCCCCCGCCCCCTCCTCTCTAGGCTAGAGGCCTAGCCTCTGCAGGCTCAGGAGCCGGGTGACAGGCTCCCCCCACCCCAGCTCTGCAAGGCGCCCAGGAGCAAATGAGCGCGGGCTTGGCCAGTCTCGGGTTCTTGCTTGTAAACTTTATTGTAACTCTTCCGCCCTTTTCAGGCTCAGACAACAGAACAAAGTATAGAGGAACAACAAAATATATAATTAGCCCTCCCTCCCCCCCATAAAGCAATTCACGGATACAGGATACATTCTCTTCACAGTAAACCTAAGAACACTTTTAACAATTGCCCACAGCGCGCATGCTAACTAAAGTAACCTCTTTTGAGAAACACTTAAGACGAAATTGTCAAACCAAAGGAGGGGAGGAAAAGAGAGAGAAGCAAGAGAGAAAGCCAGCGAGCTAGGGAGGGCAGCGGGGAGAGAGGGGTTGGGAGGGTAAATGAGGAAGAGAGAGAGAGAGAGAGAGAGAGAGAGAGAGAAGTGAGGGAGACAGAAAGAATTACGGTGTGAATAGGCAGTTTCATGTTGTTGGGAAAACTTAGCAGAAATCTGTACCTTGGTCATTACAAAGAAGCACATTCAAAGGAAAAAAGGACCATTGCACAAGGAGGCTTTTTACATGGGGCAGGGACAGGGGAGCTGGGGGGGGGGTGCTCAGCCGGGCCTCGGCCGCTCACCCTCACAGGGCGAGGGAAGTCCTTGCTTAAAATCCTTTTCTTTTCCACCCCGGCCCCCAAGAGAAGGGAAGGAGATCCACGGTAGCTCACACACAGAAGCTATTACGAGATACTACCACTAGCGGGGACTGGCGCGGCAGGGGACGCTGCGGTGGGAGGCTCGGCTCCTGGCTCTGCTCGCGGGGCCGGAGCTCTCCCGGGCGAGGGTGAGCGGCGACGGCACAGTCAGGGGACCGGCGGACGTGCGGGTGGCCGCGGCCCTGGCAGTCTCAGCTGGAGCCTACTTCTTGTCGCCCTTCTGTGCGTCACCCTCGTCCGCTGCCTCCGGGGCCCGCTCCAGCTTCTGTTTCTCCAGCTCCTCCTGCTCGCATTTGCTGCTGGGGAACTTGTCTTTGTTGTTCTCTTTTTTCCACTTCATCCTCCGGTTCTGGAACCAGATTTTGACCTGTCTCTCTGTCAGTCCCAACGCATGCGATACCTCGATTCGCCGCTTGCGAGTCAGATAGGGATTAAATAGGAACTCTTTCTCCAGCTCCAGGGTCTGGTAGCGGCTGTAGGTCTGTCGGCCTCGCCTGCGTCCGGCGGCTGCTGGGAATGGGGGAAAGGGCGAGACAGAGGGGAGGGGAGGAGAGGAGAGGAAAGGATGGGGGAGGGGGCAGAGACGGAGAAGGTTCAAAGATTCGTGAACGAGCCTAGGAGACCAGTATAATAAAGGCAGAGGACCTTCTACCCCATGCGGGGGCGGGGGCTCGGGGAGGCCGCGATCAGCTGGGGGGGGCATGAGGGGGATCAGACACCAGTGAATCTAAGGGAGTCAGAAAGGGGAGCCCCCTCCCCTGGTAACCAGCACTAGAGTTGGATGGAGGGTGGTTTAAATCTATTAAAAGTCCCATAAACTTTAGAAGGAAGGATGTGAAGGGGTGGGAAAAATAAGAATAAAAAAGCCGGGTGGGGACGAATGGACCCACCTTGAAAAGCCCCCAGAGCCTCTGCCCCAGAAGAAAAGTTTCTTCAGGGTAATTAAACTATAAAGCAATTGAGAAGTGCAAAAGTTGAGCGCCCCCACTCCCACCACCCTCTCTACACTACCCCCATAAAACAGTAAAAAGAAAAAAGAGGGTAAGGAGAAGAAAAGTAAAGCAGGGTGAGGGGTTTATGGATTCAGGAAATGTCGTTTAGCGACCCCCCTTCAAGGGAAACAAAAAAGAAAGACAGAAAGAAACCCAGAAAAAGAAAGAACGGAGAGAAAGGAAGGAAGGAAGAAAAGGAAGAAGCGGGAGGCGACCGGAACAGAGCCAGCAAGTCTTCCAGTAGCTGGAGGAAATGCGCCCAGGCCTGCCCGGCCTCGGGCCCTCCGGGCCCGCTCCTGCCCCGCTGGCCCCGACGCGAGCTCACCTTGCGGACGCATCCAGGGGAAGAGCTGTGTGGGCGACGGGCTCTGCTCGGAGCCCTCAGCCTCCTCACCCAGGCCGCTGGCGGCGGCGAGCTTGCAGTCTGCGTACTGCACCAGGTCTGGATCCTGCGCACCGAAGAGGCTCTGGCGCTGCAGCGGATCGTAGCCGTAGAAGTTGCCCGGGTCCCCGTGACACGCCACGGCGCACGGGTTCTGCTGGTAGGGAGCCGTGGACAGCGACGATGGCCCGTGGTAGAACTCCTGGATTTGCGACGGGTGCTGGAAGCTGCCGCCGCTGCTGGGACCGTATACCACGGTGGGTCGGCCGCCCAGGTCCTGGGCGAAGCCGCAGTCATAATAATTGGGGCGCAGGGACTCCCCGGTTTTGTATTTGGAGAACAGTGAGTTGACGAAATAAGAGCTCATTTTATTGAATTTTGAGGCGGCGGCGGCGGCGGCGGAGGCTGTAGTTGGGGGCTGTTGGGGAGGGGGTGGGGAGGGGGAAAGGGAGGGAGAGAGAGAGAAAAAAAACGCGGATTCGCCGGCTCCTAGTCACCCTCGCCAGGAAAGGAGAGGTAAAGGGAGGAGGAAAAAAAGAGGAAAGAAAGAAAAGGCGAAGAAGATCTCGAAGCCGCCACACTTTTTGTGATTTCCAGGAATAGAAAAGGACAGAGAAGCCTCCAAAAGTCTAAGCTTGCATGGCAGCCGAGGCTCGCTCACCCCCCCCCCCCCCCCCCACCCCCCAAACAAAAATATACCGCCACTTAAAGAGGTCCTCGCTTTACATTTCGAAGAAGGGATGCCAGTTCATAAACAGTTTTCGGTGATTTACTTCCCTGCAAATGAGTTGTTTCATATTTTGCACTGTCTTTTCATGATCATTTGCATCCATTAGAGACCCCGCATCCTATTGGCTTCTTCGTACTCCTCCCGGACAGAACGCAGAGCGAGGGTGCGAGCGAGAGAGAGCGAGCGAGAGAGAGAGCG
>NW_003852413.1:26802759-26833544 GCF_000181295.1 Otolemur garnettii
GAGGGGGAGAGGGAGAGGGGGTGAGAGAGAATGAATACGGATTAAATCTGTTTAACTACCTACATTAATGAGATATCTCTCGCCTCACAACAAATCAAATACCTTCGCAGACCACCCCCAAAGACTGATGTGGGGGAGTCGCGGAAAAAACCACGCACACACACATACACAACGCACCAGGCGTAGGCACGCTGTTAATTTCGCGAATTTAACGAGGCAATTGGAGTCTTTCTAAATGTCAGGGTCGCTTCGGAAAAATGTAAAAGAACACGGTTTAATTGCGCCGAGTTTTAAAAGGTCCTATAAATGTAATTGGTATTTTAATACAAGTTATCAAATCATACAGCTTCCTCTCCTAAACATATTTTCAAACAAACGAGGTAGTCATATTTAAAGCTTTAATGATCAATTTCCTTATTATTGATAAAGGTTTAACTATCGTGTGGAGGGAATTGGCTGGGTAACCGGCCCCCCAAAAAAACGGCTGTAAACTCTTTAACAAACTATAAAACGCAATAAAGCCGGAGTCTGTTGTTGTTTATGCCGCAGCGCATAAAAGCTGTTAGCATTTTACGAGTTCTTTCCTCTACAGCTATAAAACTGCAGCTTCGATCGCCCCCGCCGCCTGACTGCAGCACTGTGGGGTGACGAAGCCGAAATGAGAACGATTATGGTTTTTTTTTTTTTTCCGGTGCAAACAGGCGACTTTTCCCGAGATTTTTGCCTCCTTCAGCCGTGGCAAACACCTGCCCCAGCCCCTCTCTAGACTCCCCCCCAAAGGTACCCCTTTCACCCTGCCATGGCCAGTCACACAACTTTCCCTCATTAAACAAACAAACAAACAAAGATTTTCTGTGGTGAAGGGGTCTGGGAGAGCTTGAACTAGGATGAACAGGGTGAAAAAGAAACTTTCTGGTTTAATGGGTGGTGGTGAAGCACAGAGCAAAGTTCGCCTGACTGCAGATTCTGCCGGTCTGCACAATCTCGGCTTGCTGGCAGGAGGGCTGAAACGAGGGTCCCCTGAAGGCACGTATGCCCCGTCAGTGCTTTCAGGGCAGACTTTGTGTGAGGGAAGAGAGGTCTGAGGCCATCAAAGGGATGACACCCCATAAGGTTGCCCTCACACCTGCACCCCAGTTTTGGGGACCCAGTAAACAAGCCAAACTGGCTCCCAATATTTCCTGGCCAGTCCTCACCCTTCTGCAGTGCCCCAGAGTGAGAGGGCACTGCCAACCCCTCTACACATCAAAAGGAGGGAAGGGTGGTGAAAGCTCCTGCTAGGCACTCAGGCCCTGCCACCTGGCCTTGGTACCTGCTGTACTATGCTCTGGGCTGCCCTAGGCAGTGACTGCAAAGTATGTTTTTGGAGGGGGGTACCTATTAATCCCCAGTGTCCCCAAGACCCATGAGCCACTGTCCATTACCTAAACTAACTTTAGGATGGAAGGGATTCGGGTAGACCAAGGCTGACAAGTCACCCATTTTCTCTCCTCTACCCTTGGAGAGAGCCTCTGCTTAAACCCGGCTCTCCCTGCAGTCCTGGGGACCAGAGGCCTGAAACACAAAATGCTGGAACAAGACGACTGGGTCATACTCTATGCCCACTGGGCCTAATATTATTAGTTGGTGGTCAGGCTTTAGAAGGCCCCATTCTAGGGTCAGAATAAATGGTCTCCTGAAGCAGCCTATCGGCAAAGAAAAGAAAAAGGAAGGAAAGGAAGGAGGGAAAGACAATTTCTAGCAACAAAAGTAAAGGCTTTACAAATACATTGAACCCATTGTTTATTCAAGAGAGAGTAGTTTCCTTTAAGAGGGGCACCTTTTGGACACCCCATACACCCCACTCACCTTTATAAAAATGAAATTATCACCTTTTCCAAGGGAAAATTAGCAGTGGGGTCACACCTGCTACAGTGAATACAGAGAATAGGAGAGGGGCAAAAAGGGCAGAGGGTGGAAGAAAGAGAAAGGAAAAAATAAGATGCAAGAACCACCAGGGTTTTGAATTTTCAGCCTGTGGCTGAGGGGACCATGCATGAGGCAAAGGAAGGCAGAGTTAAATTGTTGCCGAAGCAAACATTTTTATCAAGTGCGGAGGATTTTATGGTCATGATTTGAGGACTCACCAGCGAGGTAGAAATTCAATGGCTTGTTCTAAATCATCTCTACACCCGTGCCAGAAATTCCTGATGGAAGGAAAATGTTTCTGTTATAAGAAAAAACAAGAAAGAGCGAGGGGGATAATTTATAAACACCCAACGGAGCGCAGATTTACTAGAGAAACTCAAGATGAGGAGAAACTCCTCTTGCCTCTTGCTCTGGGTCCTGGTGGAAGAGAGGAGCCGCAGCGCCCAGGGTAATGGGGGTGGGGGGTTGCTGGAGCATCTATAGCTGGCGCAGGTTTGTCCGAATGGGAGGTAGGATTCTCAGGGGGCCTAGAGGAAAGATTTGGAATCCAAGGAGCTGCGGACAGCCAAGTGTGGACCTTAGAACGAAAGTGTGCTAAGTTCAGGGCTCCAGCTTCTAAATTAGGAAAGGACCTGGGGTCCAGGTCCCTGGGCGCGAGGGAGCCGCAGTCCTCACCTTTCCAGAGACCTGAGGACTCCCAGAGACCTGAGCTTCTGCTTTCGGACGCTGAGCCTGTCCTCACACCAGCCAGAAAATGCGCATTATTTTGGCGGCCCAACCGGGGGCGCGCAGAGCATCCCGAGGTGATATCCGAGTCTTCCCGCACCCAGCCAGCCTGGGGAGCCCCAGCCCTTCCCCTGGGTCACCTGCCCAGACCTGGACACGTATAAAGCCTTGGAACCTACACTCGTGCGGAGGCACCCCTCCGGCTTTGGGCAACTCCAATTTCTCACAAAACCATTGTTCCATTTTTCTCCCAGATTGGGAGCCCCCAGGCTGGCTCACCAGGTTCCCTCTCCAGGCGAAGTTGGCAGCCCCTCCGGGGGCTGCTTCTTCATCCGACCTAATTTTGCTTGTTCTCCCCCTCACCAGACCTGCTCACCGCATCCGAGGACATTCCTTTCATCCCCTCCAGGGAAATCTCATTTTTTCCGAATCAATTCTCCTTTTCTTATCTGGGCCCATTATTTCTATTATTACGATTATTCCCCGTTTACACGCATTTGTTGCCCCACCGAGTACAGCAACTAGGTGAGAAGCCCTGAGTCCTCCTCGTGGGGAAAATTTAGAAAATTGACCAGTTGAGGAGAGGGGAGGAACACCATTATATCTGAAATCTATAAAATGTGGGGAGAAGATCGTAACGAACCCTATTTTTTTATTGCGTGCAAATTATTCCTGACTTTTGTAGCGCTCAGTTCATAGATTCAGGGCGGACCAAGGTGCAGCACCCAAGGCGCGGGCGTCCGCAGCCCCCGCACTGGGGATTTTCACATGGAGCAAGGGTGCCATCTAGCGGTTGCTCTGCCAAAAGGCGCCGCCGCCACCGGCCGGGCCAGGTTCTAGTAGAGAGCCAGCCAGCCGCGGAGGCTGCAACGGAGAGAAAACTTTCATTATTAGTGGAGAAGAGGGAGGGATACTAGAGTGGACCAGATAAAAGGCATCGGTGCCAGGAAGCTGTTAATGAAATTGTGCAGATAAGCTAAAAATATGGAGGGAAGAGGGACAAAAGAAGTCATAAGGTTTTTTTCCTACTTACACCGCCCCCCACACACCAGCCTGTAATTTTCTAGCTGAGACCGCCGAGCGGTGCGTCGTTTATGGCCCATAAAAGGGGGGAATCAAGCACTTTTCAAACTCCATACGATTGTTTCAAATTCCGACGAGAAACAACTGGGCTTTTTTGAGAGGGGGAAGGCTGAGAGAATGGGATGAGACTGTGAAAGGATCAAGAGGCTACCCTTATCCAGACGTCTGGCCCCGCTGGACCTGCGTGTGCGTGTGTGTATGTGTGCGCGCGCGCGCTCAGGGGGCTTCTGGTTTATGACGCCTGATTCTGGAGGGAGTGTGAAGAACAAAGAGTCCGTCCGAATTGCGAGCTCTGAAGCATTTGCGACAACAAAGTGTTCTTCCCTTCCCCCTTCCCTGATCTTCCTTCTTTGCCCCCAGGGGCCCCGGAAGCCCCAAGCTCAGCATTCGGGGCCAGTGAAGGTGGGGGCTGCGAGCGGGTCCACCCATTTCCCCGCCAGGCTCGGAGCCCAGGCCCAGCTGCGGCGCTCTCAGCTCCGGAAAGTTTCCCCTCACTGTTTGCTTTGCTGCTGTTTAGTTTCTTAACCTTCAGAAATTTATACGCTATAAACTTTTATAGCGGTCATATTCTTTTATTGCTGCGCACACGGCATTGAATTCCTCTCCCTGCTTCTCTCTGCCTCGCACTCTCGCCGTCTCTCTCTCTCTGAATCTCTCTCTCTCTTTTATGACAACTGATTTTCCCATCTCTGGCTTCGGAGCCTACATCTTTGCCTTTGTTTGTCTTTAAAGAAGCAACCCAACCGGGGCTCGGAATCCAGACGCCGCAGTTGGAGGCCCCTCCGGGCGCCCTGACACCCTACCCTGCTACACTCCGTAGGCTTCCAGCCCCACTTTGTGTTTCCTTTTGGCAGAAACCCGCCTTCTCGGCTCATTCTCAGCGCCAGCCGGGCCTGGGGAGCCCAACATGGAGAGGGAGCCTAGTCTACATCAGCAGTAATGCCAGATTCATTTCGTATCCCCAGTGGAACCCTCCTTGCACCCAGAGCTCCGCTTCCTCCAGCCTCTTGCCATCTCTCCGATCCTTTCTCATCACCCTTTCGTTCGAGGAGGGTAGGCCCGGGTTTTTAACTTATGGGCTCCCTTTACTGGTGCTATACTTTGTTCCCACCACCAGCCCAATCCTCAAGATCTCTGCAGGCCTCTGTGTCGCCTCCAGGGTGGGTCTGGTGAGAGGCTTGGGCCAGAGGCCGGCTCGGAACGTCAGCTTCGAAGAAGCGGAATCCTAACGCCTGGATGAGAAAGGCAGGCTGCCGAGAACTGCAGTCTTCGTAAGAGGCTCTGGTGGAACACCACAGTCTGAGAGGGACAAAAAGGTGCCTTTTAAAAACGAGTTAAATTTTGGGGTCCTTTTGGGAGAAATTTTTTTCTCTCCTGAGACATTTCTGATCCACACTCAATGCCTTTTCCAGTCTTTGGTAGCTGCTCTCCCCAGGGCTCAGCCCCTACCATACCCAGCCTGACTCAGACTAAGGCAGCTATCCTGTGCCTCAAATTGGTGCCTCAGACTGCAAGTGGGGGCTAAGAACCTAAGGTACTCAGTGCTTTTGAGTAGAAAGAAGAGCCCAGCAGCCTGAGGTCTCTCTCTCCACCCAGCCACCCTGCTGCAGGGAAGTTGCTGCTTCCTTGCATGGTATTTTTAAATGGCTTAACCAAGGTGATTTTTCTCAGTGGCTGTGAGAGGAACTGCTCCCAGAGGTTGCAGAACTGACTTGCCTTCCCTCCTGCTCTCAAGTAGGCAGGGAGGTCTCAGTGCAACTTTGTGTAGGGGAAGACTCAATTGCTCCCCAAGACCCAGTCCCCTCTCCAAACCACCGATATTTGCTTCCCACCCTCCAGTCTTCCAGTCCTCTTGTTGGAAGACTGGTGCACACTTTAAGCAGTGGTTTTGGAACCTTATGTCAAGGACCAGCTCTCAGCTCCACCAGAGCAGGGAGCTCTGCAGAGGCACCTTGCTCTCCAGGGTCTGGGGAGAAATCTCTTGGGCACAGCAGTCCTTCTTTTTACTTAGGATCTTAGCAACTGGGATCTTTATCTATGGTCAGGCTGGGAAAGCTAACATGGAATAAGACACAAGGAGAGATTTATTTTCCAGAGTGATATATTTTTGTTCTTTTTCATTTTTCTTCCAAAACAAACAATTAGAGCTCTAGGCCCCTCACCCTTCCCACTCCCACCCACAACCCTCCTATATAAGTGACAACTGAAAACAGGCGAGACAATCACCCCCAAAGAAATCACAAAACACAAGCACAATTTCACAACAGCCACTGACAAAGCAAAAAACGTCTACTGGAATGTTCCCTTGCAGGATCAGGAGAAGCAGGAGCAAGAAGGAACTGGAGGGTATTGAGAGCTATGGGAGCAGGGGAAAGGAAGGGAAGCAGAGAATAAGCTTCTGCCTGATGCTTAGGTGCGATTTTCGCTTCTTTCCTTTGCACGCGGGACTGCTACCCCGAGGCGTGCGCACGCACCAGTCGCGCAGATCGCCATCTAAGCCGATGTAGCGGTGGCACAGCCTGCGCTGGGGCCAGTCTCCACTGGCGCTGGGGCTGTGGCTGCCTAGCCCAGGGCTCCTCCTCCTGGGAAGCCGGCAGGATGGGGAGCAATGCACCTTGCTCTAAGCGCTAGAGCTATAGCTCCTCCCTGTCCCGGACAACTTAGGCCGAAGGGTGCCTGGCAATCGATTCACAATAAATTCTCTATAGGGCTTTCCTGACCCAGCCTTCCTGTCTACAGAGGGGCCAATCTAGCGGGGAAATAAGGAGGGTGGTCGGGATTTTCTACAAGAGGCAGGTTGACTCACTGGTGCAAGGTGGATTTGGCCAAAAAGAGTTGATTTCAGAGCTAGGAAGGATGCAGAAGAATGCAGGGCCGATTGAAAGAGCAAGAGAAGCTACAGTCTGTCAAGTGGGGCACAAATGAACAGGAGGACGACACTGTCAAGGCTCCATGACCCACACAGTTTGACTTCCTTTTATTGGAAGGAGAGGAAAGCATCATGCAGAATTAAACATTTCCTGCAGTAAAATGTGGGGAGTAGGTTTGAGGGAAGATCCACCTAAGGTACCTTCATAAAACCACTTGCTACCTTTTCTTGCCCTTTCAAGGCCAGCCAGCTTGGGAGTAAGGAGTTTGCCCTATCTACCTGAGGCCCATGGCCTAGGTAGAGTTGGTGACTCCTTGGGATGGTATTACAGTGCTGAGACCTTGGGAGCTGCAGCACCTCATTCAGGAGTCTGTCTCTGTTTCTAGACATCTTCTCAGCGTGTGTTTGCATCAAGGGTAGAGCTGGGGGTTGCCTGATGGTCCAAGGTCTGACAGATTTGATGTTTGTCAGTCTGCATTTGGGGTGTCACTACTTGACTGAATTGTGGTTGTGAGCTTTCCCTGTTATTACTGTGGACTCCAGGCTGTATGTTTGTGGGTGTCTGCTGGGCTGTGTGTAGTTGGAGTGTCCCTGGGCAACTTTTGGGCAGGTGTGGGCAGGAAACAGACAAGCTGGAAGGGGCTGGGGTTCCCAGAAAAATTACAAGGGCTACTTGGAGCTTGATGGGTCTCTCCATGTAGCCCATCACCTTCTTAGGAACAAACTACTTCTAACTTCTACATCAAAACTTTCTCCTGATGCCCAGGGAGAAGAGAGAGACAGGTAAGGGCAAAGGAAAAGAGAGAGGCTCTAGGTGCAGATAAAGGACTTGGAAGGTAAAGATTCCCTTCCCCATTCACTTGAATACATCCCAGACAGCACTGGCTTTGCAGCCATCACATAAATAAGAGTGAGATGGGGAAGAGCTGGGATAGGGCTGAGGGTAATCTTTACTCTTTGCCCTGTTCTTTATTCATTTTCTTCATTTTCATCCGCCGGTTCTGAAACCAGATTTTGACTTGTCTCTCACTCAGATTGAGGAGTCTGGCCACTTCATGCCTACGGTCCCTGGTGAGGTACATATTGAACAGAAACTCCTTCTCTAGCTCCAGCGTCTGGTATTTGGTGTAGGGACAGCGCTTTTTCCTGGAAGAGCGAGCGTGCAGCCAGTTGGCAGAGGGGTTGGCTGAAAGAGAAGCAGGGATAGAATCAAAGAAAGGAAGAGGGGTGAAGGGCCCCAGACCAAGAGGGTACAACCCTAGTCTCCACTCCCCATCATGCTTTGGAGAGGAGGCACCTGGGCCTTCAAGCTCCCTGAAAAGGTTCCAAAGAGGGGCCAGCAGTTGCTAGACACACCTCCAGGTGAGAGGTTCTTTGGAGAGGATGGAGCCAAAGTGTGCTCAGGCTTCCTCAGAACTTCCACATCTTTGCCTACCTCAAGTTCTCTCTCAATTTTTCTCCACTTGGGTCCAAACTTCTTAGGACCCAGGTCAGAGCCCAGAATGGCTGAAGCCCCACCACCAGTGCCACCAGACTGCCTAGTGATGGCTGACCTGGCTCTAGATCTAGGAGGTGAAAGCAGGGTTGGATGCAGAAGGAGGGATATCTGTTCAGCCACAGCCAAGAGACCTCTCAGCCCTTCAGTCCATGGAGTACACCCTGATCATGGCATCTGTAGGCCACATGGCAGCAGGCATGTGTGTCCGTGGAGAAATCGCCCCCTCTGCCACCACCACACACCACAAATACAGGTTTGCATGTAGAGACGCAAGCATCCAACACACTCTAATTCCCACGCAATGCAATTGCAACCATTTATCAACTCCAGCTATGGACAGGGGACCTCCAGGGCTCACAGATAACTTATGGTTGCAATAGTCTCTCTCTTTTGCTCCTGCTCAGCTCATAGTTTGGTTAACACAAGTTCAGGGAAACTGGGGAGCAAAACTGCTCCAGTCCTAAGGTGGGGAGGTGGGGATGATATGAGGGTAACTGAAAGCCCTTCACGGCACACTTAGCTTAACTGGCCCTATGTGTTTGAGGAGGAGAGCAGGGAAAGGGGTAACTGAGTAGAAGAGGAGCGAAAAGAGGAAAATATGTACAGGCTTTCCCTCTCCTTAGCATCTCACCCCCTACCCTGGAATGCAGAAAACTTGCCAAATAAAGCCAAGCCAATTAAAAATAACAGCCACACGCTACTAGCTTCCTTTCCCCCAAATGAAAAGCACTGGACTTTTTTTTTTTTAAAAATTCTGTGCATCCTACACTAAGTACCCTTTCTTACCAATTTGCACTGCTATTTCCTTAATGCGATTGCCTGGGATGGGACCCACAGCCGCATTAAATATGAAAGAGAAAAAACTGTTAATAATTGATCCCAGCCAAATGGTTGCCTTGCAATAATGGGCTTTCCAGGCAGAGTTTTGGGGTTTGGGATAGAGGAGTCTGTTTAGGGGTGTGGGAAGGGCTTAGAAAGCGCCCTGTTCCCCAAATGCCAGCTCTTCTGATTCAACCTGGCAGGTTGGAGGTGGTGGGATCCTGCAGGGACCTGAGAGGAACTGGACAGCTCTTTGCTCTCCAGCAAGCAAGGGTGCCCCAGAGGGACCTTGGACCACTCTGTTGGTGGGAAATATGGCAGGGCAAAAAGAGGCTAAAAAGGCTGACTCCCTACTTCCCCCAAACAGCCAGGGATAAAGACCTGACCCTCCAGATTGTGCGGGGGCGGGGGGGTGATTATTTGAAACTAAGAACCCCTAGCCGATTTGCCCTTTTCAACCTTAAAAATAAATAAAAAAAATGAGAACCCCCCTTCTCTCATTGAGTAGCATCTCTTGGAAATTAGCCAGACTTGGGGTACTGGCAGGAGAGTGTTTGAAGAGTAGGAGATGAAGGGAAACTACCCAGTAACCGTAAAGTTCTCCGCCTCTCCGCAACCCTCTTCCCTACCCCTCCTCTCCCTCGGGTCCCTTCGGGATGCCCCGAAATTCGGAAGCGATTCCCAGACTCCCCGCGAGGAGGACAGCCACAGCTGGGGCTAGGGAGCCCTGCGGAGAGCAGCGGGAGGGAGGGGGTAGCCCGTAGAAAAGGAAGCAGCGGCCCAGGCAAGGATACCGAGGAAGAGAGGGGGCCACCGGAGGGAAGAGTCCCGGGAGGGGCCAGCGCATCCGGGGAGGGGGCTCAGTAGCCGCGTCCTGGGCTTCCCCCGCCCCTCCTGGCGCCGGCTGCGGACCCCGCGCGGCTACTGCGCGAGATTTGCTAGGAACAATCCTCTGCCAAGCTGTTGCATCGCAAATAAAATCCTAATGAGCCCCCTCCCCCTTCCCCTTGGCCGGCTTTTACGGGCTGCGCGTGGCGCGGGAAGCTCTGCCAGTCGCGCGGTCTCGGGCACCCCCGTGCGCTCCGGCCCTCGCCTGCGCCTGTTCTCGGCCAGCGAGGCCACCAGCCCCGGCTCCCGCTAGCTCCTCTCCCGGCAGTCGCCGGTCCTTAGCCTGGCTTTCAGCGGCGGCCTCCGGGAGAAAAGGGGAAAGGAGGGCAAGAGAACAGCGAGTTGATCCTTGAGCCCCAATTCCCTGCAAGACTTAAAGTAGTGGGGGTGGCGCTCCTCCAACAGCCTCAGTCTCCCGTTTTTAGAGTACCCAAGTTTTACCTTCCCTCCTTCCTTCCTCTTTCCTCCTCCCCCCGCTCGCTCTCCCGCCACCGCCGCGATTTCCCTTCACATTGTCCGCAGTTTATTGCCTGTCCCTCCCCTCCCCCTCGCCTGGCCTTCGGCATGGGTATTTCCTCACTTTTTATAACTTACTTTGATCCGGCCTCTCTTTGTCCTCGCTTCCTTCGCAAATTTTATTGTCCCCGTAGCCGGGTCTTTGATTAGACAGGACGGCCTCCCTGCCCGCCGAAGTTTCCAAACTGTACTCGGGCGTGCCCTGTTTGAGCAGCTCCCCAGGCGCGCCCAGCAGCGGCTCCGCCTTCACCGCCGCCTGGCCCTGCCCCGGGGCAGCTTCGCCGCGCGGCGCAGGCTCCAGCCAGGTGCGGAGGTACCTGCTCTCCGCCGGCGGGACGCCCTGGGGCTGGATGTAGGGGTGGTAGACGGACGGCAGGCTTCCGGATGTGTGAGGGCTCAGCGGCGCCCAGGAGGCGCCGAACACCGGCGCTTTGGGCTGGAAGCTGCACGAGGGGAACTCCAGGTGCTCCGCGTGGCCCGGCTGCCGCGGGCTAGCGTACTGGCCAGAAGGAAACTTGGCTGGAGGCGCGTCCTCACTCTCGTGACTTATGATCGAGTCGACATAATAGCTGCTAAGCGTCCCAGAAATGGACATTCTCAGACATTATCCGGGCGCTCGCAGGGGGAAGGGAAGCACTCGCACGGCGGCGCCCAAGCAGGGAGAGGTGGCACCCGGACCGGTGTGAGGGCTTTCGGACGCGACCCCCCCCAGCCCCCCACCCTCCCACCCCCACCCCTTGTTCAACTTCTCAGCCAACAAAGTACAGTGGAGCAGCCCGGCTCAGCGCTCCTTGCAAAATGATTGGTCAAAGTTTTTCCGACTGCCTGATAAAGCGTCAGCTCTGACATAAATCAATCGGGCGAGGGGGCTGCGCTCTCGCTGTCATCCGTCCGCACCGCATTCCATATCGAGGATGGATTGTTTTATGCTGATGCAATGTGCTATCACGTCAGGGCTCCGGCGGCCACGTAACCTCAGCCGGAGCTGCCGGCCCCCCGCTCCCCTCCCCGCCCGCTGCAGGAAAGGGGGGAGAGTTCTCGACGTGGGGCGGCGGGGGCGGAGGAAAGGCGGAGGGAAGCAGCAGGCTGCCTCGGGAGGGACGCAAGCTGTGGAGCCCTCTCCCCAGGCGGGTCGGGGAGGGAGGAGGGACAGTCAGGGCAGAGGGAGGGAGAGAGCCTCAGCTCAGGGAGCAGCCTGAGAGGCCCGACAGGATAATTAAAGAGGAGGTGGTCTGCGCACACACCTCCACCTCCACCCCGCGGGCCCTCATTTCCTCTCCTCTGTCCCCTTGACAGAAGATGTTTATTAAACAACAGCAGCAGCAGTAATCCACAGGAGATGAAGTAGAAGGGATAGGGTAGAAGTTGGAGATTTTAGGACGTTTTCAGATTTGGAGAGGGCTCTCTATTTCTGGAGGTTTACTGACTGGGAGCTTCCCTAGCCCCTTCTGTAGCTGAGGGGGAAGGAAAGAGGGGAATAAAACAGGAGTGTCCAAAGGATCCATTATCTGTCCTGAAATTGGAACCTGCACAAGGTTAAAGGATTCATCAGGCCCAGGAAATTTGAGTCATGAAAGAGTTTAAACACAAAGCTCCTTTAAATTTCTAGGGCTTTTCTCTAGCCCTGGCCAGGGGGATGAATGGACAGGATTAGGAGAACAGGCCGTTTCTCTACTCAACACAACCCAGGCCCTTAAAATTCCCCAGATGAGAAAGTTGAACATGGAAAAGGGTTAAAGGCACTTTCCTGAAGTGTCACCAGAGTAGAGTCTTCGGAAAGGATCCGCAACAAGCCTAGGGGAAGGGGTCCCAATTATCTCCTTGCCACCCAGAGAGAAAGGAACCAAGGGGAATTTTCCCTTCTCACTGGGGGATTGCTGCTCTGGGTAACTTCCAAATATTGGTATAGAGCACCAGTGTGGACAGCGAGCCATCCACTCCGGCCTTCCTTCCTGCAGACCTCGTTGGAGCTTCCAAATAAGTGCCTTTTATTAGTAGGCCCCATTATAGGGCCTCGCGCTGGGACTCCCCTTGGGCCACTTTCTGACTTCCTGTCTCTTCTCCCAGCTCCTGATCCTCCAGCTTCTGCCTGGGTGCAGTGGCTTCTGCCTGGGTGCAGTCGCCTCTCCCGGCATGGGGAGCCCTGAGGAGGTGCAGCCTCCGGACAGACCCAGTTCTCCCTGGGTTGGTTTAGAGGTAGATTGGGGTGGATTTCTCGGCAACGCTCTAACGCTTATCAATTAAAAGGGCTGCCCTTAGTCCCATCCTTTCAATAAAAGTGGGGCCACTGTATCTTGGGGTTTTATCTTTTTGGCTACACAACCTTCTGCCCTGCAGAAGGCTGTGGATCACCTCCACCCCACACAAGCACAGACACAATCCCACCCACTTTTCTTCCCAAATGAAGCCATCTCCTGTCATTATATGTGAAATACGAGGGTGAAGCGCCATATTTCTTCACATTATGGCAATTTCAAAATGATTTTTTAAAGATCAATGCCGGCGCCCAGCTGGCCCTCTCCCTTACCAACCCTGATTTCCGAGGGCAATAGCCCAGCAGATCTGGAACCAAACAGCATGAAGCTCTGCTTTTTCCATAGAACCCAAGTGGAGAAACAAAAATCTGATGCAAATTCTTCCAAGTAGCGGTTGGACACTTGGGAGCTCCCCGACTTGCCAGTGAGAAAGCTGGGCGCTGAGCGGCAAATGAATGAATCACAGTTAAGGCAAAGCACCTGTTCTCGATTTGCCAGACGGATGGAGTCTGCTGTCAGCTTTACTTGCAATAAATATACTCTTCACGAAAAAAAAGTCCCCTCCCCTGCCATAAATAATAGCATTATGAGCATGGCAGACTGAGTATATGATTTTCTGTAGTATATAAATTAGGGTCCAAAAGGACATGTGGACTGGGGCTTTTTTAATTTATGGAAGTCACAGCACTGGGCTGTCCTAAGACCTTAGCTGTACAGGAACTGGGTTCTATCACCCTCCTGGTTCCCCTTCACTGGCATTGTGGCTGCCTCTCTGCAACTAGAGAGGAATCAAGAGAGCCATTTAGTTTAGGGAAGAAGTTAGAAGAAGAAGATTTGGTCTCACGACTTGTGCCCAACTAGAATGAACTCTCCAGACAGAAAGGTTCAGATTGTGGATCATTGTCCAGCCTGGGAAATCTTCCCTAGTACCCGCTGGGTCCTGGGTGCTGGGTAAGGAGGGGACCCAGGCCTCTTTTTTGAGACTGGAGCTTAGCCTTTGCTCACAAAAAAGCTGGAGCATGGGAACAATTTCAAAATGGCAAGTTTTGGAGGTCTTAGTCATCTAAGAAGAGGTGACTGCAGAGGGAAGAGAATAAACTCTAGCCCCCAAGCCCAGTCCGGACTCTGCATCCCAGAGGATGTGGATACACCGAGTGATTAGTCTTACACCCCCCATGCTTTCTAGAAAGCATTGCTGCCCCAAATTGGAGTTCAACCCCAGCCTAAGCAAATGATTAAAGGGTCAGTTGAGAAGGTGCCCCTTGCTTGGGTGCTCTGAAAACCTGTGAATTCTCCAAAACCTTGTTGTCTACCCCAAATAATAACACCCATCATGGTGAAGGGGAGCAAACAGAATTTCAGCTCCTGGAGCTCAGCTTCCAAAGATCCTTAACAGAGAGGTCTCTTCAGTGGGGGGCCACTTTGTCCTGAGAGAGCAAAACTGCTCCATATCCCACCCCCATCTTAAAGAAAAAGAAGGAAAAACTCTGCCTTCTCTTGCAGCCTCTTACCAGTCCCTGCACTGAAGCCTCCCCTGAACATAGCCGGTAGCTTGGGGAAGGGCACGCAAGGAAAAGCGGCAGCCCCTGGCCATACTGGGGCCCTGAGCAGCTTAAAAGTAAGGTTGAGGTTTGAAGAAGAGACGGATGTTGGCCGGAAGCAGCTGGTGAGTGCCTGTATTTGAGGGGTTACTTTTGGAGGGTCTTTGGCAATAAAAAGGTAGAGAAAATATAGAGAGAGGTCTGAAAATGGAAAAATGTAGAAAATAAAAACAATAAGAAAGAGGGAAATAGTTTGTTTTTAATTAACAAGCTAAGCTTAAATTTATGCACGCTGTACTTAATAGATGTGTGTATGTATATTTCAAATCAATATTTCTGTATGGGGATCCCAGTGTGCAAATGCTCTGTGCTCTATACTTTGTATAGAGCCCAACTATAATACTAAATGTACTTGGGTGTTCATGTATAAGATCTAATCATGCATATGTGGATACATATAACCTTTTGAGTAATGCAGGTTTATGATTCTGCTCATATTATACAAGATCAGTGACCCAGAAGTTTGTGTGTACATTTTAATAACCACCGCACACCTATTGGAGAAGGGAAAAATCTGAGTGTTTGTGTACTTGAATTATGGCTTTAAAATATTAGCTAGCTTGGAAGTCTCACTTGAAAAATCTGTCCCTTGACTTGATACTCAGGGAAATTATATACCGCATCAACAAACAAAACAAATGCATGACTTTAAAGCTGGATTCTATTAACAACTTACTTCCAAAACATATCTCAGGAAGGAGAAGGAAATGTTTCAAATTGGCCCAAGAGAGATCATGAAATTTTGTTACCTTTTTGTCAGACCGTGAAATCCTTTACTGCCTTTCTTTTACCCAAAACTGCAGGGACAGTGTGTGTTGCATTGTGTGAAGCTTATTTCATGGTAGTGATGGTGCAGGGGTGGAAGCACAATTACCTGTGCGCACATGTGTCTCACCCAAGTGTGAACCAGAGATGGACAAAGCTGAGCTGAGTGTGAAAGTCCACAGGTAACTTTGGGGGTCATGCAAAAGAACTCCTGTGCAGAACAAAATAAGGGAAGTCCCCGAGTCTATATTCCCAACCACCCGAGACCTTTCTTCTGACTCAGGATCAGTGTCCAGACCTGCTCTGGGAGAGAATGAGGCATGAGGACACTGGTGCCAGTGGGGGGAGGCCCACAAGGTCCTAGAACCCTCACCCTTCATACAAAATTAGTATCACGTTGAATCTGCACGACTGGGTTCAAACCTCAATACTTCTGCACTCTCCAAGTGGGGATCTTAATTGTGAAGTAATGAAATCTTCTGCCAAGCCTCCCTCCCAGGATGTCAGAGGTGAAAGGAAGGACGGAGAGGTCAGTGGCCCAAGCCAACCTCAGGAATCTTCTTACCAACTCTCAGCCATCCAGGATATCCAAGGCAGTGGGGGTGGCTGACTCCTTGGGAGGGGATATCCAGGAGACCAAACGGGGTGGGCGGCTGGCCGGCAGAAAGGAGGCAAGCAGGTAGAAGGTTATTACGGAATTGCTTCCATAAAACCTGTGGCTGTTGTAAAACTCTGCTTTCCAAAGACTTTATTTCCTCCTTTCTCTCTAACACCCCCCTTTTTTCTTTTTACAGCACTTTTCCTGGGAGGGGGTGGCCAAGGGAGGTGAGGGATGGAAGATAGTCAGGCTCTTAGTGACTGGGCAGGTTTCTGAGGGGCCCAGGGAGAAGAGAAATAAGGCTGAAAGGACATGCCAGACCATCTTCCCCCAGACCAGAGAATAAGAAACTGTCAAGAAACAGTGTTGTTAGCCTTTGCTTATCAGGACAGTGGGTTGAAGGCTGCATTTCCCCTGGGCTGGGTCTCCCCAGTGTTCCTCTGCCCTAGCAGAGGCCCCTTGTTCAGAGACCCCCCCTGGTCTTCCAAGTCAGCCTGGCGCCAGAGTCCCATCCGGTTGGGCCTCTTTCCCTGGCCCCTTTGCACATTTCCTCTGCCTCAAGCAGGGGGGAAAGTTCAGGAACAAAAGTTAGCTTATGCTTCGAAACAGTCCCCCTCCTTCCACCAGCACTTCTGGTTATTCCTTTCCTGGGCACAGAGCCAGCAGCCTTAAGAGGGCTGGGGTCCCAGAGGGTCTCACAGTCTGGCCCTGCCCACCCCCCTTCATTCCTTGTTACTGTATCGGTCTGAGTTGAGTCCCCAATAGCTGGGGCTCCCCACTAGTCTGTAAGTGGTAGGGGGAGGCTCAAAACCTATGTGAACCTCCAGCCCAGCCCAAGGGCCAGTGGGAACCTTTTGGCCACTGAGTAAAGAAGGAGTCAACTGACAGATTAGAAAAGGAAGGACTTTGGGGGGACCTATCTCTTTAGGTCTGGTCCCACTAAGGGGTCCTAGGCCCAACCTGACCCTAAGACCTCTATGTTTCTCTTTCAGAATGGGACTCACTGACCTCTCTTCAAGGACCTGAAGCTTCCTACTGAGGTGGAGCCCCAAAGAGTTACAAAAACCTCAAGTACCCTGTGTCTCTGTTGAAACCAAGTGTTTGTGAAGGTGAGCTCTTCTCTAGAAGGTTCTAAATGTAGACAGGAGTCCAAGACCCTAAGGCAGGAAGCTCAAAGGACTGTCATCCTTCAGCTCTGCACAGCAGCTCAACAACTGTCAGCAAGGTGCATTTGGAGAATTGAATGCTCCCCATCCTCCTTTCATTCCAAAGGCCACTAAAAACATTCAGAAGTAGGAAGATACTTCACAGAGGATTGCTTCTTCTTCGGGGAGCATCCTTGCTGCTTCTGGATAAGGAACCTCACAGCTCTTCACCATTTTACAAAGGTGATATATATACCCGTCCTGGTTCTGCTCTTCCTCCCCCGACTCTTTCAGCTAAGCGGAGCAGTAACTGCCGTGGATCGGGTGGTTTGATGTTGTTGTGTTCAGAAACGCAGGCCCAACAACATGAAACTACCTAATTCACTCAGCAGTTCCAGTTCAAGCTCCAGGTCAAGGGCTCACTTGGGGTAGGCCCTGTGGCTATTTTTTGTGGGTTAAGAGCCACTTAACTTCATTTTTCTCCACCTCTTTCCCAACAGAAGAGCCCAGTTGTTCGTAAATAACATATCCATAAAGAACATATCCAAAGGACTGAACCCAGGACCCCAGGCAAGAGCATTTTGGAGCAGGTCCTTGCAGATTCCAGACTTTTGCTGTCTTCCAGGAGCCCTGGCCAGAGGAGAAGATCCTAGGCTCATCTCCGGGCCTGGACAGGACCACTTTGATAGACCTGCTTGGTCTTGGCCTCTCAGCCAGTGTCTGCAGCTGAAGGTCTCCACAGACAGAATTCAACTTCAAACCGTTATGATGATGTTTCTACACTCATCATCTGGCTAGCCGCTGTTTTCCAGGGTCACTCAACCTCCCAGAGTAGTTCTGAAAGGTCAATTCTTCAAGCCCTATGTCAAACTTTGAGATGGGGGTGTAGACAGGAGTGGGGCAAAGGAGCACTGAGAAAGCAAGAGAGAGAGGAAAGATGGAAAAGCAGAGTGCCAGGAAGTATTAAGAGTTCTAGGGAGCAGAGGAAAAGCGTGGTTTGGAGGGGTAAGAGGATTCATCTGACAGTTGTTGTGAAGACCCTCTCACGGAAATGTCCCAGGACCCTGGCTCTGCAGACCCTGAGCTGCGCCAGGTAAGACAATCCATTTCAAATGCACAAATGGAACGAGAGGCTAAGGACTTGGACTGGGACGCAGAGAACGAATTTGCTTCTTCCTTCCTGACCTTCAGTCTGGGTCCTTAAGCCCCTCACATCCCGCACTCCTGCTCCCCACCACTGCCTCTTCAGATACCCGCATCCTCACAAGTGCTTAAGCGCGCACCGCACATCCACAACCGCGGGCAGGCGTGCAGGGGCCAAGGGCTGTTGACTTACCTAGGCGGCGCCGGCCGGTGGTGCTGGGTGGGAGCGGCCGTCGGAAGGTGCGGACGGAGGTTTGCGTTCCCGTGAGGCCCGGCTCCCTCCCGCCCTCGCCCCGGAGGCGAGTGTCCGAGTAGCCACGTGTCCGGCGGGTAAATCAGAGGTAGCGAGGGAATCCGCCTGGCCGCCCGCTCCCCCTCCCGGGTATAAATCTTGGGGACCGGAAATACAATAAAACTTCACCGTGTTGATGAACTTCAAACGGTTTACATCCCCTCCTGTCCTGAAAAGAAAGACGGCCAGGGGCGGATTAAAAGGAAGGGGAAACAAATTTACGAGCGGCAGAAGCACCCGCCTCGGCCCCTTTCTTTTGCCTGCACCGACTTTGTCCGCGTGGAGAGAAGCAGCCTCGGCCCTCAGCCCTTTGCCTCGGCGCCCCAGCCACCAGGCGTGCTCTCCCCAAGCAGAAGTTGTCCGCTCTGACCCAATCTGCAGAGACTGGAAGCCACCGCCTAAAGTGAAAATTCACAGGGCCCCGCGTACATGTAACGCCCGTCCGCCCCGCCAGGCCAGAGCTGAGGCTCCCAGCTCCTCGCCAAGGCACCGATGGGAGCACTGGCGCTTCCTTGCTAAACCCCGCTCTCCCCACCACACCCTGTGGCCTCTGTTCTTTGCATCTTTTCGCTGAAAGCAGGTTTTTAAATGTTCTCTCTCTCTCTCTCTTTTTCGTCTCGAGCGGCCAGACCTTTGCCCTGCCCAGCCCATTTATTGCCAGGTACTTGCTATATAGAGACAGAAGATAAGACTTCCAAGGCCTAAACTGGGTTGAGCCGGCCAGGGGCTCCCAGAGGAGAAACCCCAGGAGCCGCTCTTCGTCGGAGCCGGACAGACAACCCGCGCTGAGAGGTGCACAAATCCGCCTCTGTCGTGCGCCACCACCGGCTCTTCTCCCGCTCCTTAAAAGCCTCAAAATCAAACAAAAGCAACCATTACAGGGCCTCAACTTTCCATAATTATTTTCTGCTCTGGACCATTTGTTTTTTCCAAAACTTTGTGGAATACAGATTTTGATACTAGGCCACTGTGAACCAAAACTAAAAAAAAAAAATCTTTTGGTTTTGGGCTTCAGATAACTGGATGGAAAGTTATTGACTTCCTGCTCCATTTGTCAGCTCCAGCCTGGTTAGCTGCCTGGAGAGCAAAATGTTTCTCCATCTCGCCTTACAGTTGCCCCCAAACACCACAGGTTCAGGTCTGAGACACACTAGAGGGCTAAGATCAGCTTAGGTTCTGGCAGGGCTCAGGCACGAAATCAAGGCCCAGCTGCAGGCCCAGGAGTGCGTTTAGTGCACTAAAGGCATCCCCCCCACCCACAGACACACACAGGTGCAACCCTGACCCAGCCAACTCCACTCCTCCTCCAAGAAAATGCGCCAAAGTGCTGGGGGAGATTTTCAAACATGGATAAAAATTGGAGTGGGCAGGGAAAATACTAGGCTGTGTTCTATAATTTCCGAATTTTCTGAAAGGCTAACTGTTGCAAGCAGTCCCACTGTGCCCTACCCTTTCCAGAGGTGGGTGGTAGTATGGTAGGGGACTGTCCCATGACCCCTTCCTGGCACTAAGAGGGAGGAAGGGGGGGAGCTCTTTAACAGCTGGAGAATGGGAAATATCGCATTTTTATCCAACATTTAAATTCCACAATTTGCATGAAGAAACCCCTTTAACTCTCCTCATCATGTGCCCCAACTTCCTCAATTTGCTCTTTATCATGCTATATTTTTATTTAAAATACTGAGAAGGCTGTCACCCTAGCAGTCCTATCAGGATTTCTCTCTAGGAGCAGGGCAGGAATGAGGGGGCCAGCAGTTTTCACACCAGGGCTGTTATTGCCCATGCCCTACAGGATGCCTGGTCAGAGCCTATACTGGGCTAGGTAGGTCAGGTGCTGGCTCTCAGCCTACTGCTAGCCTAAGTCTCCATGGCTCTATGGCTGAGGAAAAGGGATGGAAACATAGTCTTAGACTCTTTGGAAAAGTGAAACGGCTGAAGCTTTAGAACCTTATGCACCTGCACATACATAGATTTTGCATCCATTTTTAGGGGCTTTGTGGCTTCTCCCTACACCTATCCCCAGAACCTAGGCCTTGGATCCCAGTTTAAAAAATTAAACTCTCTGAAAGGGGCTGAAGGACACCTCAAACTCATTTCCACAGATGCCAGCTGTCTCCTTCTGAGGTCACCTGAACCCAAAGGAGAAGTCAACTTTCAAAAGCTCATCATGGACATCCAGGGATAGAACTGCTGGTGACAAGCACATTCCTAAATGTCCCTCATACACTAGCTGAGCTGATGGTCAGTGAGTAAACACCATTTCAGCATTGCTTCCCAAATGTTTTCCAATTACCTTTCCAAAAGAATGTTGATCTCCCCAATTATTCAGAAAACTGCTAGCTAAGTTGTAGGTTTTAAGGGCAACTTCTCCCTACTCCCTTTCTTTCTTGAAGATAAAGCAAAGTTCTATTATAACTTGAGGGGGCTGAACAATTTGGATGGTGGGAAGAGGTAGTGTAGACACAGACGCAGAACGCAAGATCCTTAAAGAAACCCAAAATGAGGCCCCCTTCCATTTTGTGAGAGCCACAAGAACAAATATTTCTGCCTCTTCCCGGCCCCTTTCCCTTCTAGGGGTTCCTTGTGGGGCAGGAGGGTAAGAAGCAGTCAGAGGTGTCAGAAGCCGAGTCCCCAGACCCAAGTTGGATTTTTTTTTTCCTAGTAATTTTTGGGGGCAGGCGGCTGGCGGCTGGGGAAGCAGCTCTGTGGTCGCCGGTGGGTGAGGCCGAGGCAGAAACAGACCTCTAGGCGGCGCCCTGACGTTGAGTCCGCGCTGAACAAGATTCTCGCGCAGCTCTGTGTCCCGCGCTGGGTGAAGGGGCAGGTTTCTGCCCGGGCGCAGGGCTTGGCCAGAAGGAGCCGGCAGCCCGCACGTCGCCTTTGGCGCCCTCTGCCAAGCAAGAGAAACATGGTTAAACGAGTGCGCTGAGAAAGAAATCGACAGCTAATCAAAGCCCCATCCGCCCCAACCCGCCCCCACTCCCTACCCCCATCCCGGACGCTAGGGAGCCTTACACAGCCTGAATCTCCTTTGATCTCCCCAGCAGCCAGCTAGAGGGCAGCGCCAACATCTTTACCTCCCTCCCCCAACTTGCAAAAGAAGACATTGAGTTCTGAAAGAATTAAGTGTTTAGCCTAAGATTACAGCAGCTATTAAAAGTGGTGAAACTCCAATTTGAATGTTCTTATACCCCAAATTATGAGGACCACCCACCCCAACACCTTTCTTCTGAGAAGAAGATTCTCTTCTCTCTTCAGGAAGGGTAATCTCTTTAGGTTACCCAAGTCGGTCTCAAACTCCTGAGATCAAGGGGCTAGATCCTCCTGCCTCAGTCTGTTAGTAGCTGGGCCTATAGGCTTGCATCCCTGCACCAGGCTTAAAAACCATGTCTCTCTTGTAAGCAAAATTCATCTTCAGAAAAGGCAGCCTTTGAGGATTTCTCTATGTTGGAATTCTGAGGTCTCTTGGACTTCAAATTTGGGGGAGTGCATAAGAAAACTGGAGCAGCTCAGCCAGGATTCAGAATCCAGACAAATCCAACCTCCTTCTTGGGAAATGGTCAGCCAATCCCTTATAGCTTCCCTAGGTGTGTGATCATGGCCAAGTACCTTAGATTCTCAAAGGCCCAGATGAAGAAGACCTACTGGACGGGGATATGTTGAAATATGAACAGTTTGTGGGAGAGACCCCATAACTGAAGAGAACTCGTTGATGCACGACTGCTTCATAAGCCCAAGGCAGTTGGGGCTGGCAGCTGGGTCACTCTCCTTGGCCTGAATGGAGCCTCTTTGTTAAGTTTTACAGTGTGGCAAGGAATGAGAAGTCTTGTTCCAGACCTAGCCCCTTTGAGCCTGAGCGCAGAGATAGCCAGGACCTTGGAAGAGTCCCTGTTCCCCTTCCTCTATGGCAGAGGCACCATTTCAGCCTGCAGAGCCCTTTGCCAGATATTTCTCCAAAGTTATTCCTCTGGAGGGCAGAGGTGCCAGACAATCACCTAAATAGGAGGAAGAGAAAAAGGGGGCTTAGGGGGTGCTGGGGCAAGGCAGCAAAGGGCATGTATCTATTATGGGGCAAACTCAGATGGGGCACCTGCTGGGGTCTGTGGTCCCATGACATTCAAGTTTCCCAGCCAGCAAGGGCTCTTGAGGACGCCTAATTACTGAGCACACATCTGGAGCAGCTGCATCCTACTGGGCCTTGGACACATTATTTCACTCCAAACCTCATTTTCATTCCTGAGGCTGAGTCACAAAAGACTCTGGAGGCAGAATAAAGTCTGGTCTGTGTGTGTCAGCATTCCTGCATGTGTGTGTGCACGAATATGTGCACGTCCAGGCTGTGTCTGTGCAGCTCACTGTGATTGCCCAATGGATTCACAAAAGTTAGGGGGAAAAATGGAGCAACATCAGGCGAATTCAACTGCGAACATACTGTCGGCCTCATTATCCGCCCATTTCAAGGGAAAGCATTTGGGTCTCGGAATTAGCCAGTTAATTGCCTCACTTCTTTGTTCACTTTAGGGCAGGAGAAACTATCTGTGTTCTATTAAAACATTTTATATTTTAAAACTTTCAGATTGTCTCATTCTCAGTTTTCTTTATTTCCATCATTATACCACTTCAGCATTCAGATTTGTCAATATCATCACTTCAACCTTATTGAAAACACACACACGTGTGCATACTTCATGCTGGAAAAGGAACTCTTAGTTTCTGCATCTGCAAAATCTGGCTGTTTTAACTCTTCAAATTGTTGTAAGGATTAATGTACTATGTGTCTAGCATACAGCACAGTGCCTGGTGCACAAGGGGCATTTAATAAGAGGAATATGAGAAGAAAAGAGGAGAAGGGGGGAGAGAAGGTAAGAGGAAGAAGCCTGCTTTCTTTTTAGAGACCTAAACCAGGATAGAGGGTGTATGTCCTAGCCTCTATATGTATAATGCATTCTTTTGACTTAGAGCAATGTCCATAAAAGTGAGGCCCCTTAGACCCCTTGGCCTGTAACTACCTCTTCAATAAGAAACAGAGAATTGGGGCAATTATTTGGCTCATTTCAGGTTCAAACTCCCTTTAGCCTGAAGTATCTGAATCTTATGGGGGGAAAGGGCTGGGGAACGGTACTTTAAATTCTTTGGCCTTTAAGGGAGCCCTTTACCTTTGCTGGAGTGAGTGAGGTCTTGTGTTAGAAAATGGGTAGAAAAGAAACAGGTGATCAGACAGCTGGGATTAAAACAAGCATCAGAAAAACATTTGAGAAAAACTAAGTCCTGCCCAGGAAACTAGGAAAACCTTGGAGCTCTCCTTCACCCACCGCAGAGACTCCCAAACAAATCACAAGCTTTTGCCAGCTTGGGACTTCCATTCCACATTCAGCAAACATTTCCTGAGTGCCTACTGTGTGCCCAGCCCTAGGCCGAGCACTGTGGCTCCAGGAGGAGACACACCCCAGCGGTTGGTGGTGCTGACTTGCAGCCAGTAAAAGGTCTTGGCTTCCAGAAACAAGTCCAAGGGACTCAGGAAAGGGGATAACCCTGCTGGGCAAGAACTTCTGGCCAATCCCAGTGTTGCCTTTTCAGGGCCAAAGTCCTAGTGCAGGGGTGGAGCCAGAAGGTGAGCGCACCCCCCTCCAATTGTCTACCAGAAAAAGGCCAACTCCACGGTAGGGATGGCCCTATGGGGGGAGGGGTGGGGCGAAGGGATGACTACAGGCACCTGACCCTCAGTCGGAAGTTCCTGAAACACCAATTAGCTTTCTTTAATTAGTAAAGTAGGAAGCAAATGGGCATATATTTCTTCTGCTCTGATTAAAAGCATTTAGGTCAGGTTTTCACAGCCAGGATTATTCAGTTTAAGCTGTCCCAAGCAGAAAATTGTTTATTTTTTTCTTTTTATTTTCAGGCAGGGGTCTGTATGCTATTAGCTAGTCATAGTGTCATAGCCCAGAACTGCTGGGCAGGCAGGTAGGTGGTGGTTCTGCTAGCTCAGACAGGGGCAACCAAGAATGGGTTTGGTCTTTCCTGCTCCAAGACACATTTGTTTAAAATGTGTACACAACATCTAGGAACAGCTCCCACTTGGAGTGCATATATATATATATATATATGGGGAAGGGGAGGATGCAATTTGCTAGATAATTTTCAGTTCCCCTAGTTTTTCTACACATGGTCTTAGAAAAAGAAAATTAGTTAATTTCCCAACCCAAAGAAGCTTGACTTCTGGGAGATCTAGTTTGGTCAATTCCCACAGGTGAGATGTCCAGGAAACTTTTACTAGGCTGGGGAAGAAGACTTAAGTCCTTTACTCTCTGCATCTAAACAAAGTCGCAACACATGAGACTGAGTAAAATTAGCAGGTCCCCCAGAATTGTTGGGGGTCATGCGCTTCTTGGCTCCTACAAACAAGATTACTAAAATATTAAGGAGCAAATTTTTCCCCATTTAGTCTAGAGTTTTATATTTCCCAGCCTCTAACCTTGGCTAACTCTTCAGCCCTATGCAGAGTCAGGCTTCCCAAGGAAACCAAATGAGTAGATTAATAAGAGACACAAAGGAACATTCAATTGCCCAATCCTTGGATCCCCATTTGCTTAGCTCACAGACAGCATTAGTCAGAGGGCTATTTCCAGATTAGCCTCTCCTTCCCAGGAGTTCTGGTATGATTTCTAGTTCCTAGCTGGATTTTCCAGCACCCCTTGGCCCTTCTGCTGGCCAATCCAAGAGCAACTTTCAGCGGCAAAGCTCTTCTCAAATTCTCAGGCCCCAGCTCCTGAGGAGGAAAGATTTACTCCCACTGGGACCCCATCCCTATAAATAGTGGGAGAGGAACTCTGTTGTCTGGGTGCTTTTAAAGGTGAAGGTTGGCCTGGCAGACATGGAGGTATCAGTCAAAGGAAAAAAGTGAAGATTTACATAAATTGGCCATATTTGGTCTCAGCATTTCCAGGACACCAGCTTTTTGATCAATCCAAACAGAAGTGCTTAACCTGGTGTCTCAGGAGTTTGAAACCCTCTGAAATTGTATGAATCCTACATAAGCAAAATTTTTTTTCTAGGTAGAGGGGCATCACTATATTCCATCAAATTTTAAATTATCAGAAATGCTCCCCCAAATATTAAGGACATATCATCCACATTGTATGAAATGTTGTTTGTATGAAAACAACCAAAAATGTGAAGCAGAGGAAGACATTGAAATAGGCTTGGGTATCTGACAAGACACATTAAAAGAGAGAACAATTTTGTGTACCACGAGGGATGGGGGTGGGGATACTGTCACCCAGACTTCCCTGGAACACCAGGTACTTGCTCACAGGTGTGCTGAGGACTCCAGGGCAGAAAAGCACACTTGCACACATAGAGGACTGTCTCTAATCAAAATGATATGGAGGCTTTATCCCCTGGGGCCTGGACCTTTTCCAGCCATTTGCTGCTTTGTCCTGAGCTGGTCCATACCAAAATTTCAAAAACCATTTTCCCCCTGCAAGTACCCCCCTCTTTAGGGAGAGGGCATTTCCCTGGGTCTCCAGCTAGTACATTTCCAGCCTGATCTAAGGAACTGCTTCTGAGATCCAGAGCAGAGAGCCCCATTATGTACTGCCCCACTGGTACCTGTGAGTTCTCTTGGCCTTCCGCTGGGCCTGAAAAGGGACAGGTAGACAGCTGGACAGGTAGACAGAGGTAAGCCCAAGGAAAGGGCTTTCAGTGAACTTCAGATAGAAGATGGGGAATGACAGAGAAGAGTAATAACTGAAGGCTGTGAGCTGGCACAGTGGCTCAGGCCTGTAATCTTAGCACTCTGGGAGACGGAGGCGGGTGGATTGCTTGAGCTCAGGAGTTGGCGACCAGTCTGAGCAAGAGCAAGATCCTTCTCTACTAAAACTAGAAAAACAAGGTGGGTGTTGTGGCACAAGCCTGTAGTCCCAGCTATTGGGGAGGCTCAGGTGAGAGGATCACTTGAGCCCAAGAGTTTGAGGTTACTGCGAGCTATGACACCAGGGCACTCTACCAAGGGCGACAGATTGAGGCTCTTTCTAAATAAATAAATAAGAAAGAAAAAGAAAAGAAAGAAAGAAATAGCTGGACAGGAGGCAGGAGCTGAAGCGCAGTAGGCAGGTGGAGCAGCCAAAACCCGCGTGCTGAGAAGAGCCTAGAGAGGCTCGGAGGCGACCAGGCGCGTCTTGGCTCCCTATCTTTACCCGGGGGTTAATGACCTCGTCAGCACCCTCCCTTCTCCCAATTACAACTCCTCCGGCTCCTTAATGCTCTCTAATTAATTGGAGGATTCGGGCGGGTGGAGGTGCCCCTCTGCCAGGATTCTGGCAGGATTTCCCTAGATCGTTTGTTAATTGTGGGAAGCAAAATCGCATCTGGGGAGAAGAAACTCAGAGTTGGGAAGAGGGTTAAGGCGATGCTGGCGCCAGCGGCCTGGAGGGAGCAAATGAACTAGTCAGTCAAAGTAATTGGGAGCACCAAGATCCAGAAAGTAGGACCCACTCCCACTCGGAGCAAGAAATTAGGAAGAAGATGCTCACTCGGTAAGAGCAAGGGAGCCCGGGCATGACGCCGGCCCGCACTCCATAGGTCGTCGCCACCACTCTGTCCCTCTCGCTATAAGATCCCGCTTGGGGCGAGGCACTGGGTCAGCGTTTGCAGTCGCTCCCTGCCTTGGTGGTTGGACAGAACTTCCCCGCCCCACTCTATCTGATGGTGGAGGTCGTGGGTCTACAGGCCCTTGGCTTTGCGGCGTCTGAGGGCGTACCTGTGTAATTGCGACCTCCTTTAGCCCCTTTAAGTGCTGCTTCCGGACGCCAAGGCTGGAGTAGAAAACCCGCCTTTCTAATCCTTCTGCTAGGTCTCAGCCTCGGGACTGCAGGGGCTCCAAGCTGGGCCCTCCCAGCTTCCAGATTCCACCCCTGAGGCGCCAACCCTCGGCGGATCTGTCTGCTGATGGGCCTGGAAGCTTGCGAAATCCCCAAGTACCCCTGATTTGCCTTTGCCGCTCCGCGCCCGGCCACCTCCGGGTCCCCCAGACATCCTGTCCTCCCGCTCACAGCGGGGAGGCAGTCGCCGAGCAGGCTAACAGCTTGCTCCGAGATCTTCACTCTGGGCTGAGCCAGGAGACGAGAGGAAGGCGCTGGTCCAGAGCAGAGCTTTGTGGGGTACGTCGTCGAGGACTGGGAAATCCTAGACTGAGGACTGGGGTTTCCTCACAGTCGCAAGCAGGTTAGGAGTCCGCAGCAGGGGACATAGCGGTCTCTAACCCTTGGTCATGACTTCTGGGACCACTCCATTCCCGTGAGACCTGGTCCTACGGTAGTAACGCTGTCTTCCCCGGGAGCCACAGCAGAACAGTAAAGCAGGGATCTCTCAGCCTCCAGGAGGAGCCCAGAAGAGAGAAGGTTGCTGAGGACAGCCGTGTCCCTTCTGTTCATGCCTAAGCCCAAGAGAACGGGATTCCCAGACCAAGGAGGGAACCAACTGGAGGTAAGAGGTTTATCTAGTAGAAATTTGGACCCTCTCCCCTTTCATTGTTTTAAAGCCTGAGGTATCTGAACATTGGCTCCTCTTCCATAAGCGAGTTCCCCGAGTTCTGGCCAGTCCTGGGGGTCTGTGCACAGTGTGGGTGTGGGGGACTTTTCTAGGTAGTTGAGGCTTTGGAGTTCATAGTTATTAAATAATTACTATTACTATTTCCCTTAATTCCCGCCGAAATATGGCATTTCTTCAAAAGAGAAGGGCTGGGAAGGAAGCAACGCAGACCAGCTCCCAAATGGGTCATGGGTCCGGGGTGGCCCTGCTTTGGCCTTAATTATCCCTGAAAGGTTGGTCTGAATTATCTCTGCAAGGTAAAAGCTGTTATTCCTATAGCTGCAGCTGGGGAGAGGGCAGGAGGAAGTAAAGAAGAGCAAATGGGTTGAGGATAGTCACTCCAGAATCTTCTTGAGAAAGGAGGCATTTGAGTTCCAGGCTGGACTTTTAGGCCCTTTGCTTTATACAGACAGGGACGGCAAGAGCAACACTGATACCTGGTGTGTTTGGTGAAGTTTGACCTGAAATCCACTAAAGGAAAAAAAGTAAAGACCTACACTAATCAACCATGATTGCTCTCAGCATTTTCTAGATACAAACTTCTCTGATCAATCCAAGTAGGCTTTCTTAATCTAAGGCTCAAATAGTCTGACACCTTTTGAAATTGTGAGATTTCAGGGCTCAAACCAGATGTTACTTTTTGAGAAAGCTTAGGAGAAGAAGGATGTAAGAGGTAGCATAAAGAAAGGAGGTGAGAAGCCACAAATCTAGCACTCCAGACACTGATCTTATCTCTGGACCCCCAAGCTCTGAAACTCAAGCTAACCCCATCCATATATTGCCAAGCTGAGTGAAAAGTTGGGAGGCAGTCAAAGAGACAAATCTTCTCCCTGGCTCTCAGAATGAATCTAGAAGTCTAAGTAGATTACAAACCTGGATGTTGTTAATATTTTTTTTCTTCTTTCAACTATCCCTGATTTTTGGCCCAGAGTAGGTTCTGGGACCCTTGAAGCAGATAGGGAGGAGAAAGACCTTGACCTCCAGACCCCTGATTTCATATCTACCTAGTGAAGAGCTGGCAGAATTAGATGGCTAGCCTTGCCCCATCTCTCCCCAACTCAGGAGTCCCCTCTCTGTGAGTTCAGGCCTCCTGGTCAAATCACAGACTCAGATTTCCTCCATATCTAGCCACCAAAATAACAAAGGCAGTTTTTTCTTTTCTCATTTTTGAAAACTACAGAAGCCCCCCAATCCTTAGTTCCCCTTGAGGAAAATAGTGTGTAGGATCTTGAGATGGGGGCTGGGAGGTTGTAGAATCAAATGACCTCTAAGCCTGGGAGGGCAGTGGTCTACTATGACAACTTGGTGGTCTCAATCACAGTTGGTGCTGCCTGGATGGGTCAAGTATTTATTGCTACCCCTCTCCATCCCTGCCCTCAAAGCCCAGATAAGTCAGGGATTTTCTGTGTTTCTATGTTTGGAGAGACAAGAGAAGATAAAACCTGGAAGTAAGAGAGAGATGAGGGGGCAGAAAATGAGGGAGAGAATCCAGTGGATTAAAATAATCAAACTCTCTCTCTAACCCAACAGCACTTGAAGCCCTGATGTTTGTTTTAATCTGGCCAGTAAGAGGAGTTGGAGGCAGAGCAGCTGGGAGACTTAGCTCCAGCCTAAGGGGTACTTCTGTTGTTGTGGGGTCAGTGCCTTCTGAGGAATTGAGAAGGTAGAACTGAAAACCATCTGTTGTGCGGGTGGGAGGAATGTCCTAGATATTTCAAATTGCAGTGTGGGAGAGTGAGGCTCTTCTTAAGGACCTCTGGTGTCTCCCCATGACACCTTGCCTATAAAGCTTTCCTTGCATTTCTTCTGGGGCAGCATGTATGTGTGTGTCTGTGTGCCCAGATGGAGTTCTAAACCTCAGCAGAGGGCAGAGGGTGGGCAACTTTCCTGAGGAGCCAAGGGTTATAGGTTTGGGGATGGAGGAGAATTCATCCCTTTTGGACTTGGGGAGTAGGTAGGCATCTCTGAACTTGCAGCCAAGTGCTCCAGACTTTAAAGAAAGGAAGGAGCTGCAGCTCTAAAGGGGTTTGGAGGAAGAACATATTAGGAAAAGCCCAGACTATCTTCCTCAAAGGATTAGGGACTGCGCTCAGAAACAGGAACTTTCACTCACATCTTTGTGTTTCAATTTATACGGAAAGCACAGTCCTGTGCAGTAAGTTGGCCACATTTAATGTGAAACATACTGTGCATTATTCTACTTTGAGCTTTGGTGGGGTGGGATATAGATGAAAATATTAATTTTCCATCTGCTACCTTTATTACTGAGCACAATTGGATACACATAACTTCATGTCTTTTTTGCATGTTTGTAGGAATCTTTACGTGGCGCCTAAGCACTCTGAGAGGCACATTTGCTGTCCTACAGGATTCCTCGCTGACTCCCCTGGTTATTAATTCCTTGGAGACCCCACGCTGCCCACGATGACGATGGCGGATACACACCCCTTTATGCTTGCTTGTCTCCATGTGCCTTTTCAAAGGTGAATAATTTTTGTATTGAAGCATGAGTCAGTTCATACCGATTGAGACACTTTTTCTGCTTCCTGCCCACTCTCATAAAAAACAGACCCCTCCACACCAAAATGCACATGCAGCGTTTTTGTGAGTTTCAAGTAAGATGGCGGCGCCTGGCATTTCTTTTCAGCATTGAGATACACGCTCTCGCCCAGGCAGTTGGCCGCTGAGGCCCACACAGTCCTGAGGGGAAGGAAACCTACCTTCCCTTACCGACCCAAAGCCCAAATCAAGAGACTCCCCTAAAGCATTCTCCCTGTATTTCCTCCGCTGGGGATGGAGGCAGAACAGATTCTGCACCTTGGGGACCAAGGGGCTCCCTCCTGGACCTAGAGTTGCAGGCCAATGTCTAATTTCTGTTGGAAAAGAGTGGCCATTTTCCTTTTCCAAGCAATTCTCTCAACCCCAGCCTTGGCAGCTCAGGGCAGCTAGTCCCAGTCTCTCTGACTATATCCTATATCTGCTTGGAATCCAGAACTGTGAGCAGGAAGACCAGGAGGAGAGGGCCCAGGCTGGGCGGGGCACTCAGCCCTGGGCTCTGGGGAGCTAGAGTTGCGGATAGAACGAGGGGAGG
>NW_003852413.1:26833649-26839572 GCF_000181295.1 Otolemur garnettii
CGCCCTGAGGCCCCACCAAGAAGCTGGTCTAGAGATCAAGGTTATGCTAGTGGCCCTGGTAGCCTCAGCTCGCCACGGCCAGTCAGTCCTCAAAGCTCGAGCCAAGGAGCTCTCCAACCCGGAGAAGGCTTTTTGGCCGAAGCTCCGATCCGCGTGGTCGCAGTCGCCCAGCGGCGAGAGGAAGGGCAGGGACCGCCTCACCTACCTCTCGGAACCGCGTCGTCTTCCGCGCGTCTTCATAGACTGTAGAAACCAGAGGCGTCTGGGGACCGAGGTGACCGCGCCCAGGGCAAGGGGCGAGGCGACTGCTGCCTCCTGCCACCCGCTCCCGCCCCTTTGAGGCCTCTCTGGGCAGTGTTTGCGTCTGCGGCGGCGATGCCGACGGCTCTAGTTGCGTGAAGGGGCTCAGGAGACCTGCGTCCCTCTGGCGCCGGTGAGTAGGGGGCGACCACAGGGCCCGGGCGGCGGATTGGCGCCGGCGCTTCCTTCCTCCGCGTCTGCCCTGGCCGGGTTCCCGCCCATCTCACCTGCGGCGGCCGTGGGGCGCCGTCGGGTCGCCGCGCCGCGGTTTCCAGACTGGGCCTTGAGCGCTTATGAAAGGCCAGAGCCGCGGAGAAACGGCACAGAGAAAGAGGGTGTGTGTGAGAGAGAAAGAGGGAGAGGGAAGGGTAAGAAAGAGAAAGGAGAGAGAGAGAAAATAACAGACAAGAAAGAGAGCAGCAGATCCAAGGAACGTTCCCAGAGAAACCATCAAATACACCAAAGACAAAAGAAGCAGAGGAGAAAGCAAAATCCCGGGGAGAGAAAGAAGCCCGGGGCGTTTGGAGCGAGCGACAAGTTGTCCTTGGGAGTTGGAAATGTGAGAGGGAGGGGCGAGGCCGAAGGAGTCTGAGAAGGGGAGGAGGCACGCAGACCCCAAGCGGGAGACAGCCATCCACGTTTAGGACACAGAATCCGGAGAATGAGAGCGCGGGACCCTCCCCCTGCCCTGTGGCAGCCCATCGCGTCCCGCCCTCCTCTGCAGTCTGAGGCTCAGTCCCGCCTGGAGGGCGACACCCGGCTGTCCCTCTTAGTGCCTCCTTTCTTCTGTTCCCTGGGGTTTAAATGGGATTTTCCCTCATTGACGAACGAGACAAGGGAGGCCAGAGAGAATGACCTTGGACAAGGTCAAAAAAGAGTTTGGAAATTTCCCTTTCCATCCCAGCCCTCAGGATCCCATTGCGTTTTGGGGTCATTAAAGAATTATCCCGAAACTAGGGGTTCTTCTTTTTATTTCTAGCTGAGACCCAAGTAGAAGTTCCAACTTCCCTACAATTAGTGGAACCTAGGAAAAGCAGTTCCAGCCTTCCTGACTCCTTGGCAGCTGGCTTGTCTCCCAAGTAGTTGCCCCATCTGCCTCACCTCAGACCTGAGATCTCCTTCCTCAGCCAGCATGACGCTGGGGACCGACTTATCCTCCAGCCCTTTCCCTCTGGATTGTCCAGGAGGCCAATAGGAGTGTGTCTGAGACCTGTATTCTAGGATTGGCTCTGCCAGTGACTTACTGTGCGACATGGAGTCCTCCCCTTTAGTCTATTTTTTGCCTCTGTAAAATGGGAGCATTTTTTTCCTCTGTAAAATGGGCAGAGTGACTTATGTTTTGCATCTGCAGCCTCCCATTTGCAGGTTCTGGTGAGCTTGGACCATTGAGAGAAAAAATATATTCAAATGGTGATTTTATTCTGGGTCTACTCTAAGGATGGATGTCGAAATATGATATAATTAAACTTTGCTTCCATGAATGGGCCTGTTTTCCTATTTTTCTTTTTATTTCTCTCTCTCCTTCATTTTTTTTTTTTTTAAGACAGAGTCTTACTCTGTCATGCTGGGTGGAGTGCCATGGCATCATAGCTCACAGCAACCTCAAGCTCTTGGGCTTGAGCAATCCTTTTGCCTCAGCCTCCCAAGTACCTGGGACTACAGGCATGCACTGCTTCACCCAGCTAGTCTGTCTGTCTGTTTTCTTTCTTTCTTTCTTTCTTTCTTTCTTTCTTTCTTTCTTTCTTTCTTTCTTTCTTTCTTTTTGAGACAGTCTCTTACTCTGTCACCCTCAGTAGAGTGCCATAGCATCATAGCTCACAGCAACCTCCAGCTTTTAGGCTCAGGTGATTCTTTGGCCTCAGCCTCCTGAGTAGCTGGGACTACAGGCATCTGCCACAATGCCCAGCTATTTTTTTTGTTGCAGTTTGGCTGGGGCCGGGTTTGAACCTGCCTTAGTATATGGGGCCAGCGCCCTACTCACTGAGCCACAGGTGCTGTCCATAGTTTTTCTATTTTTTTTTTTTTTGTAGAGGAAGGGTCTTGCTTTTGCTCAGGTTGGTCTCAAACAAACTCCTGAGCTCAAGCAATCCACTTGCCTCAGCTTCTCAGAGTGCTAGGATTACAGGAGTGATCCACTGCTCCATTCCCAGCTTATTTTTTAAAAAAACATTACAGAGTCATTTAGGGATTTTTATTAACTCTGGGTTTTTTTGTTTTGTTTTGTTAACTCTGTGCCTCTGGGTAGAGTGCCATGGCATCATCATAGCTCACAGCAACCTCTCTAACTCTGGTGCTCAAGCAATCTTCATGCCTCAACTTCCCAAGTAGCTGGGACTACAGGTGCCAGCTGGAACTACAGGTGTCATAGTGCCCAGCTAATATTTCTCTGGTTTTTTAGAGGAGATAGGGTCTCACTCTTGCTCAGACTGGTCTCCAACTACTGAGTTCAAGCAATCTGTTGGTCTAAGCCTCCCAGAGTGCTAGGATTACCAGTATGAGCCACCATGCCCAGTTTCAATTTTCATTTATACATTAATATATGTGCAAGAAAGGGTGTTCAATGTATTTTTGCATACATACACATCTTTGAAACCACCACCTAGATCAAGGTGTTTCCAGACACCAGAAGGCTCCCTTCTAACTCCTTCCAGTTTGTAACTCTTTAGGCAATTGTGAGAGTCTGCTACCATACATGCTAGTAACCATTATTCTGTTTTCTATCACCATAGATTAGTTTCGTCTATCCTTCAGCTTCATATAAACAAAGTCATGAGTATGTTTTCTTTTGACTGGGTTTACTTGTCAATATTATTTGTGTGGGACCCATCCACATTGTAGTATATAGCAGTCATTTCTTCATTTTGTCGTTGTGTCATATTCTATTGTGTGAGCATATCACAATTATTTACCTTTTCAGCTCTCAGTGGACTTTGGGATTGTTTTCTTTTGGAGATATTATGACAAAACTGCCATGAACATTTATGTCTGTGTCTTTTGATGGACACATACACTTAGAGATCCAGGAGTGAAAATGGGTAGGGATAACAGAGTAGGGATACATTTACCTTTGCTAAATAACCAACAGCTTTCCAGATTCACACTCCTGCCAGTAAGAGAGAGTATGAGAGATCCAGTTGATCCATAGGTCCAACAACACCTGGTATCGTCCATCTTCTTCATTCTGGTAGCTTTACAGTGTTCTTGCAACGTGGCTTTTTTCTTGCTTATTTTATGGGGGTTTTATGTGTGTGCATTTAAAAAATTTTGTGGTAAAAACACCTAACAATATTTAAAGTCTTAACCATTTTTAAAGGGTACAGTTCAATAGTGTTAAGTGCATTCACACTATTGTACCACACATCTCCAGAACTTTTCCATCTTGGCAAACTGAGACTGGATATACATTGAGCAACATCTCCCTAGTCTCTCCTTCTCCCAGCCCCTGGTGACCACCATTTTACTTTGTTTCTATGAGTTTAAATACTTTAGATAACTTCTGTAAGTGGAATCATACCATATTTGTGTTTTTCTGACTGATATATTTTACTTAGCATAATGTGTTCAAAGTTCATCCATATTGTACAATGTGACAGATTTCCTTTTTATTTTTATTTTTTATTTTTATTTATTTATTTTTGCAGTTTTTGGCTAGGGCTGGGTTTGAACCCACCACCTCCAGCATATGGCTCTGGCACCCTACTCCTTTGAGCCACAGGTGCTGCTCAGGATTTCCTTCTTTTTTAAAAGACTGACTAATATATAGTATATACTACATTTTGTTTATCCATCTCTTCATTGGTGGGCATTTAGGTTGCTTCCACCACTTGGCTATTATGAATAATGCTGCAATGAATGTGAACGTGTAAATATCTCTTCAAGACCTGCTTGCGGTTCCTTTGGGTATATGCCCATTAGTGGTTGTGTGGTAATTCTATTTTTAATTTTTTACTTTAAGATAAGGTCTCACTATTTTTCTTTTTGGTAGAGATAGGTCTTGCTTTTTTGCCCAGGGTGGTATTGAACTCCTGGCCTCCAGCAATCCTCCTTCTTTGGCCTCCCAAAGTGCTAGGATTGCAGATGTGTGCCACCAAGCCAATTTCTAATTTTTTGAGGAACCTCTATACCGTTTTGCCCAATGGCTACCCCATGGTACAGTCTCACCAATAGTGCACAGTGTCCCAATTTCTCCACATTCTTGCCAACACTTGTTATTTTCTGTTTTATTAACAGTGGCTATCCTAATGAGTATGAGTCGATACCTCATTGTAGTTTAAATTTGCAAATCTTTAGTGGTACCTGTAGCTCAGTGGGTAGAGCGGTGGCCACATACACGCAGGTTGGTAGGTTCGAACCCTGCTTAGGCCAGCTAAACAGCAATGACAACTGCAACAAAAAAATAGCTGGGTGTTGTGGTGGGCACCTGTAGTCCCAGCTACTTGAGAGGCTGAGGCAAGAGAATAGCTTAAGCCCAAGAGGTAGAGGTTGCTTTGAGTTGTGATGCCATGACACTCTACTGAGGGTAACATAGTGAGACTCTGTCTCAAAAAGAAAAAAAATTTGCAAATCTTTGATACCAGGGAAGTTGAGTTGACTCTGTAACATAGAGTACACAATGTACGAAAGAGAAGAAGGAAGGTATTTCATAAAGTATCCTGGGGACCCTGGGAAGGGCCCTGACCTTGGGGAGAGGAAAGCAGAGAGAACTCTTTTATTCATTTAAATACAGTTATTTAAAATAGGCCAGGTGTGGATGCTCACACGTGTAATCCTAGCACTCTGGGAAGTAGAGGCGGGAGGATCCCTTGAGCTCAGGAGTTAGAGACTAGCCTGAGCAAGATCAAGATCCAGACTCTAAAACTAGCTGGGTATTGTGGTGGGTGCCTATAGTCCCAGCTGCTCAGGAAGCTGAGGCAAGAGGATCACTTTAGCCCAAGGGTTTGAGGTCTCTGTAAGCTATGATGCCACTGCACTCTGCCAAGGGCAACAAAGTAAGACTGTCTCAAAAAAAAAAAAAAAAAGAATCTGTTATGAGGATTATAGGAAGCAAGACTGTTCTAGGCAGAGAACAGCTAGTACAAATGAAGATCCTGAGACAATGTATTGGGCTAATTAAAGACTGATTTTCTATAACTCTGAAGCCATTTCATTGTTTTATTTTATTATTTTATTTTACTTTATTTCATTTCATTTCATTTCATTTCATTTCACTTTATTTTACTTTTTTGAGACAGAGTCTCCTCACTCTGCTGTCCCAGACTATAGTGCCATGGCATCAGCCTCATTCAAAAATACACTCATAGACATTCTGAGAATAATGTTTAGCCAATGTCTGGGCACTCCATAGCCTAGTCAAGGCGATACATAAAATTAACCATCACATCTGAGATTTACGATTTACATTTTAACTTATCACAGTCTATCTTCAAAGAACATTACATCATCTCATGAACAGTAATACAATAATATACTTCCATTTCCCCTCCTATGTGGTTATCACTGTCACATAATTTATATATAAGTATGAACCCTGTTTGTTATATTTTGCTCAAATAACAAACTATCTTCTAAATATATTAAAAATGAAAAAAGAGGGTGGCACCTGTGGCTCAGTGAGTAAGGCGTC
>NW_003852413.1:26841163-26843888 GCF_000181295.1 Otolemur garnettii
TGGCCAGGGCTGGGTTTGAACTCACCACCTCCGGCATATGGGGCCGGCGTCCTACTCCTTTGAGCCACAGGTGCTGCCCTAGAGGTGGGGTCTTAATTAGGCTAGTCTCGAACTCCTAAGCTCAAGCAATCCACTGCCTTGGGCTCCCAGAGTGCTAGGATTATAGGCGTGAGCCACCATGCCCAGCCTGTCTTCTTTTCTTAACACTTGTACTGGTTGGTTGTAGTTGCCTTGCAAAGCAAGGATCATCTCCCCAACCCAAATTTAGTTTGAATGTGGGAAACTAAGGATGCCTCATCCACACCAAGAGGTCATGAAAAAGTTAATAACTCATATAATGTAGCTTTGGGGGCATGCCTGAACACGCTTCTAAACAGGCCCCCCCAAAAGGCTTGAAAACAAGGGAGGGGCAAGTGGCCATGGGTTTGCGGGGCGGGGGGGTAAGGGATAGGGTAAGTTTTCTGATGCACAGGGCATCAGAAACTGCCTGCCTGAGACAAGGGGGAAAATACCCAGGCTTTCTCGTCTACCCGTTGTAGGGCAGAAGAGAAAGGGGGTGTTGCAGGGTTTCAAAGTTGTCAATATTTAAACGTTAAAAATGCAGTCAGATTCTATTACAACTCATCCCTGATATTTAATGCACTACTGAAATGTGTCAGGTTTCATTTAATTACATTTGAATTTGTGTAAGTAAGCCTCTGTGGTGCTCTATGAGGCCTGCAGCTTGAGACCAGTAGAAGTGAAATTCTTGTTGAATGACTTGTTCAAGGGCTGAATGCTATGGATTTTGGGAAGTGAAATGAATGCCTTGGTCACCCTGGATAATATCTGGAATTCCAAAGGGGAAAAGGGGCATTTTGTTGAGGATTTCTGTTATAGCTTTAGTATATGCAAAAAATGTCTGACCTTAATTTATATTTTGTGGTATCTTGAAGCAAGAAGTTCCCAGAGTGCTCTACCTCAAAGGAAACGACCTTAGATAAGGAATTATTATTGCCATTAGTTGAACCAGACAGCCAGATGATCGGCAATGGCCTACAGTTCCCAAAAAGTGAAGATAAGTCAATCATTGGCCAAGGAATCCTTTATTGCTATGATGATTGCCTGAAGTTTGGCAAATTGTATGGACTGTGTGGTCCTGTCCTTTATCAGTGATGCCTGCTGAGGGACGGAAAGCAAGCCCCATCAGATGTGACAGTGATCTGCCAACCTTAAACTACATGAGCTCCCTTTGCTGTTTACTCAGTTGATGCTAAGGGGCTCTCCAAGTGGCCAGGGTGTCTGGGAGAGGAATAGCCTCCTTCAGCACTGTGGTATCTGGACAGGGATGAGGACAGGGACACCCACTATCTCCTGTGAGTGGAATATGCTACAGGACCCCGGTTTGGCTCTATCCTGTAGATACCATTTTTATTTTAGCAAAGAGGCCTCAATAGCCATGCCAACCTTGTGGGAGTGCTGCTTCCATGGCCCAAAGTATAATGGGCAGCTGGGCGTGTAGTGTCACGGTCTTATGGCCTATAAGAGCTTCCTTCTTTTGGAGGAGTCCAGTATGCAGCCAAGCAATTATCATTCTAATAACGTATAGCATGGAACCGAGGAGGGTAATTTCTTATAACAGAAGCCCATGGAAAACTTATGGCCATCCTGAGTGGACCTGAGACTCCAGAAGCACAGGAAGAGTTTGCTAAAGCAATGAAAGAATTTCTGGAAGGCACTAATAGTCAGGTCCAGTGCCTTGCAGTTGGAGCAGGTTCTAGAGGCTTTCGTCATAGAAGGCCCCATTCAGGCTGGCCAGTTTGTGAACAGCAAAACCGAGGTTAAGTAAAATTTATAAAAGAGGAATATGTTGCCTCAGAACCCCAAAAGATGTTTTAGCATGTGGGTGCTAACAGGATCAATAGGTATTTCTTGACAGCATCAGGAACGAACAACTAAATTTTCTCGAGTACTTGTACCTTGTATTTTATGTGGGACAATGACTCATCTTTTTTCTTTTATGAGCTTCTTTTTGAGTATGTGTATGTCTTTTAATTAGTGTGTCAAATGAATCTCCTCTGAGAAGGAAGTCATCGATCTGCTGTCATACCTGCGTTCCTGTAGACAGTTGGATGCAGTTAAGGTCTGGTCTGCTAAGATTATGCCCGATGGCCAGTCTGTCAACGTGCCCCATCCTTAACTAGGTAAAGGTATACTGTGTCCATGCAAAGGTGAAGACACCCTGCCTGAAATAAGCACTTAACAGATATATTAATCCAAATAGTGACTACAAAGCATTTGCTGATTGCTGACTGAATGGAGGTAGTAATTTTAGGAATATGGGATTTTGGAAGCTGGTCTGGTTTTCACTCACAACACTTCTTTTTTTTTTGCAGTTTTTGCCGGAGCTGGGTTTGAGCCCGCCACACCTCCAGCATATGGGGCTGGTGCCCTACTCCTTTGAACCACAGGCACCGCCCCTACTCACAACACTTCTAACACCAAATGTGTGGATTTTTTCTTCATATCACCCAATTCTCCATCTCTTCAGACACCAACTGGGTATCCACCAATTCAATTCAATTCAATTTATTTATTTATTTATTTGAGACAGAGTCTCAAGCTGTTGCCCTGGGTAGAATGCCATGGCATCACAGCTCACAGCAACCTCAAACTCTTGGGCTTAAGTGATTCTCTTGCCTCAGCCTCCCAAGTAGCTAGGACTACAGGCACCCACCACAATGCC
>NW_003852413.1:26844471-26849043 GCF_000181295.1 Otolemur garnettii
TCTTTCTTTCTTTCTTTCTTTTTTTTTTTTTTTTTGAGACAGAGTCTCACTATGTCACCCTGGGTAGAGTACCATGGTGTCACAGCTCACAGCAACCTTAACTCTTGGGCTTAAGTGATTCTCTTGCCTCAGCCTCCCAAGTAGTTGGGACCACAGGCTCCCTTCACAACGCCCAGTTATTTTTTGGTTACAGTTGTAAGTGTTGTTTAACTGGCCCAGGCCAGGCTTGAACCTGCCAGACTCGGTGTATGTGGCTGGTGCCCTATTCCTGAGCTAGGGGCACTGGCCAATGCCTTGGTCTTTCTGATGAGCAGTCCCCATCCTAAAGCCATCTAGGGGACCCTCCCCATCCGCCAGTCATCTCATTTGCATGCAACAGACACATTTATCATCCTGAAGATTTCTATTTAAAACAGTTTACCAGTCCCAAGCAGCTGGGACTACAGGCACACACCACCATCCCCAGCTAATTTTTTATTTTTTGTAAAGATGAGGTATATTGACTATTTTAAGGTCCTTGTCTACTAATTCCATTATCTCTGAATTTTGTAATCTGTTTCTATTGTTTGATTTCTCTCTTGGTTATGGGTAACTTTTTCCTGTTTCTTTGACTACCTGGTAATTTCTTACTGGATGCTGAACATTGTATATTCTGGGCTATTAGGTGCTAGACATTGTTGTATTCTTCTAAAGAGTGTGGACTTTGTGCCAGGTATGATGGCTCAGGCTTGTAATCCTAGCCCTTTGGAAGGGTAAGGCAGGAGGATCACTTGAACCCAGGAGTTTGAGACCAGCCCAGCAACATACGAACCCTTTCTGTATAAAAAATAACAAAAACTAGCTATATCTGTTGGTGTACCCCTATAGTCCCAGCTGCTTGGGGGGGCCAAGGCAGGAGAATCACTTGAACCCACTTGAGGTTGTGGTAAGCTATGATGATGCCACTACACTCTAATCTGAGCAATAGAGCGAGCGAGACCTAGTGTCAACAACAACAAAAAAGAATATAGACTTTATTCTGGCACATAATTAAGTTACTTTTGATTTGCCTTTTTCCTTTTACATCTTGCTATTAAACTTCTGAGCTAATTTAGTCTCTATCCTTCTGAAGACGCTACCTAATAAAGTGTTATGAGGTCTCTCCACTCTGGATGATGAAAAAACAAACTATTCCCAGCCTTGTGTTAAGCCACAATTGTTCAGTCTTCTGCTTCTGATTATTTTTTCCCCCAACCTCCTGGAGTTTCTACAGTTTCACCCAGGAGTTGGGCAGACAATACCCACTCAAAGGTCCCTCTGAAGTTCTGTGGGGATATAACTGTATCTTTGTATACCTCTATCTTTAGATTTATTGATAGACAGATATTTAGGTACATAAATCCCCCACCCCTACCAAGCTCCCCCTTCCCTAGCACTCTCTCCAAGAGTCTAGCTGCCTTGGCTTCCTTAAACTCCAAACTCTGTCTCCTAAACTCAGTGAGACCACTGGGCTCTGTTTGGGTCACTCACACAGCAGTAAGACAGTAAGCTGGGAATCAACTCATTTATTTTGCTTTTTCAGAGATCATAATCTTGCACCTACAGTCCAATGTGCAAAAACAGTCGTTTCATGTATTTGTTCAGTTTTTATGTGTGTGTGTGGTGTGTTTTGCAGGACGATCTCTATAGCAGTTCATACTTCATGAGCAGAAGTGGAAGTCCCAGGCCAGGTGCAATGACTTACTCCTGCAATCCTAGCACTCTAGGAGGCCCAGGCAGGAGGAGCTCAGGAGTGTGAGACCAGCTTGAGCAACAGCAATACCCCATTTTTACAAAAATGGGAAAATTAGCCAGGTGTTCTGGCAGCCACCTATAATCTCAGCTACTTGGGCAGCTGAGGCAGGAGGATTGCTTAACCCTAGGAGTTTCAGGTTGCTGTGAGGTAGGCTGATGCCATGGCATGGTAACCTGAGCAAAAGAGTGAGACTCTGTCTAAAAAGAAGAGGAAGAGGAAGAAGAAGAAGAAGGAGGAGGAGGAGGAGGAGGAGAAGAAGAGGAAGAAGAAGAAGTTGGTGTTGTTCCTCGCTGATCTTTTTATATTTTATTTTTATTTTTTTATTTTGAGATGGGCTCTCACTTTGTTGCCATGGTGTCAACTGAGGCTCACAGCAACCCTTGGGCTCCAGCAATTCTCTTGTCTCCACCTCCCAAGTAGCTGGATTACAGGCGCCCAGCACAATGCCTGGCTAAGTTTTGAGATGGGGTCTCACTCTTGCTCCAGAGCTCAGGCCATCTACCTGCCTCAGCCTCCCAGAGCGCTAGGATTACAGGCTGGAGCCACCATGCCTGGCTTCACTGACCTTTTTAAAACACATAGCTAAAATCAAATCATATACATAACATTTCAAATACAGTATTGAAATGGCTCTATAATTTAAACAGACTTCAACTACTTAATAATACAGTTTAATGACCAAATACAGAAAACTCTCATTTTTCAATTTAATTGGATTGCAAGAGATTTAGTCTCTGGAAAAGAGTTTTCCTAGGAACCTTTTACCAAGACAGAGAGGAAAGAGATTAGCAAATTGGAGGAACAGGAACCAGGTTGAAGCACAGGAAGAGAGGAGGAGAGTGGTGTGGGGTAAGACTGGGGAGCCAGGCAGAGGCCAGATCATGCAGGGCCTTGGAGGCCAGACCCAGAAGTTTGGATTTTATTCTAAGTGTAATGGAAAGTCACTGAAGGATTTAAGCAAGAGAATGACATGATTTGATTTTAAAAGTCAAGATCACTCTGCTGTATGAATAGTAGATTCTAAAGGGCAAAAGCAGAAATAGAGATGTCATTTAGGAAGCTTCTGCATAGGCAAGGTGGATAAATACTGGCTTGACCAAATATGGCGATGGTCAAAGCAGACAAGTGGTCAGGGTCCAGCTGTGCTTTGAAGTATCTACTCTGTGTTTGTCAGTTAAAAGCTAGAGAAAAATCCCCAGCCCGGACCTGCCAAACAACAATGACGGCTGCAACCAAAAAATAGCCGGGCGTTGTGGCGGGCGCCTGTGGTCCCAGCTACTTGGGAGGCAGAGGCAGGCAGGAGACTCGCTTGAGCCCAGGAGTTGGAGGTTGCTGTGAGCTGTAATGCCATAGCACTCTACCCAGGGGGACAGCTTGAGGCTCTGTCTCAAAAAAAAAAAAAAAAAAGCTAGAGAAAAAGCAAAGGAATAAGAGAGATACGATCCTGGCCTTGTGGAGCTTCCAGATAATTCTTAACATTTTGAGGGTCACAGACTCCTTTAAGAATCTTGTGAAGGCCATGGACCCTCCCCACAGAAAAACAGCACATAATCACATATGCACAGTTTTTGGTATCACTTTCTGAATATTTTACATGCATCAGAATAAGTATACCTGGACTAGTAGATGTTAAAGTATAAATAAAGGTTTGCATCTGTGTGGAGAATTGGCACATGTAGAATTGTGGAGAAATGGGGGTGGATCAAAGGATCAACTGAGGAGCTTGTGGGGAGAGTTATAGGACTTGAGCACACACCACCCAATCATCAAAGCATCTACACACCCGCAGCGCTATGCTGAGGTGGGAAGTCTGGTTCTTGCCCTGGCTGAGAAGAGAAGATGTAAGAGATACAGTTCTTAGTGCTATAGACTGAAAGGTTATTTCTTCCCCAAATTCGTATGTTGAAACCTAATCCCAATATGATAGTATTTGGTGGTGGGCCTTTGAAAGGTGATTAGGTCTTGAGCTCTCATGAATGGGATTAGAGCTCTTTATTTTTTTTTTATTCAATCATAGCTGTGTACATTAATGCAATCATGGGGTACAGTGTGGTGTTTTAACAATTTGAAATATTTTCATCAAACTGGTTAACATAGCCTTCATGTCATTTTCTTAGTTATTGTGTTAAGACATTTATAGTCTCCTTTTAGAAAGATTCACTTGTACCCTTATAAGATAAACCATAGAAGTGATCCCACCCATCACCCTCCCTCCACCCATTCACCTTCCTCCCCTCCGTCCCCCTCCCCATATTCTTAGGCTATAATTAGGTTATAGCTGGATTAGAGCTCTTTAAAAAGAGACCCCTGAGAGCTCCCTCGCCCACCTGCCGTGGGAGGAGACAGTGAGAAGATGGCCATCCATGAACCAGGAAGCAGGCCCTCTCCAGACACCGAATCTGCCAGTGCCTTAATCTTGGACCTCCCAGCTTCCAGAACGCTGAGAAATAAATGCTTGTTGATTAAGCCACCTAGGGTAGGGTATTTTTATTGTAGTTGCCCAAACTTCCTAAGGCAATTAGTAACTCCAGGATAGGAGTGGACTGATGGGACCCATCCTGGAAGGAAAATTTGAGTCATATAAAGGAGGTAAGCTAGAGCACTCCAGAAAGGCCAGGCACTCAGAACTCAGAGAAAGCTCCAGAAAAAAATCCCTGGCTCGGTACCTGTGGCTCAAGTGGCTAAGGCGCCAGCCACATACACCTAAGGTGGTGGGTTCGAATCCAGCCTGGGCCCACCAAACAACAATGATGGTTGCAACCAAAAAAACAACCAGGCATTGTGGCGGGCGCCTGTGG
>NW_003852413.1:26849077-26863546 GCF_000181295.1 Otolemur garnettii
ACTCGCTTGAGCCCAGGAGTTGGAGGTTGCTGTGAGCTGTGATGCCATGGCACTCTACCCAGGGGGACAGCTTGAGGCTCTGTCTCAAAAAAAAAAAAATCCCTGAGAAGGCAGAGAAGTGAGAGCCTGCCTTTCTAGAGACTCCAGGTAGTGATGGTGCACAGTGAGGTGAGCAAGGCAAGAACAGATGCCCAACCCCTCACTGCTAAACACTGAATATACATCACTATAAAATAACTGAGTACGGCTCCAAATGCCTGCTAGGCAAATGCTGTTCTGCACCAAGTAGATAGAGACTAGTAAGGATGTGGCGGATTATATTCTACTTTCCAAGATGGCCACAACAGGTTTCCCACCCACGTGGTCTTTTTACAATGCAATGTTGGCACTCCTCCCCTTGAGAGGCAGGGCACATGTACCCTTTGTTGGAATCTGGGCAGGTCTATAATTATGACAGGGGTAACTATGTGACTTCCAAAGCTAGACCATCATAATCTTTACATGATGACAGTATCGTAGCCAGTGAAGTTTACCTAAAGCTAGGGCATAAATGATAATAGACCTTCTGCCTGGTCCTCTCAGAACATCTGCTCAGAAACCCTGCCACTATGAGGAGGCCTGGACAATAAGGACGGACTACATATAGATGTCTGACCAACAGTCCCAGCTGGAAATTGCTTAACATAGGGCTTTAGTCCGGATGGAAATTGCTTAGCATAGTGTCAGCCAACAGCATCAACCACCAGAGGTGTGAGTGAGGAAGCCGTCAAGATGTCTTATAGCCCCAGCGACCATCTGACTTCAACCACTTTAGAGATATTAAGAACCATTTCGCTGAGCCCAGTCAATCACTATAACTATCAAAGGAAAAAAATTACTATTAATTCAAAGTACTAATTTGTTATGCAGCAATAAATAACTGGAACAAGTAATAGCCACATTTATGGAGGCCTAACCAATATACTAGCCTGCCTCTTTTATGACTATGATTTTCTTCTTAAATTCACCTTGTCTCTCCAACCCAGGAAAGGGTCAGATATCCTTTGGTTAGCTCTTAGAATGGTGAAGAGCAAGGCTTTTGGAGACAGGCAGACTGAAGTTTGACTCACGGCTCTGCATTTACTGTGCAACCTCAGGTAATTTTGTCAACTGCTCTGAGCCCCAGTTTCCTTAACTTCAAAATGTGGTTAAAAATCCTGTGAGATAATTACAGGAGATGATATATGGAAATCACTTAGCATAGTGACTGGCATATAGTAAGCCTTCAATAACTGTTATTATTATTATTATTATTATTATTATTTTGAGACAGAATCTCATACTGTTGCCCAAGCTAGAGAACTGTGGGATCATCATGGCTCACTGCAATCTCAAACTCTTGGGCTCAAGCGATCCTCCTGTCTCAGCTTCCCCAGTAGCTGGGGCTACAGGCACCTGCCACAACGTCCAGCTAATTTTTCTATTTTTAGTAGAGACCGGTTCTCACTCTTGCTCAGGCTAGTCTTGAACTCCTGAGCTCAAGGGATCCTCCTGTCTCAGTCTGAGCTCAAGGGATCCTCCCAGCTCAGCCTCCCAGAGTGCTAGGATTATAGGCATGAACCACCTTGCCTGGCCACTGTTATTATTTTTATGACCTAATTTGCAGATCAGCTATTTGCTATCTGTGGACCAACCTGAACGTGAATTTCTTCATCTGGAAAATGAGGTCAGTAGTAACAACTACCTCAGAGTTGTTTTGAGACCTACCCAGTGTCTCACGCTGCAGCACATTTACCCTCAGTGTCACATGTCAGTGCACAAAACCAAGGACCCATCATTCATACTCAATGTTATGGGATCAACATTCTGACATGGTGCTAATACTGTGTTTTGGACTCAAACATCCCTAAAATGTAGTAGCATAGACTATACATGTTAAGACTATAATGTAGTTTTTTTTTTCTTTGAGACAGAGTTTCACTGTGTCACCCTCGGTAGAGTACTATGGCATCACAGTTCACAGCAACATCAAACTCTTGGGCTTAAGCAATTCTCTTGCCTCAGCCTCCCAAGTAGCTGGGACTACAGGTGCCCACCACAATGCCCCGCTATTTCTTTTTTGGTAGTTGTCATTGTTGTTTTTTTAGCAGACCCGGGCCAGGTTGGAACTCGCCAGCCCCTATGTATATGGCCGGTGCCCTAGCCACTGGGATACAGGCAACAAGCCTATAATGTAGTCTTACAATACAACTCAACACATGCCCTGCCCAGGTCAACAGTATTCCAGAGGTTGGCTGTGTGTGTACTTTCAGCCCTGGTTGCTCACAGAGAATTTCTTTTCATAACACAGTGGCTAAGAGCCTGTTCCTGGAGTCAGATTGTCCTGCATTCAAACCCCACCTCCTTTTCTTACTGGCTGGGTGACCTAGGACAAATTAACCTCTCTGAAGCTCAAATGCAAGTTGGGGAAACTAATCAATGCCCATCTTTTAATGTACTATCATAGAAAAGGCTAACTCCAACAACTGGCATTTTTAAAAAAGTACTGAATATAGATCTAAAAAATGAACAATCTTTTTAACCACACGTCCTATCACAAAGAGAAGAAATCCCTATTTGTCATCTCCAAAAATGGAGAGGGGTGGCTATAACATAAAGATTTTAATTTTGACCTAAGATGACATTTTCAGAAGCATGGGTCACTCAAAGAGAACTAGTGACCAAGAGGAGGACAGGGAAGAGGCTGTAGAAATCACATTATGAGGGTATTACAACACAGAAGACAGCTTCAGCTAGGTGAAATGGCTTGGCCATAATCCTGGGTAGGGAGAAAGAGCAGTGGATTTCAGATGGTCAGTCATATGGAGGGGGGAAAATATATATATATGTGTATGTGTGTGTATGTGATATGTATATATAAACATGTATTATGTATCATATCCTTATGTAGAAAGAATACTGTGTATATATAAAAGGGCAGGGTGGGGAGAGAGAGAAAGAGAAAGAATATGAGAGGCTGGGTGCAGTGGCTCATGTCCATAATCCTAGCACTCTGGGAGGGTGAGGTGGGAGGAACACTTGAGCTCAGGAGTTTGAGACCAGCCTAAGCAAAGCAAGACCCCGTTTCTACCCAAGATACAAAGATTAGCCAGGCGTTGTGGCAGGCGCCTGTAACCCTGCTACTTGGGAGGCTGAGGCAGGGGATTACTTAAACCCAGGAGTTTGAGGTTGCTGTGAGCTAGGCTGCCACTATAGCATTCTAGCCTGGGCAATAGAGTAAAACTCTGTCTTAAAAAAAAAAAAGAAAAGGAAAGAATGTGAGAATATGTACTGGGTCATTACACATGCTAGTATTTTCCTGATTTATCATGCAGTTATGTACCACAAAATGATGGTAATTCCATAAGATTATAAGAAGGTATTTTTACTGTACCACTGAAGTGTTTAGATACACAAATATTGCCAGTGTGTTATAGCCTGTGATACTCAATACATATGCTGTATAGATTTTTTTGCCTAGGAGCAATGGGTTTACCATACAGCCTAGGTATGTAGTAGGCTGTGCCATTTGGTTTGTGTAAGTACACTCTACAATGTTCATACAATGATGACATTATCCAGTGATGCATTTCTTGGAACCTAGTCCTTGTCATTAAGCAATGCATGACTATATTTCAATTTCTAAAGTGCCAGTCACTGTGCACAGTGGCTTATGCCTGTAGTCCCACCTACCAGGGAGGCTGAGGCAGGAGGATCACTTGAGACCGGGAGTTCCAGGCTACAGTGAACTATGATTGTGCCACTGAACACCAGACCGAGCAATAGAGTGAGACCTCATCTCTAAAACAAAATGCTTGTGAAAATCCATGACCTTGTTTACATCAATGAGCTACCACCCACAGATCCAAAATCCTAGTCCATATTATTTCTTTCTGTCCCTTTCATTATGAACCCGAGAAAGACTCCATACTTGAAATTTTGACATAAATTTGCTGGATTTACATAAATTACAGTTCTAGGAGAAATTTGACTACAACTATCTTGATATTACCTGTGGTTCTTGCTTCTCCTGGACAGCAAACCAAAAACGAAGAGCATAGTTATGAATTCTGACCCTTTGAGCTCGTTGTCCGACCTGCCTCAGTTTCTTCCTTTATATATCTGGCATAATAATAATAATAGTATCTGCCTTATGGGTAAGGCATGCAAGACAATTAACACAGGGCCTGGCACATAGTAAGTGCTCAAAAAATGTTGGCAACTATATTACTTATTATTTTTAAACTGTCAATTTAGTCTTGCTGCAGAGACCTGAAAGCACCTATGGCTATAGGTGGCACTAAATTAAGAAAAGGGAAGAATTTCTTTGCGGGAAATAGGGATCTTTGGAAGGTTTCTCGTTGGACGCGCTTTACCATGAATAGACACTAGAGGGCGCTCCGCGCTCAGAAAGCCGCTGTTCCATGCCAGGACCTCTGCCTGTCCCGGCTTGGACGGCCTGCTCTGAGACTCGCCTTTTAGGTCTGGTGATTAATCGCGGAAAAGTAGCTGCTGCCTTGATTCGAAAATTAAGGTCTCTGGAGGAAAGGGTTGGGGGCAGAAAAAGGCTACCAAGCAGGAATTTGGATTTGGCTCCTTCAAACTTTCACCAATTGGTTTTCTGCTGGCCTGTGACTTGGAGGACAAGGGGCAGTGTTTCATTTATCCATGTACCCCAGGGTCTAACACACACGATGCCTGGCAGATAGTAAGTGTGTTGTCAGTACTTATGGAATGGGATCATATGAGACCTAAATAATTATAATTATTAATTGGCAACTGGTGGCACTGAGCATTAGGGGAGCTCCCAGAGAGATGGGGTCCGGGGAGGACTGTCCAGAATGCCTTCCTTAAAGTCAGGGGTCCTGGTACTCTCTGGAGTACACAGAAAATACCTTTTCCTTCACAAATGGCTTGTGGATATTAAAAACAGCTTCATGCTCTAATTCCTTGATGTCCTTCTTGTGGAATGATTTCTAGACTTTTCACTGAGTGAAACTCACGCCCTAGAGTTTAGCACCTATGGGGTAAAGCATCTCCTATGAGCTGTATTATCTGATTTAATTGTGTCTTATCTCATTTAATCCTCACAAGTACCCTATCAGACTAAGGTTATCATCTACATTATACAGATTAGGATGTGGCAAGGTTTTGTGACTGGCCCAAGATCATACCATTAAGGAGAAGCAGGACTAGCATTTGAACCCAGATAGTCCAGGTTCAAAAGATACTTTTTTAAAATTTCACTTAAGTAGGCCGGGCACAGTGGCTAACGCCTGTAATCCCAGAATTCTGGGAGGCTGAGCCAGTGGATTGCCTGAACTCAGTGCTCGAGACCGGCCTGAGCCTGAGCAAGACCCTGCCTCTAAAAATAGCTGGACGTTGTGGCTGGTGCCTATAGTCCCAACTACTTGGGAGGCTGAGGCAAGAGAATCACTTAAGCCCAAGAGTTTGAGGTTGCTGTGATCTATGACACCAAGGCATTCTACCAAGAGTGAAAAAGTAAGACTCGGTCTCAAAAAAATTTCTTTCACGTAAAAGAATAACAAATGACAGTATAGAAGCTGCCAGATACTCTTCTGGGTTCTGCATATATTAAGTCATTCAACTGCTACACACATGCAGTTGTCATCCTTTCTTAATACAAAATTTCTAATACAGAAAAGTAATGTAACAAATGGCCATGTACTCACCATTTGAAATGAAATGTGGTTAATATTAAAACCTGATATTATCTGGCCACAACAATCTTGAATAAGAACAAAGTTGGAGCACTTATACTTTCCAATTTCAAAAGCTATAATAATCAAGATAGTGTGGTAATTGCTTAAGGACAGACACATAGATCAGTAGAATGGAATTGAGAGTCCAGAAATAAACCCGTATATCTACGATCAAGGTGTAAAGACCATTCTGTGGGGAAATATTTTTTTAACATGCAAAAGAATAAATGTGGACCCCTATCTTTGATCATTTACAAAACTTGGCTCCAAATGAATAAAAAAAACAAGTGTAAGAACTAAAACTATAAAACTCCTAGAAGAAAGCATGGGTATAAATTTCCGTGACCTTGGATGAGGCAATAGTTTCATAGATATGACACCAAAACCACCACACACACATACACACACAAGCTGCAGAAAAACAGATAGACTAGACTCCATCAAAAGTAAAAACTTGTGTGGCAGGGCACTATCAAGAAAGTTAAAAGGTAAACCACAGAATGAGAGAAAATATTTGCACATCATAGATCTGGCAAGAACCCTATATCCATAAGATCTTTTACAATTCAATAATAAAAAGACAAATAACACAGTTTAAAATGGAGTAAATGTTTGGACTAGACATTGCTCCACATAAGATATATAAAAGGCCAATAAGTACATGAAAAGGTGTTCAGCATCATTAGTCATTAGGGAAGTACAAATCTGAACCACAATGAGATGCCACTTTACACCCACTAGCATGGCTAGAATCAGAAAGACAGCAAGAAATATTAGCAGGGATGTAGAGAAATTGGAACCCTCACATATTACTAGTGGGAACCCACTTCTAGGTATATACCCAAGAGAATTGAAAGCATTGTATTTATGTAAAAACTTATAGATGAATGTTCATAGCAGCATTATTTATTATAGCCAAAAGGCAGGAACAATCCAAGTATCTATAATTGATGAGTGGATAAACAAAATGTAGCATATCCATGCAATGGAATATTATTTTATCATAAAAAGGAATGAAGTACTGACATGTGCTAACGATGAACCTTGAAAACATACTACGTGATTGAAGCTAGTCATTAAAGGCCATATATTGTATTGTTACATATATATTAAATGTCCAGATAGGCAGATTCATTGAAATTTGTGGTTGTCAGGGGCTGAAGGGAGAGGGAAATGGGGAGTGACTGCTAACTGTTACAAGTTTCTTTTGGATGATGAAAACATTCTGGAATTAGGGAGAGGGTGATTGGTGGGAGGAGGGGGACGCAATTGATGGGATCTCACCTAATGTACACAATGTGAGGGTGTTCAGCACGCCCCCTGGGTGAAGGGCTGTACTACAACTTGAACTTCACCTTGGAAGAGAGAACAATGAATGTAACCTAAATATGTATACCCTTATATTAATTTGAAATAAAAAATATATTAAAAAGAAAAGAAAAAAAGAAACATTCTAGAATTAGATAGTGGTGATGGTTGAACAACGTTGTTAATACACTAAAAACCACTAAATCGTACACTTTAAAATGGCGAATTTTATTGTATGTGAATTATAACTCAGTTTACAAAGGAGAAAAAAGTTGATATTTTCTTCATCTCTAGCTCCGTGGTTCTCAAACATTTTCGTCTCCCTTTACTTTTATTTATTTTTTTTAGACAAGAGTCTCACTTTGATGCCCTTGGTAGAGTGCTGTGGTGTCATAGCTCACAGCAACCTCAAACTCTTGGGCTCAAGCCATCCTCTTGCCTCAGCCTCCCGAGTAGCTGGGACTACAGACACCCGCCACAACACTAGGGTATTTTCAGAGATGGGGTATCTCTCTGGCTCAGGCTGGTCTCCAACTTCTGATCTCAGGCAATTCACCTGCCTTGGCCTTCTAGAGTGCTAGGATTACAGGCATGAGCTGTGCTGGGCTAGTCTCCCTTTACACTCTTAACTGTTATTGAGGGCCTCACAGAGCTTTTGTATATATGTTTTGGTTTTGTTTTCATGTGCTTATGTTCAACAGCCATTGACATTTACCATAGTATAAGTTAAAACTGAGAAATTTTGAAAATACTTATTAGTTCTTTAAAAACAGGCTAAACCACACAAACATAAGTAACAGTTTGTGAAAGATAACTATTTAAAAAAATAGTGAGAACAGTGATATTATTTTGCATCTCTGCAAATTTGTTTTGTGTCTGGCTTAACAGGAAATAGGTAGATTCTCATATCTTCTTTCTATCTACATTCAATCTGTTGAGCTACTTTGTTTTGTCTGAAATATAAGAAGAAAGTCTGAATAGCCAGGCATCATGGCAGGAGCCTGTAGTCCCACCTACTTGGGAGGCTGAGGCAAGAGAATCGGTTGACCCCAAGAGTTTGAGGTTGCTGTGAGCTATGACACCACAGCACTCTACTGAGGGAGACATAGTCAGACTCTGTCTCCAAAAAAAAAAAAAATCTATGAAGAAAGTTTGACCTCACACAGATATGTAGTTAAACAGGGAGAAGTACTTTAATAGCCTTTTCAAGTACTTGTGGATATTTTTCTCAGATAATGCACCAAAACTTGACAAATGGTCATTTCTTAAAGGTTAATTGCAGTGTGGAAACTGAAAACCTGTCAATGAACTTTTCATTAAAATTCACTGGTTTTGTCGGGAGCGGTGGTTCACACCTGTAATCCTAGCATTCTAGGAGGCTGAGGCAGGTGGATTGCTTGAGCTCACAGAGTTTAAGACCAGCCTGAGCTAGAGCAAGACCCAGTCTCTAAAAAATAGCCGGGCGTTGTGGCTGGTGGCTGTACTCCCAGCTACTTGGGAGGCTGGGGTGGAGACAATACTAGAAAGGTTAGGGAAGCCCTCTCTAAGGTTGACTGATGATGAGACACTTTGTTGGTGTCTTTGTAAAAATGCAGTGCTCAGGAGTACCAAGGATAGGGCTGGGTGTGGTGGGATGCCTGTAATCCTAACACTCTGGGAGGCCAAGGCACGTAGATCACTGGCGCTTACAAGTTCCAGACCAGTCAGCTGGAGCCAGAGAAAGACCTCATCTCTAAAAATAACCAGGCGTTGTGGCAGGTGCCTGTAGTCCCAGCTACATGGGAGGCTGAGGCAAGAGGATCACTTGAACTCAAGAGCTTGAGGTTGCTGTGAGCTGTGATGCCACTGCACTCTACCAAAGGTGACAAAATGAGACTCTGTCTCAATAAAAAAAAAAAAGAATACCAAGGATGTGTGTAACAAAACCATCTCCCCTCTGAGCCTGCAGGTCCCACTTTATTAAGAAGGCATAAATAATAATGTACTATGTTGGAAGGGTCAAAACCTGCACTGTGGCCAGGCTCAGTGGCTCATGCCTGTAGTCTAGCACTTCCCAGCACTCTGGGAAGCTGAGGCAGGTGGATCATCTGAGCTCAGGAGTTTGAGACCAGTCTGAGCAAGAGTGAGGAAGAAACCCCATCTCTACTAAAAACAGAAAAACTAGCAAGGCGTAGTGGTACAAGCCTATAGTCCCTGCTACTTGGGAGGCTGAGACAAGAACATTGCTTGAACCCAAGACTTTGAGGTTGCTGTAAGCTATGATGCCATGGCACTCTACCTAAGGGTGACAGACAAAAATACCTGCTTTATAATCTCATCTTTCCATCAAGCGAATCTCTTTATCTTGCAGAGGTTCAAGTCCCAAGTTCCTCACCTGCAAATGAGAATAGCAGCCAGGCCAACCTCAAAAAAAAGTTCAGAAGATCTAAGGATGTGATAGAAAGTTCTTATATGTTGTAAATGTGAGCGTTGCCTGTTCTGTTCAGGCTCAACTACCTTTACTCTACAGTGGGCTTCTTGTGAACCTCTCACCCTGAGCACAAGGTCAGATCAGCCAACTCACACTTTCCACCTTCCTCCCCACCTTTTCATAGGAAATTTAGTTTGAATCAGTTCTCCTCCATTCCAAATGAAGATTCTTCATTTGGGGAGAATAAGATAAAGGATCTGACATCAATCCTTATTTTTGAAAACATCTTGTCAATTTCCAAAGATTATTGAAATCTTTTAAAATCTTTCCTCCTAAATCAATATATTTGAATCACTAACAAGCCTATCTTTGTTTTTAGCCAAGTCATAGAATAAAACGCTGAGCCCTGCACTAGCGCTAGACACCCCCGACACACACACACACACAGTTCCCTATTGGGCATATTCTCTGTTATTAAACCTCCAGCTTGTGTTCTGGCTGTCAGAGGTGCTGTGTCCAATGTCTGCAAACAAGGTTCCCTGCAGGTTTCTCCTCCAAAAGTTTGATCTTGAATTAGTTCACTTGCCCCAACCAAGGCTCAGATTCAGTCCTAGAGTCAGTCGCCCTCCGCTTGCTCCAGGTGGCCGCGCCATAGGGATGGCAGGCCGCGAGCCCCCCAAACACGACGGTGGGCCGCGGGGTAAGGAGAGGTGCTTGAGCTGGGGGCTCATGTCAAGGAAATCCCTCAACTCCGGCCCTCTCTGGTCAAAAGCTGAGTGAGGGAGGAGGGCGACGCGACGTCACCCTGGGCGGCCCTAGCTGGCACCAAGGTCGCGAGGTTCCAGGATAGGAAGGGCCCTATCCCCAGGGGCCCTGTCTGTGCCAGGAACATCAGCCCGGATCCGCCCGGCGGAGAGGTGGGCCGGGCGCCGCCTTCCCTCGGGCGGCCAGCAGGGGTCAGTGTTTGGCCGCTGGTGAACAGGCCGCCACCAAATCAGGTTCCTCTGCCTGGCTTTTGCCCCTATACAGGTGTCTGGACCTATTCCCTGACCATTAATCAGGTTCTTGCCTATAAAGACTCCTTATCTTTCCTGGTTCCCCAACGCTGTTCTTCCCAGGTCCCCATGCCGGCACCCCTCCGTATCGCTGGACCCATGGATATTACTTCCTGGCCTCATACCAGACAGTGGTGTCAAACTCCAAGAGGACATGGCCTGGAGTCAGAAGATCTGGGTTCAAATTCCTGCTCTGCCAATTACCAGCTGTGTGATCTTGGGCAAGTCATCTTACTTCTCTGTGTCAAATTTCTAATCTTCAAAAATTAGCTAACAGCAACACGAATGACTGTTACACCATGTGCCAAAGATTTATATGGCAATATACTATGTGTGTTATCATTTCATGACTTAAGCTGAGACAACTGCTCTGAGAGATGAACAGCAGCAGGAAATAGCAGAGCTAATAAGGTGTGGGGAAATGACAACAGGCATCTGGACTGTCCTTGTCATTATGTTTCCCTACCTTGCAGAGATGTAGAGTTTTGTTTTGTTTTGTTTTAAGATAAGGACTCACTCTATCACCAGGCTGCAGTACAGAGACCCAAACATAGCTGACTGCAGCCTCCAATTCTTAGGCTCAAGCAATCCTCCTGCTTCAGATCCCTGAGTAGCTGGGACTATAGGTGCACACCATCATCCTTGACTAATTTTAAAGTTTTTCTTCTTTTTCTTTTTAGAGATATGGTCTTGCTGTGTTGCCCAGGCTGATCTTGAACTCCTAGCCTCAAGGGATCCTCCTGCCTCAACCTCCCAAAGCACTGGGATTACCTCCTACAGATCCTAACACAGAGCCATTTCTCTACAGACCATTCAATTATCAGGCAAATGACACTAATTACTACTTCTAATGACCATTGTCAAGTTTAATTAAAGGGTTTTATTGGCTCCCCAAAATTCCTACTGCACTCTAAAATCATGGGGATTTGGCTGTGGTATCAGCCTGCTTCACTGTAATCTCAAATTCCTGGGCTGAAGCAATCCTCCTGCCACAGCCTCCCAAGTAGGTGGAACTATAGGCTTAGGTCCCCATGCTCAGCTCACTTTTTTATTTTTCGTAGAGACAGAGTCCCATTCTTGTTCAAGCTGTTCTCAAACTCCTGAACGCAAAGTGATCAACCTCCACCTCAGCCTCTGGGAGTGCTAGCTAGGATTACAGGTCCTGCTGAAAGTGTCAGATTCAAATCATGGTAGCAGCTAGAAGAATTTCTCTGAGGAGGAAACAGATGATGAAGAAAGCATGATTTTGACATTGGTTCCAGTTAAAGATGATTCAAATAATGAACAAACGGAACCAACTCTTTCTCCAATTTCTAATGTCAAACTGAACGATCCCCAGAAACACAGTGAAGTTCATCTACCTCCAACAAATAAACAATCAAAAGCCATCCGAAAAGCTAGATGTAAAAAACCTGATCTTCCCTTGCCAACCGTTTTGCCTCCCATTAATGATATGTGTCGAGACACTTCGAAGAACTGGTGCCAGCAACTCAAGTTGAGTACTGACAGCAAGAAAACAGAAGTTTTTCTGAGGTTTCAGGCGCATGACTTTCCTGAACAGAAATATGAAATTCCTGAAACACCAAAGGAGGCCAGACTACATTCATGTTCAAGGAAACTCAAGGCAGAGACCAAGAGAGCAAGACCTCAGGAAAGGTCCAAGATCAGTGTGAAAACGGAAGAGCTCAAAAGAGTGGAAGTGATCATGTCAGCTCAGGAATCTGCATTGGCATCGTGGGCAAGGATTGCTGCAAGAGCTGGTCAGCCTGAGACTGTGAACTCATGGTCCGTTCCTGCTTCTGCTGAGGCCTTTTTGACAACAGCTTCTGGCCTCAGCTGGTGTGTGATCCTTGGTGAGGCTCTCCTGGAAGACACAGAGGGCTGGAGCTACCTATAGTTTCATGCAGGTCAGGCCTGGGTGCCTGCCACTCCCAGGAGGATGATTTCCCTCTTCCTGTTACCAGCCCTCTGTACTCCTGTTCCCTCTTCCTGTATTTTCCCATCTCCAGGCCTAGAAGATAATGTGTTATGTCCTGACTGTGCTAAGAGAAATAAGAAGATAATGAAAAGATTAATGATAGTGAAGAGGAAGAAGTGATCTCCTTCAAACACAAAGTAGGAGACCAGAATACGCCACCTCAAAGTATTAAAGAGTGATGGATATACTTTCAGAATGTGTAAGCTGATTTGAGGAAATGGAAGAAGAGATCATTGGAAGGAACCTTTGTGATCTACAAAACAGAATCAAGTAATTAGGACTCCCCTGTGAAGATTGAGTGCCAGACCCTTTGGGGGGCTTGGAAAGTGGCTTGGAAAGCCACTAAAATAAAGTCATTGCAATCGAAAAAAATATAAAATAAAATCATGGGGATTCAATAACAGTCTTTTTATCAGTATGTTCACAAGATAAATTAAGTAAACCAGCTTACTGACTCATCTTTGTGACTTAGGCCACTGAGAATAAGGTGTGGGGAAATGACAAATGTGATAAAACTGAAGTCTCTGAGGACTTGAGAAAATGCTGTGGGCACGTCGTTCCAAATGCAACCCTCAGCCTCATCTCCATCCTGGCTCTGCTTCAATATTACAGATTTTATATTATTTCTACTATTTGCTCTTGTCTAAAGTATTTTTGAGGACCTTGATACTTTGGTGCTGATCAAGCCTACTGGCCTAAAATACCAAATCCTAGACAGAGGTGTGAATATTGCCCCCACGGGATGGCAACAACAGGAGGGCAGAGTACACCTTCATTTCAAAATCAGGCATAGACTCAGAGAGAAAAATGAAAATAAAAACAGGCTGTCTATACTGACTCTCTCCCTAGAAGTCCATTTATTTATTTATTTGCAGTTTTTTGGCTGGGGCTGGGTTTGAACCCTCCACCCTCAGCATATGGGGGTGGCTCCCTACTCCTTGAGCCACAGGCGCTGCCCTGGAAGTTCATTTAAAGAAAATAATAACAAAGTACAATTAAAATCTTTGGGGGCTTTGGCACCCGTAGTTCAGTCGTTAGGGTGCCGGCCACGTGCTCCCGGGGCTGGCAGGTTCAAACCCAGCCCACGCCTGCTAAACAACAATGACAACAACAACAACAACAAAAATAGCTGGGCCTTGTGATGGGTACCTGTAGTCCCAGCTACTTGGGAGGCTGAGACAAGAGAATTGCTTAAGCCTAAGAGTTTGAGGTTGCTGTGAGCTGGGACGCCACAGCACTCTACCAAGGGCAACATAGTGAGACTCTGTCTCAAAAAAAATCTGTGGGGGCTTTTTGGGCAGTGTTGCAATTGAGTCTGGGAGGAACTAATAACTTAACTTCCCAGCTCCAGTTTTCTCAACTCTAAATGGTGGTGGTATTCCCTTCCAGTTTCCCTCCAGCTTCTCTGATTATTCCTTTTATTTGGGTTGTAAATTCTCCTGTTTCTCTCTCCTTAATCCTTGATAGATTGTGTCCTCAGATTTCTATTTTTCTCTCCTTATACTCTCTCCTTGGAAAGTCTCACCCATTGGTGGATCTGCCCATCTGGAGTGACTCCCAGATTTATGTTGCCTGTCCTGGGCTTCTTTACACTCTTCAGACTAAACTTAAAAAACAAGTATGGATCAAGCATCCAACCTTGACCAATCAACTGTAGCTGGGAAGGTGGAGTCATATGAATGTAGCAACGACTATTAGAATCACAGAGATGAAGTGGGCAAGGAGGAAGGAGAAGCTACCAGAAAGTCTGCAATGGCCTGCGGGACAGACCACCACTTAAGAGTTACCAGCTGAGGACATTTCTACCCTGATACCCCCATAGATGTTTCATCATCATCTTCCCCTAAAAAGCTCTGAATCTCATCCTGTTATCCTAACCTCAATGAATGGGCTGTCATCTATCAAGTCAATTAGAGACCTGAGAAGCATTCTAGAATGCTCTCTTTCTGTCACCAACCCAATACCTCTAATTAATCA
>NW_003852413.1:26864923-26869738 GCF_000181295.1 Otolemur garnettii
GATAGAGTCTTACTTTGTTGCCCTTGGTAGAGTGCCATGGCATCATAGCTCACAGCAACCTCAAACTCTAGGGCTCAATTCATTCTCTTGCCTCAGTCTCCCAAGTAGCTGGGACTACAAGTGCCTGCCACAATGCCTGGCTATTTTTTTTTTTTTTTAGAGATGGAGTCTTGCGCTTGCTCGGGTTGGTCTCAAACCTGTGAGCTTAGGCAATCCACCCACCTCTGCCTTCCCGAGTGCTAAGATTACAGGCGAAAGGCACCCTTCCCAGACTGATTTCTCTCTTCTTAAAAGAACACCAGTCATCTTGGATTAAAGGCCTCCTCCTCCAGTGTTGCCTCCTTTTCACTAATTACACCTTCAGTGACCTTATTTCTAAATAAGGTCACATTCTGAGGACTGGGGCTTAGGACTTCAACGTGTCTTCTGCGGGAAGGGGACACATCTCAACCCATAAACTCATGTGTTGGCAAAATCTGATTTGACAAGACATGAGGAATTTATAGAGCCATCTATAAAGTCTATTTATAGTCTTTATTTAACCCACTTAGAATGAAGATTAATCTATTTTCATTGCAGATGTGCCAGAATATTTGATTACGCCCTCCCCAGGCCCAACTGGGGGAATTAATAATACGCAGTGTGCGTAGCACATTATCTTTCTGAAAACTGAACAATTCTAAATTTCAAAACTCACCTACAATAGTGATTTTAGACCTGTACAAGAGGACCCCACCCTTTGGAGGGCCCTGTTTTTCCTGTCTTTTAGATGGCCCTTGGCCATTAGGTGAGGAATCTGGGAGACAAAATGATGGGCCCCTCATCACCTGAGTAGCCCCCAACTCTAGACCATGTCCCAGCTTCCTGAGACACTGGAATGTGCTGCCCAAATGGCCCAGAGCCTCTTTAATAGGTCTGCCTTCTGGAAAGAGGAGAGTGCCAGTCTTGTACACACTCTCAAGCACAAGACATGACCAGAGGGCAGCAATTTGAAGCAGGTATGAATGGAGGCTGATTGTGCAAACTAAGATGTCTACACATGTGCTGGTGAGGCCCCTCAAGGTGAGGGAACGTGTGCAAAGAGAAAGAGGATAGATGGATGTAGCTATCCAGACTTGTACATATACCCCTAACTATATCTGTCCAGGTAGGATAGATGGTAGGACACAGTTCTTATTTAACAGCTTGTCAGCTTAATTTATACATCTTAAATATATTAGGCATGGGCACGTGGGCATCCATTTGTACTCTTGCCTCAGGCCCTGCAAATGAGTCTGTACATTAGCACCAGAGGTTTTAGAGAAGGACTGAGGACCTGTGCTGTGAGAGAAAGGAGAATGAACAGCACAGTTCCAGGCCTGGCACTTAGTAGGTACTCAGTAATGGACTACGAACTGCACTAGGGATAATGACTAGCTCCCAGGTTATTGGGAAGATCAAAGGATGCCTCCTGTGAAAGTGCTCTGCGAATCCTGATGGGTTGCACAGAGGGAGAGGAGGATCATGGAAAGACAGGGCCTGGAGCAGGGGAGGGGCAGGGAGTGCTGGGAGTAGAACTAAAATAGATGAACTAGGAAAGATGTCAAATGTTATTTGACAAAAGATTAAGGGATGTTAGCAGCTGTGTTAATTAGGAATCCTGCTGAAACACCAGAAACCAACTCACAGTAGCTTAAATTAAATAGGTGGAATCAGGGCAGCACCTGTGGCTCAGTGAGTAGGGCACTGGCCCCATATACCGAGGGTGGTGGGTTCGAACCTGGCCCCGGCCAACCTGCAATTAAAAAAAAAAAGTAGAATCAATGAAAGAAGCCAGAGCACACCATCCAGGTCTCCTCACTCAGTTGCAACCAGGAACTGAGAAACCACAGGGAAACTAGGCAGTATTTTCTCTACACCTCCCATCTCTGTTTCTTTTTTCTTTAGGTCTGATGCATTTTTCTTTCTCTGCAGACCATCCCCTCCTGCCCCTACTCCCAATCTAAATAGAGGAATATAACATTCCAGATTCAGCCACTCAGAATTTTTTTTTCAGTCTGTGATATAAATTTTATTTTGTTTTATTTTATTTTATTTTATTTTGAGACAGAGTCTCACTTTGTCACTCTGGGTAGAGTGCTATGGCTTCATAGCTCACTAGCAACCTCAAACCCCTGGGCTCAAGCAATCCTCTCGCCTCAGCCTCCCAAGTACTGAGATTACAGGCACCTGCTACAACACCTAGCTAGTTTTTCTATTTTTAGTAGAGGTGGGGTCTAGCTCTTGCTCAGGCTGGTCTCAAACTCCTGAGCTCAGGCAATCCACCTGTTTCAGCATCCCAGAATGCTAGAATTATAGACACGAGCCACCATGCCTGGCCTATGTGTTATAAATTTTAGAAGGAGGAATTCTGTCCCCAGTTAATTCAACTGGAACCATAGGAACAGGGCCCCATGATCAAAATGCTGACACCATGGGAGAGGAAAGCAGTTAAAAGAGAGCCATTGTGACTTGGGTACGTCCACTGCAATCCATCTTCTGGTTTCCTGGCCTATAACATGCTTCCTCCTAGACTTACAAAAGGTGTCTCTGCCTGAGATTTTCTAGCAGGGAGTTTGGTGTCCCTCAACATTGTTTGGGTGCACTTACAGCACAGGAAGAGATCTCCCCCAAAGAAAACTTTCTCACAAAGTCCCTCCCTTCCATGCTCTGGGCCCCATTTTCAAAATCAGGTTCAAGTGTCATGTAACAGATTCTTAAGGCTGTGTCTTTTGAAGATTTGCACATAGTGACTTTGCATATAGTTATTTTACATCTAATGTGATGCTTAGTAGAAATTTCAATTTTTTAAATTTTATTTATTTATTTATTTTGCAGTTTTAGGCTGGGGCTGGGTTTGAACCCGCCACCTCCAGTATATGGGGCTGGCACCCTACTCCTTGAGCCATAGGCACCACCCAGAAATTTCAATTTTCATATCCTTTTAAAATTGTATAGGATGAATAGATAGAGACAAAGAACAGAATCTATTTTTCTATATGTGCATATATTTGATGGTGTATATGCATATAGGCGTTATTATATATTAGGCAAGGTACTGAGTTGTAACTCAAACCAGGTTAAGGAAAATAGGGATAGACTTAATTTTCTGACATAAGTGATACGTCCAGGGAGCTTCAAGTACTACTGAATTCAGGAATCATTGAGAGACATCATTAGTTTGCTGCTCTTAACGGTTCTATGTCCTTCCTTCCCCTCATTCTCAGCTCTCCTGTCCTTTGGCTTTGGACAGCTCCAGGCTCATGTCATCCTTACTGTACAAATCTTAGATAAAAAGACCATCTTTCCTTTCAGGCAGATGGAGTATTATGATCAGCTAGCCTGGATCACTTGCCCACCTCTGCACCCTTCTGGTTTTGGGGGTGAGAAAAGAGGAGGAGGAATAAAGAATTTTACTTTATGTATTTGTGTATGTGTGATTTCTGTGAGAAAAAAGTTTATCTAAAAAATTTAATGTTAAATAAATAATAGTACATCCACACCAAAATCTATACATATCAGTTAAGACAGAGCAAAGGCCAAGTATAGCTACTCATGTCTGTAAACCCAGCATTTTGGGAGAGTGAAGCAGGATTGCTTGAGGTCAGGAGTTCAAGACTAGCCTGAGCAAGAGTGAGACACACACCCTCCCCCCCGACTCCTGTCTCTAAAAAATTAGAAAAATTAGCCAGGAATGGTGGCAGGCACCTGTAGTCCCAGCTACTCTGGAGGCTGAGGCAGAAGGATCACTTGAGCTTAGGAGTTTGAGGTTCCAGAAGGTAGCATGATACTGCACTCTAGCCTGTGTGACACAGAGAAATTCTATCTTAGGCTGAGGCAGGTGAATTGCTTGAGCTCAGGAGTGCCAGACCCCATCTCTAAAACATAGCCAGGTGTTGTGGCGGGCATCTGTAGCCCCAGCTACTTGGGAGGCTGAGGCAACAGGATTTCTTGAGCCCAAGAATATGAGGTTGCTGTGAGCTATGATGCCATGTACTCAACGGAGGATGACAAAGTGAGACTCTGTCAAAAAAAAAAAAGAACAAGGAAAGACCAAGGTTGTTATTTATTTCTATAGGAAAATATTTTCAGGATATTATTAAATATAAAACAATTTGCAGAATAGAAGATACCATATCATATTTTTGTATTATTTTTACAATTAAAAGGTCTTTTTGGAGAGATGGAGTCACACTATTTTATGCAGACTGTTCTTAAGCTCTGGGCCTCCAGCAATTTTCTCTCTTCAGTCTCCCAAAGTGGTGGAACCATAGGCATGAGCCACTGAACCTGGCCAAGAGAGGATGTTAAGTGTGGTTGAAAATTCACCAAAAATATCCAGAAAGGCATACAAAAAATGAATAATGATAGCCTCTGAGGAGTAAGAGGAGGCACAGAGGAACAGAGAATGTCCAAATTACTTTTTATTCTTCTGCACCTTTCTGTTTAGGCGGGGTTTCTTTTACATTTTGGTATGAAAAAATTTAAACATACAGAAAAGTTGAGAGTTGTTCCGTCGACAATTCATAAGGCTTGTATTATCTTATATCTATCCATCCCACTACTGTCACCTTATGCATTTCAAAGCAAATTATCGGTACCTGTGTCCCTAAATACTTAGCATGCAGACCATTAACTGCCTCCTTGGCCTTTTTTTAATTTAAATTTTTTTTTGAGTTTTGCCAAAAAGCCCATGTACAGAGATCTAGCATTCTGTATATACATTTCGCCCAAAGGCAACATCTTGCAAAATCATAGGAAAATATCACAGTCAGATACTGACACTGGTAGTCAAGA
>NW_003852413.1:26870119-26884513 GCF_000181295.1 Otolemur garnettii
TACAGTCCCTCATGTTGTGGTGACCCCAACCATAAAATTATTTCTGTTGCTACTTCATAACTGTAATTTTGCTACTGTTATGAATCGGACTGTAAATATCTGATATACAGGATATATTTAGATGACCCCTGTGAAAGGGTCATTTGACCCCCAAAGGGGTTGTGACCCACAGGTTGAGAACCGCTGATCTAGTTGGTTGCATGTAGAAATAATTCATTCCTTTTTATTGTTGAATAGTATTCCATGGTATTGATGTGCCACAGGTTATTTAACCATTTAACCACTGAAGGACACTTGTGTTGTTTCCAGTTTGGGGCTATGATAAATAAACCTGCCATAAACACTCAAACACAGGGTTTTTGTATGAGCATAAGTTTTTATTTCTCTGGGATATACGCCCAAGAGTCCAACTGCTGGGTCATATGGTACAGTTCCATGTTTAGTTTTTTAAGTAACTGACAAACTATTTTTCAAGTGGCTTTAGGCTTTTATGTTTCCATTAGCAATGTATGAGAGATCCATTTTTCCACATCCTCACCAGCATTGTATATTGTCACTTTTTTTTTCTTTTTGTGAGACAGAATCTCACTTTGTCACCCTTGGTAGAATGCTGTGGCATCATAGCTCACAGCAACCTCAAACTCATGGGTTCAAGCAATTCTCTTGACTCAGACTCTTGAGTAGCTGGGACTACAGGCGCCCACCACAATGCCCGGCTATTTTTTTTTTTTTAAGAGACAGAGTCTTGCACTTGCTCAGGCTGGTCTCAAACCTGTGAGCTGAGGCAATCCACCCACCTCGGCCTCCCAGAGTGCGGGGATTATAGGCATGAGCCACCATGCACAGCTGATATTGTCACTTTTCACAATTTTAGGGTCTGATAGATGTATGGGAATATCTTGCTTTGTGTTTATTTTATATTTTCCTAATGGCTAATGAGGTTGACTATCTTTCATGTGCTTACTTGTCATCTGTATGGCCACTTTTGTGAAATGTCTTTTGCCCATTTTCTAATTGGATTATTTGTTTTTTCTGTTGCATTTTTAGAGTTCTCTATTCTATGTGCTAGCTCTTTGTTGAATATGTGGTTTGCAAATATCATCCCCTACTCTTGTAGCTTGTCCTTTTATCTCTTAACAGTCTTTCATAAAACAAAAGTTTTTAATTTTGATGATGCCAGATTTATCAGTTTTTCCTTTTACATATTGTACTTTTATGTCAAGTTTAAGAACCCCTTGTTTAGTCCTGGATCATAAAGATTTTCTTCTTTTATTTTATAGAAATTTTATAATTGTACACATTACATTTAAGTCTGTGGTCCATTTTGAATTAATTTTTGTATAAGGCATGAGACTTAGATAGAGGTCAACTTTTTTACCTATGAATGTCTTCTTGCTCCAGCAATATTTACTGAATTTCTCCATAGAATTGCTTTTGTAATAAAACAAAGAAACAAAAATTCCTTTTGCACTCCTATCAAAAATCAAGTAGATTTTTAAAAATATTTGTGTAGGCCTATTTGGGGGTATATTATTGATCTACAAGTCTATTCCTAAATATTGCGTAGTCATGATACTGTAGCTGTATCATGTACTTTCAAGACATGTACTGTCTTGAAATGGAGTAGATTGATTCCTCCCATTTTATTGTTCTTCTTCAAAATTGTTTAGTTATTCTAGTTCCTTTGCCTTTGCATATAAATTTTAGAATAATCTTGTCTATAACTATAAAACAAATTTCTGGGATAATAATTAATAAAGATTGTATTAAACATGTATATAAATTTGGGGAGATTTCACATTTTTACCACGTGGAGTCTTTCAATCCATGAACATAGTATGTCTTTACATTTACTGGCATTTTTTAAAAATTTCTTTCATTATTGTTGTGTAGTTTGCAGTACACAAGTCTTGTTCATGTTTTGTTAGACTTACACATAAATTTTTTTCTTGTTATTGTAAATGACATATTTTAAATTTTGGTGTTCGTGTGTTCTTTGCTAGTATATAGAAATACAGCTGATTTTTGTGTTCCCCTCTTGTATCCTGTGACCTTATCAAATTCACTTACTGTTTCTAAGGGGGTTGTGTTTTTGTAGATATCTTGAGACTCTCCATATAGATAATCATATCATCTGAAACTAGGGGCAGTTTTGCTTCTTCAGTTCCAATTTGTTTGCCTTTTATCTCTTTTTCTCACGTTATACATTGGCTAGAGCTACCAGCACTATGTTGAATAAAAGTGGTGCCTGCTGGGTGTGGTGGCTCATACCTGTAATCCTAGCACTCTGGGAGGCTGAGGCAGGTGGATTGCCTCAGCTCACAGGTTCGAGACCAGCCTGAGTTAGAGTGAGACCTCATCTCTAAATATAGCCAGGTGTTGTGGCAGGTGTCTGCAGTCCCAGCTGCTCAGGAGGCTGAGACAAGAGAATTGCTTGAGGACAAGAGTCTGAGGTTGCTGTGAGCTATGACTCCACTGCACTCTACCCAGAGTAACAAAATGAGACTCTGTCTCAGAAAAAAAAAAAAAGTGGTGCCTTATTCCTAATATTAGTGGCAAAGATTTAGTCTTATACCATTAAGAATGTCAGTGGTTTTTTTTGTAGGTGCTCTTTATCAAGTTGAGAATGTTCCACTTTATTGTCATTTTTCTGAAAGGTTTTTAAAAAGTTATTAAATGGGTGCTGAATTTTATTGACTACTTTTTCTACATCAGTTGATATAATCATACATTTTTCCCTCTTTACAGTCTCTCTATAGCACTAAAGAGGACCAGATTAGAAAAGGGAGATTCAGATCTGCTTTTGGTCTCTTGATGTTTTACTTCTCTAGAATCTGGGTTCTATCTAGGAATCAAGTTAAATTGCACAATGGCCCAATGATGGTCCCATCATCCTTTAACCATTTCTACTGTCCAAATCCAAGCCCTCTTGATTTTCATGGGGTCTATAGATATTATAGAGGCTTTCACAGAGCCACTTTTGTGCTGGCACACAGGGTGCTGAAGACTCAGGCCTTCCCTCTTCAGTGGATTTCATCTTTAACCAGCACACCAGAACAAAGAGGAAGAGAAAATCAGGCTTTCCTCTTTATACTGTTAATATGGTGGGTTATGTAGATTGATTTCTTTTTTTTTCCTTTTTTTTTTTTTTTTTGCAGTTTTTGGCTGAGGCTGGGCTTGAACCTGCCACCTCCAGCATACGGCAGCTTCACCCCACTCCTTTGAGCCACAGGTGCTGCCCAGATTGATTTCTTAAAATTGAATCAGCTTTACATCTCTGAAATAAACCTCACTTGGTCATGGTGTATAATTCTTTTTATTTTGCTGAATTCCAGATGCTATTATTTTGTTAAAGATGTCTATATTCATGAGGAATATTGGTCTGTAATTTTCTTTTTTAATTTTTTGAGACAGAGTCTCAAGCTGTCACCCTGGGTAGAGTTCGTGGCCCACAGCCCACAGCAATCCCAAACTCCTGGGCCTAAGCAATTCTCCCTGCCTCAGGTTCCCAAGCAGCTGGGACCACAGGCATCCACTACAACACTTGGCCAGTTTTGTTGTTGCAGTTGTCATTGTTGTTTTAGGTGGCCCAGGCTGGGCTTAAATCCGCCAGCCCTGGTGTATGTGGCTGGTACCCCACCCACTGAGCCTCTGGTGAGTCTGTAATTTTCTTTTTTTGGTACTGTCTTCATTTGGTTTTAGAGTCAGGGTAATACTAACTTTATAAAATTAACTGGAAAGTAATCCCTTTTTTCTGTTTTCCAGAAGAGATTGCGTAGAATTTCTTTCTTTCTTTCTTTCTTTTCTTGCTTTTTTTTTTTTTTTTTTATCAAGTTTTGTTTTTGTTTTTGTTTTTTGCCATTTTGGCCGGGGCCAGGCTTGAACCTGCCACCTCCCACCCCCACTCCGCACCTGGTATATGGAGTCAGCACCCTACTCTTTGAGGCATAGGCATCACCCTTCTTTTTGAGACAGAGTTTCAAGCTGTCACCTTAGGTAGAGTGCCATGATATCACAGCTCACAGCTACCTCCAGCTCTTGGGCTTAAGCAATTCTCTTGCCTCAGCCTCCCAAGCAGCTGGGATTACAGGTGCCCACCACAATGCCCAGCTATTTTTTGGTTATAGTTGTCGTCTGGTGGGCCCCGGGCTGGATTTGATCCCGCCAGCTCTGGTGTATGTGGCTGGCGCCTTAGCCTTTTGAGCCACAGGCACTGAGCGAATTGTGTAGAATTTAATTCTTCTTTGAATGTTTTGTAGAATTTTCCAGTGAAACCATCTGGACCTGGAACTACTGGGAAGAAGGAGAATGGTTTTCATTACAAATTTAATTTTCTTAATAATTTTAAGACTATTCAAATTATCTACTTCATACTGGATGAATTGTAGTAGTTTGTCTGTGGGGGGAATTGGTTCATTTCATTTAAATTGCCAAATTATAAATGGAGAGTTGTTTATAGGATATTGGTTTCCTATGGCTGCTGTAACAAATTAACACAACTAAATGGTTTAAAACAGCAGAAATTTGTTCTCTCACGGTTCTGGAGTCCAGAAGTTCAAAAGCAGTACCTATGCACAAAACTTAAAGTGTTGACAGGACCAATGATCTCCAGAGGCAAGGGATAATCCATTTCTTGCCTTTTCAAGCTTCTGGTGGCAACCAACATTCTTTGGCTTATGGCCACATTACTTCAGTCTCTGCCTCCACAGTCTCATTGCCTTCTCCTCTTCTGGTTATGTTAAGGACACTTCTGATTGTACTTAGAGCCTACTAGGATAATCCTCATCTCAATGATTACTTAATCACACCTGCAAAGACTCTCTTTCCAAGTAAGGTAATATTTACAGGTTCAAGGGATTAGGACTTAGCATCTTTAGAGACCTACTGAGGTTGAAGATACATGTATTTTCCTTTTTCTTTTTCTTTCCCCATTATATTCCCCATGGTATTTCTCTGTTATCTTTTTTATTTCTACAGGGTCTATAGTAATATCTCTTACTGCATTCCAGATATGTTTCTCCTCTCTTTGAAAATTGTCAGTCAGGCTCGGCGCCTATAGCTCGGCCGGCTAGGGCGCCAGCCATGTACACCTAAGGCGGCGGGTTCGAATCCCCAGCCCGGACCCGCCAAACAATGACGGCTGCAACCAAAAAATAGCCAGGCGTTGTGGCAGGCGCCTGTGGTCCCAGCTACTTGGGAGGCGGAGGCAGGAGACTCGCTTGAGCCCAGGAGTTGGAGGTTGCTGTGAGCTGTGAGGCCACGGCGCTCTACCCAGGGGGATAGCTTGAGGCTCTGTCTCAAAAAAAAAAAAAAAAAGAAAATTGTCAGTCTTACTAGAGATGTATTGATCTTGTTTCATTCATTTTCTCTTTCTCTTTTTAGTTTTCTGTTAGCTTCCTTTTCTGTTTTCAATTTCATGGATTCCTGCTCTTATCTTTATTATTTCTTTCCCTCTGTTTGCTTTAGATTACTTATTTTTCTAGGTTCTTGAGGTGGGAGTTTAGATTATTGATTTGAGACTTTTCTACTTTTCTAATGTATGCATTTAGTACAACAAATTTTCTTCTCAGTGCCACTTTAGCTGTGTCTCACAAATTTTGGTATATTTTCATTATTACTCGGTTTAGTTTAATTTTTAATTTCTTTTGAGAATTTCCTCTTTGGCCCATGGATTATTTAGAAGTGTGTTGTTTAATTTCCAATTATTTAGAGATTTTTGTGCTATGTTTTTATTATTAATTTCTACTTTGATTCCATTGTGGTCAGAGAACACACTGGGTATGATTTCAATTGTTTTAAATTTGTTGAATTTTATTTGATAGCCCAGGATATGGTCTTACATATGTTCCATGGGTACTTGAAAAGAATGAATATTCTGCTGTTGGCGAAGTGTTCAAGAAATATTTATTATATCCTGCTGGTTTATGATTCTGTTGAATTCTTCTATGTCCTTGTTGATTTTCTGTCTAGTTTTCCTATCTACTGTAGGATTAAACTATAATTATGGATTAATTTAATCTTCAACTATAATTATGGTTTTGTCATTTCTGCTTTCAGTTCTACTGGTTTTTGCTTCACATATTTTATAGTTCTATTGTTTGGTGCACACATATTTGGAATTGTTCCTCTTCTTCCAGACCAGCTCTTTTTATCACTGTACAATTTCTCTCTATGTCTCTGGTAAAGCTTCTTTGCTCTGAATCCTACTTTACGTGATAAATGTATATCTATTTTAGAAGCCACTCCTCCTTTTTTTTTTTAAATTTTAGTATGACATATCTTTTTTCATCTTTTTCCTTTCAACCTGCCTTTATTGCTTGCTTTAAAATGACTTTCTTATATGCAGCATCTAGTTAGGTTGTGTTTTTGAATCTACTTTGCTAATCTCTGTCTTTTAATTAGTATATTTAGACCATTTACATTCAATGTAGTTGTTGCTATGTTAGAACTGAAGCCTCACATTTTATTTTCTGTTTTATGGGGTTTTTTTTCTACTATTCATTTTTCTGTTTTCTTTCTCTACCTTTCTGTGGGCCACTTGAACATTTTTTCAAAATTCTATTTTTATTTACCTATAGTGTTTTAGAGGATATCTCTTTATGTATAATTTTTCTTAGTGCTTTCTCTTTTCATTATATGTACATAACTTATAACATTCTCCTGGTTTACCAATTCAAGTGAAGTATAAAAACCTTACTACCCTTAACATTCCTTTGCTCTCCTCCATTTATTATTGTCTTAAATATTTCCTCTACATATTTTTAGAACTACATCAGAGTGTATTGTAATTTTTCTTTTTTTTTTTTTTTTGAGATGGAGCCTCAAGCTATCCCCCTGGGTAGAGTGCCATGGCATCACGCTCACAGCAACCTCCAACTCCTGGGCTCGAGCGAGTCTCCTGCCTCAGCCTCCCAAGTAGCTGGGACTACAGGCATCCGCCACAACACCTGGCCATTTTTTGGTTGCAGCCATCATTGTTGTTTGGTGGGCCCGGGCTGGGGATTCGAACCCGCTACCTTAGGTGTATGTGGCTGGCACCTTAGCCGCTTGAGCCACAGGCGCCGAGCCAATTTTTCAACTATCAAACATAATTTAGAAAATTCAAGAATAGAAGAAGAAAGCTTATTGTATGTACCCACATTTTTACATATTGTGTTCTTTCCTTCCTTCCCAATGTTTATTGCTTTCTTTCTGTTTAGAGAAATTTATTTAACCATTCTTTGGGAATTTGTGACAAATTCTCTTAGTTTTCCTTCATCTGAGAATATATTGATTTATGCTTTATTCCTGAAAGATATTTTCATAAGTTATAGAATTTTGAGTGGGTAGCTATTTTCTTTCAGCACTTGGAAAATATTTTGCCACTCCCTTATGAGCCCAATGGTTTCTGATAAAACATCTGCTGTCATTGGAATAATTTTTCTCTATAACCAAGGCGTCATTTGTCTCTCACTTCTTTCACGTTTTTTCTTTGTCTTTAATTTTTAGAAGTTTGATTTTAATGTACTTAGGTATGAATTTTTTTAGTTTATTCTGTTTTAGTTTATTCTCAGCTCCTTGAATATGTAAGTTTATATTTTTGTGCCAGATTTGGGGAGTTTTAAGCCATTATTTCTTTAAGCACTTTTTGGCCCTGGCCTCTTTCTCATTTCTTCCGGGACTCTGATGACATGAATGTTAGATCATTTATTTTAGTACAGCAGCTCCCTGAGGCTTTATTCACTTTTTAAAATCTTTTTTCTCTCTGTTGTTCAGATAAATTTAATATTCTATATTCAAGTTCACTGGTTCTTTCCTCTTTCTCCTCCATTCTATAGCTTAGTTCATTTATTGAGGTTTTTACTTTGGTTATTATATTATTTAGTTCCAAAAATTCCACTTAATTCATCATTGTATTTTCTATTTCTTTGCTGAGACTTTCTTTGTTGAAATTTTCTATTTTTTATTTATTTCAAGTATATTTTTAATTGCTCATGAAGCATTTTTATGATGGCTTCCTTAAAATCCTTGTCAGGTAATTCTAACATCTTTTTTCCTTTTTTTTTTGAAACAAAGTCTCACTTTGTCATCCTCAGTAGACTTCTGTGGCATCATAGCTCACAGCAACCTCAAACTCTTGACTCAGCCTCCTGAGTAGCTGGGACTACAGGCACCGCTACAACACCCGGTTATTTTTTTAGAGATGGGGGTCTTGTTTTTGCTCAGGCTGGTCTCAAACCCCTGATGTCAGGCAATCCACCTGCCTTGACATCCCAGAATGCTAGGATTATAGGTGTGAGCCACTGTGCCTAGCCCTACAACAGCTTTCATTCAGTATTGGCATCTATTGATTGCTTTTTTTTTTTTTTTTGAGATAGAGTCTCACTTTGTCACCCCAGGTAGAGTGCCATGGCATCATAGTTCACAGCAACCTCAAGCTCCTGGGCTCAAGCAATCCTCATGCCTCAGCTTCCAGAATAGCTGGGACTACAGGTACCCACCACAACACCTGGCTACTTTTTTTAAAAGATGGGGTATCACTCTTGCTCAGGCTGCTCTCAAGCTCTTGAGCTCAAGCTTCACCTGCCTCAGCCTCCCAAACTGATAGGATTACAAGTGTGAGCCACCATACCTGGCCCTAGACCTTTTCATATTATATTGTAAGACTCTGGATCTCATTCAAAGTTTTTATCTTAACTGGTTTCTCTGATACTGCTGTTGCCTGTGAGGAAAAGAACCATTACCTCTTTACTGCCAGTTGGAGGTAGAAGTCCAGGTTCATCACTTGCCCTCCATTGACACCTGAAGGAGTGGGTAGTCCTCATTCCTGCTGGTTGGTCAGGGGTAGGATTTCTGCCTTCCCATAGGTCTCTGCTGGGTCTCTGGCATCATTGTGGGTTTAATCTGTTACCACTGGGCAGGTGAAAGTCCTGCCTCTGTATTAGGCCTCTACTGTGGTGGAGAGGGAGAAGGACACTTCATTACTGCTGGGTGGAAGTAAAAACCAGTCTCTGTTGACACTAGGGGTGGAGGGTATGTTGTTACAAGAATAGAAGTTCCTGGGCTCCGTGCAGGTAGCTCAGCAGCCAGGGCACCAGCCACATATACTGGAGCTGGTAGAATGGCCTTCTCCAGCCCCACTCAGTAGAGGTGTTAAGAGAGGCCTTATTATAGCCTCCAATTCAATAGAGTGAAAGTCTATGCTTCTCACTCAACCTTCACTGGGCCAAAGTTTTTTTCTGTAGTGTCTGGCTGCAGTGGAGCAGTTATTGTGTAAAAGTTTTCTATGTAATCCTAGCACTCCGGGAGGCCAAGGCAGGCGGATTGCCTGAGTTCATGAGTTCAAGACAGCCTGAGCAAGAGTGAGACCAAAAATACCTGGGTGTTGTGGTGGGTGCCTGTAGTCCCCACTACTCTGGAGGCTGAGGCAAGAGGATCACTTGAGCCCAGGAGTTTGAGGTTGCTGTGAGCTATGATGCCACAGCACTCTACCCAGGGTAACAAAGTGAGACTCTATCTCTAAATAAATAAATAAATGAAATAAAATAAAAACTTTCTGTCTTACTGGGCTATCCCCTTCCTGGTCCTTTGGCTGGTAATACCAAGCTTTTATTCAGGCTTTTCTTGGTTTTTCTTTTATCTGAACCCACTGGCAAATCTGAGTTGCTGATCCAAGTCTTGGATATAGATATACAATGGAAAGAAAACAGAGAGAACTCACCACCATGTCCTCAGGTCCTGAAGTCCACAACTAGTCTGCCTTCTTCCCTGTACCTTCCTGAGTCTTTTCATGGTTGTTTTTATAGATAATTATAGGTTCTCAGCTGTGTTTAGGGGGAGGAATAAGGAGAAGTACAGCTTCTTCATTTTTCTGAAAGTGTAATTCTTTCCCCTCTTGTTATCTTAAGCCAAACTCAAGAGAAGGCAAGAAGAAAGCAATTTTATTCTTTCTCCTGACCATCACTTTCAATCTGGTATGTGGCCTCATTCTTCTTCTGCATGAAATCTTAGGCAGATTCATGGCATTTTCAGTGACTTTCACTTGTAAGTGTGCAAGTGGTGTGTGTTCATATTAACATCAACACTCTGATCTCTTGTCCAATTTAATGTTTTGCCCTTCCTAAGCTTAGACCTACCTCAGGAACTGTCTATGGTGGGAAAGAAGGGTCTTAGTTAGCTTATTTACTGCTCCTTCTTACTCTTTACCCTCCCCTATTCTCTATGTTGCGTGTGGTTCTACCAGTATTGGAGCAAGGCAGCACAAGGGGACATAAGGGGCAGAAATGATCCTGTGTCTGGTACCATTTCAACCAACTGTTGGAGCTCTGTGGGTGTGGTCAAAGGCTGATTGTTTTTTATGGGGCACTTTTGTGGGGTTTTCAGTCCTCCTATCTCTGGTTATTATTTGGAGTCAGAATACTAATAATTAGGCTGTGAACCAGCCATGACTATTTCTGTCTGCATTTTTTGCTCCTGTTATTCGCTGGCTGGAATGTCTTCTCCTTCCTCCTTTAGCCAAATCCTGCTTTTTCTTGGAGGTCCAAGGAGCACCTCTTCACAGAAGCCTCTCATGACTACCACACCTTGCTTTTCTTTTTGCAATATCCTCCCACCTTCCATAGCTGACTCTTGCCTCCTGAGAGCTGGTCTTGTCCCTTCAGTGGATATTGTGCACCTTAGGGTGGAATGAAGAGTGCAAGGCTTCAAGTCAGGCAGTCTAGGTTCAGATCCCAGCTCCTCCAGGCTTAAATAGCTACGTGACTCTGGGCAGGTTGTGTGACTTCTCTGAGACTCGGTCTCATCACCTGCAAAATGAGGAGAATAATTATAATATTGCTAGTTGTTCTAAGGATTCTAATAAGAGAGATGAAGTAGGAGAGGGAACTCAGTGGTCACAGGCCTGCTGTCCCTTCTATAGAGCCATTCAATTAGCCTTTAGGAAGATACTGCCCATAACAATCTGACCTTCTCAGCATCTTCCTGCTAGGCCCAAACCTCCCAAGGCCCTTTGAGCAGGGTCATCTCTCTCTCATCCTGGCCTCCTCCCGGAGGAGAAGAATCATGCTGATACAGCAGAACTAAAGATGTTGGCGAGAGAGTTAATGATTATGTTCTGCTTCAGGTCAGAGATGGGCTGGGAAAGCCACTCCAAAGCCAAGACAAGCAGTTTCCTGGAAAAAGAAGGCTGCACTGAGCCCAGCATGGCCTGGATCCTGCCTCGTTTCCTGGACCAGCTCCTTAGCTGGTTATTGAGTAGCCAATAAAGCAGAGCTTATAAAAGTCAACGAGCTTGGGCTTCATTGCTGCCCTGGTATCCAAGCACCAGTCAGTCTGGGATTTCATTTGCTGATGGACAAAGGAGGGAATGTTCCAAACATATCCTGAGTGGTGGGGGTGGGGAAAGAATGCCCTCTGGAGATTTCCTCGTATCCCCTGATGTAAATAGAGGTCATGTCTTCCCCAACCACGCTCAGTTATCCGAATCCCTCAGAGTCTGTATTTTCCCTTTATCCTTTGCGAAACCTTGAAAAGCGTGAATTACCTAGATAGCGATGCTGTATGCACAGAGATCGCCTAAGGATGTGTAAGAGTTAAAGACGCTTTTACGTCCTTCTGGCAATCCAATATGACCACAGGTTTCCAAATTTTAACAGAAACTAAAAATCATAGTTTCCAAACCAGACATTTGGGATGTTCAGTGGCATGCACACCAAATGTCTGGATTGTGAACCTCATTTCAAAAAAAAAATTTTTTTTTCACTTTACCTCCAGATGTCGGGTCCAACTGGTCAGAGGCTTGGGCCAGATGTTCAGTGGCATGCACATCAAATGTCTGGATTGTAAACCTCATTTCAAAAAAAAAATTTTTTTTTTCACTTTACCTCCAGATGTCGGGTCTGACTGATCAGAGGCTTGGGGCAGAGACAAAAACCTCACCCAGGGTGTCCATTTCCTGGCCTCTCCTGCTCTGCCATTCCTGCTTCGTCTTCACCCTGCCTCCCCCCCCCACCCCGCCTTCATGCTGCATCACAGCAGATACAGTTCACATCCAAAAACAGTGCTGCCCTTAGCAGTTGGTTGGACAAAGGTAGGTTGGGTATATCTTTAAGGAAAGGCTGCCTTGACCTTTCAGAACCCTTCCTTCCTCGGAGTAGAGTACCTCCCCAGCAGACCTCCGAGGGGAGCAAGGCCAGGCCAGAAAACATGGAAGGAAGTTCCAGGGCTGCGGGAAATAAGGGCCAGGAGGTCAGGGGAGAGATCATCTACCTGATCAACAGCCTAGGGGGCGGGAGTAGACATATGTCAGAAGGTGTAACCTCACCAAGGGCAAGAACATAGAGAAGGACCAAAGCCTGAGGACAGGACTTTAAATAAAAGAGATATAAAAGAGAAGGATAGAAAACAGGCACTAGCCGGCTGGGTGCGGTGGCTCACGCCTATAATCTCAGCACTTGGGAGGCCCAGGCGGGTGGATTGCCTGAGCTCATGAATTCGAGACCAGCCAAAGCAAGAGCAAGACCCCCATCTCTAAAAAATAGCCAGGTGTTGTGGCAGGCACCTGTAGTTCCAGCTACTCAGGAAGCTAAGGCAAGAGAATTGCTTAAGCCCCCAAATTTGAGGTTGCTGTGAGCTCAAATGTCACAGCACTCTACTGAGGGCAACAAAGTGAGACTCAGAAAGAAAGAAAGAAAGAAAGAAAGAAAGAAAGGAAGGAAGGAAGGAAGGAAGGAAGGAAGGAAGGAAGGAAGGAAGGAAGGGAAAGAAAGCAATCAGGCACTAGCGGAGGGGCCAACTCACTCAGTTAGTGAGTGACAGAAGAGAACGTCCTTAGCCAACTGCTTTTGATTAGGGAGGACATCCTGGACAAAAGTCAGAATGCACGTTTTCCCCTCTTTTAACGAGATGCTGCTGAATTCCTCTCTTTTGTAGCTGTTCTACCAAGTATGGCAGCAGTCCAGAGTAGGGAACACAGAGCCTCATTCCTGTCTAGAATAGGACGCCCATCCTCTTCCCTATGTCAAGGCCAAAGTTTTCCTACCACCATCTTTAACTCCTACCCTCCTTTATTTAAAGCCCTTTGTACCCACAAAGGGAGACTCTGGGGCCAAGACTGTACCACACACACCTCCCCAGAGCTGTCAGGGAGGGACCCTGAAGCTGGAGGCTGTCCCTTGGCAACCGTGCCCGCTACCACGAGCAGGACATGTGTGTCCCTGCTTGGCTGCCCTATGCCTGGAGGTCACACAGTTCAGGCTGCCAATAGTCCCTGCCCTTGGGGAGCCAGCTCCTGAAGGTAAGTTGGGATCGGGCCCTGAGGAGACCCACCCCTCTCTCTGCTGCTTTGTGCTCTAGAGATGATACTGGGAGGGCCTGCCCACACCTGGGGGCAGCTGAGACCAAACCTCTGGTGACACTCTGCTCCAGGAATGTGAAGCCCCCTCATCTCACAGCCTTGTGGGCCCCTGGTGAGATGGGTTTGTCTCACCCAGTGTGTGAGCCTTTTGGGAAGTGGCCTGATTTGGGAGTTTCTCTCTAAGCCTTTCCTGTCTTTTTAGCTCTAATTTTCTTCTCTTGTCTCCTCTATCTTTCCCGTCTTCCTCTTCTCTATATTTATTTCTCCCCATTTTTCGCTCTATTCTCTCACCACCCCCCTTTCCCTTCCTGTTCTTTCTCTCTCCTTCCCTTCCTACCCCGCTGCCTGGCCTTCTGTATACCACATGGAGTTTTTATCACCTTCTGCAGGAGCAGCTCTGCCACCCGCCACAGAGTTGATGAGCAGATGAGAGTTTGTGGCTGTTACCATCTCACAAGCACAGAGATAGCATCAGGAACAGCCCTTGATAACTAAACCACTTCAGTTGCCTTTTCATTATTATTATCTTTCCTTTTCAGAGAGAGGTCTCACTCTGTTGCACAGGCTGGAGTACAGAGATGCACTCACAGCTCGCTGCAGCCTCTAACTCCTGGACTCAAGTGATCCCCCAACTTTGGCTTCCCAAGTAGCTGGGACTGTAGGCACACACCACTATATCCAGTAAATTATTTATTTATTTATTTATTTATTTTTTAGAGAGGAAGTCTTGCTATGGTGCCCAGGCTGGTCTCAAACTCCTGGCCTTGAACAATTCTCCTGCCTCCTGCCTCAGCCTCCCACCTTGCCTGGCCCTTTATTTATGTATGTATTTATTTCGATGGAGTCTCACTCTGTAGCCCAGGCTAGAGTGCCATGATGTCACCCTAGCTCACAACAGCCTCAAACTCCTGGGGTTCAAAGAATCTTCCTGCCTCAACCTCCCAACCTCCCAACTACAGGCACCTGCCACAACACCTGCCTAATTTTTCTATTTTAGTAGAGATGGGAATCTTGCACTTGCCCAGGTTGGTCTCAAACTCCTGAGTTCAACTGATCCTCCC
>NW_003852413.1:26884915-26891205 GCF_000181295.1 Otolemur garnettii
GAAAGTGTATCAAGTAAAAAAATCTCCTTCCTACCATTGTCCCACCTTCTTGTGGGAAACCATTGTGATTAGTTTCTTTTATGTCCTTTTAGAGGACATTGTCTTTAATCACGTGACAATGATTGTGATAATATATTCTTTATTCTTCCCCCCTTTTTACACAAAAGATAAACTACTGTTTATCCTGTTCTGCACTTTTTTCCACTTAATAATAAAAACATAATTTTACTAACAGGTGTTTATTGAGTAATTACCATGTGTCAGATGCTGGGCTAGGCACCCTGGAACATCAGTGCACAAGACACTCACAATCCCCTGCTCAATCTGGAGACAATCCAGTAACAGAGCCTGAGAGGCTTATCCACAAATATTCAGCCCTATAGAAGGCAGAATGCTCTAAGACAAGTAAAGCCAAGGAATAATGGAAAAGGGAAGAGATTAAATCCAACCCCAAGGACTCATGCTGGAGGGCATCTCTGAGCTGAATTTTGCAGAATGGATGGGCTGAACACAGAGTTGGGGAAAGATGTGGTCAAAGATCTAGAGATAAGGAAGTTCTGGCACATCTAAGAAGTAAAAGGAGAAGCCCTGAGGGTTGGGAAAGGACCATCTGGTGAGGCAGTGTATACAGTGGGAATGTAGAGAATTGGGGTCAACAACTCATAGTTAAGTCCTGGTTCTACTTCCTATTAGCTAATAGGTTCTTCATCTGTGAAATAGGGGGACAATTCTTATCTCTCCAATTGTTAGAAAGATTTAACGACGACACAGTAATGAAAATGCTACAGTGAAGGACTACCTGGTGTGAGTTCTAAAGTGTGGAAAGGTAGATAGGACTTGACTTTACATGGCCTGGGGGGGGGGCATAATGCAGAGTTTAGGCTTTATTCTGAAGGCCCTGGAGACGAGTTTGGGGTAAAGAAGAGCCTTCTAGAACTGTGAAGAGAAGGCAACAGGGTTAATATTTCATTAAATGCTGAAAAGTAGTATTAAAATCTTATCTCTCGGTTACCAATACAAGGCAACCACCTATCAAATAAACTTTTACTTATTATAAAAAGGATTCATCGTTTTACTTTGGAATGCAGTTTCAGTTGGTAATAGTAACTCTGTAACTGTATGGTGGCATCTTTGAAATACATTGATTTATTCACTCAATTAACATATGTCCAGCACCTACAAAGAGTTAAGCACTTGGCCATCGTTGTGACCCTGAAGACAAGAAACCAAACTGTACACTATGAGGACTGACTGGGGAGGGTCTGCTGAGTTCCACACAGCCCCTCAGGGGTCCCTGGTGCCTCTCTGGAACATAATGGCAGAGAAAGCAAGAGCAGAGCCTGTGAGAAGCCGTCCTCTCCTTAGACTCCCATGGTCAATAATGGTTGATCTTTCTCGGACTCCAGAGTCCCTGCAATCACCTATGGCAGGGCTGAGGATAACGAAGAGTCAGATTGACAGGATAAAATCATGATGTCAACGGTGTGGGTCATGAGATTAGCAAACAGAAGCCCAGGAAAAAACAGAAAATTCTGTTGCAGGAAATTGGGATGTGATGGTGTATCCTCAGTGGGTTCTGTTCTTCCTTCGGAGGTTCAAAACTACAGGAGAGAGGCTTCATTCCGACTTGGCTTTTCCTCAGACTCTCCTGCAGCACTGCAGCTTTCCTGCCTTTAGAGCAGCGGTTCTCAACCTGTGGGTCGCGACCCCTTTGTAACAAGGCAAATACATCTCGGCCTTAGGAAGGGTGAGAACCACTGCTTTAGAGAGTAGAGGATATGGATGGAGGTGTGATACAAGCTGCAGGGCAAAGACTCACATCAGCATCTTTAATGAAGTGAGGTGGCAGAGGAGGCACACGCAGCTCAGCCACTGGAAACTCCCTTGCCAAGTGAGAGGCAGATATCTCAGCCCAGAGTCTCACTTTTGTCTAACAGCTGTGCCAAAAATGATTCTGGGCCGGGGAAACATTCGGAGTAAAAATAGTGTATGGGGCATGTTGAGATGCTTCCAAGGAAACCTCAGGGACAAATAAAATGTTTTTTATTGGAAAAGGATTTGCATCTATCATCCATTTTTATCTCTGAAACTAAACAACAGTCAGTCTCTGGTTACTTACACCTGGTTTGAAGGCTACGCTCCTCTGGGGAATCCCTTGTTACTTTACACGTGAATGGAATGGGGAATCCTTTGTTTTCCGTGGCCTACTCTCCAGGAAAGAGGCATTAGGATGGGAGACAACTGATTCTTAGGTACAAAGCCCAGGAAATAGTTCTGCCTATAAGGCTAAGTGAGCCCTATCTTCGGCTAAGCTGGGTAGGAAGCAATACTGGTTTTAATTGCCACCTATACACACACCCCACAAGGGCCCCTGTTAACCCAGTTTTCAGCTCTCCCAAGACTCAGACCACATGGCACCAGACATCTAGATGAGAAATTGAATTAGGCACACAGCCACCATTTTTTTTTTTCTGCAGGCCACTGAGATGTTAAAACAACTAGGACTTTGGGTGGCACCTGTAACTCAGCCCCAGCCAATCTGCAACAACAAAACAAGAAACTGAACTTTGTGTTAGTTATCCAAATATTTTATAACAGAGAGGAGAAGAAAATCGTCTTGAGTCTTTACATAGAGTGCCAGGGCAAGAAGGGACAGGAAGAGGGCCATAGCATATGTCCTCCCAAATTCCCAGAAGGACAAAACTTTCTAGGGAAGTTTTACATAACTGATATAAACTGTGAAAATACATGAAATCTGCCTACATTGCAAGACGTCTGGCATTCCATGGCAACTATGTCAAACTCGTGTTGTTCATTAAGATAGAAACTGAAACTCAGAAAATTATGGATATTTTTCTCGGGTGCAGCTATAAATGACTCTTCAACCTCACCTCTAAGGGAGATCCCTGCCCCTGCCATATTTAAGCAATCAGCTCCCCCAATCCCTGTGCTCCCACTCCAAGCGTTTTAGATGAGATATATGCCAACAGGCTACAAAACGTACTTGGTTCAATCACGCGACTATTCAGACCATTTTCCTCCCAGCCTGTGTGACACAGAAAGTCCATTGATAATTTGGATAATTCAGCCAGGAAGGTCCCCTGGGGGACCAGAGGAGGGGAGAGAAGCTCTGTAGGGGTAGAAAACACTGGTCATCCCTGAGAGATCACCATAGACTCTCTCCCCCATGCCTCTTCCTCCTCCCATCCAAACTTCTCAGAGTTACTATCACAGCTGGACAGAAAAAAGTTGGAGACAAAAGCCAATGAGGGGAACCTCCTCTCACCTCCAAAAACAACATGGAACTGACTCCAGGGTATCAATTTACCCCTCTCCATAAAGTGGAAAGATTCTTTCCCCATCCCTTACCTCACCATATACTACATGAGATAAAAGATGTGAGTGCACACATGTGCTTAGCAAATTAAAAAGCACCATACAAACACAAGAAAGCTTTCTACTTAGCTCACAGCTGGGACTTGAATCCATCCCACTGTGTTGAAGTCCAGTGTACACACCAGTTTGCCACAGCTGCTGGGACATGAGGCAAGTTCTGTCTTGGGCCCGGCCAGGGCCAGTGCAGGTCCAGTCCAAGGAAGCAGGTGAGAGCTGATGGACTGTATTAACCTGCTGGAATGTAGTAGTGTAACCCTGGAAATAAAGGCAGCTGCTAATGCTCCCAAGGCTGAGGGGGCAGCTGCAGAAATAGCACCGGATTTCTTTCCTCTTGAATATTAAATGCCTCATAATGCTCTCCCCATGTCCTAGATTATGATATGAAGCTGGAAATTAGCATTCTGTTCCAACACACTGTGACACCTTCGCTTTGGGGGTTGAAATGATGGTTTTTAATAAGCTGACTCCAGGCACCTGTCACCAGTAATGGAAGTTCGGCCTGGGAAGACAAATTGCTTCTTGTTAAAAGACCATGGAACAATAAATTTCCTGAGTCATAACTCAGCTTCCAAATCAGGGCTCAGGAGAATCTCTTCCTCCTTCTGGCATAACCCTTGGGCCTCCAATCCCTGCCAGCCCTGACCATTAACCCCAGCCACCATTGCCTAGCTCATAGTGCTTGCATTTGGAAGAGTTTGTAAGACCCACATTGGTGCCACTTGCAGGTGTGACTGTGCTTCAGGACTGAACTGGTAGAGGGAGGATACAGGGAAGACCAGAACCATGAGTACTTATGCTCTGCTGTCCCAAGGATGAAGGTCATTAAGACTTCTAATTTTTTTGGCAGTTTTTGGCTGGAGCTGGGTTTGAACCTGCCACCTCTAGTGTACGGGGCTGGCGTCCTACTCCTTGAGCCACAGGTGCTGCCCTAAGACTTCTAAATAACTCATTACAGAAATCCAAGCAGATATAATCATATTCTTTGTTGGATTTTTTTCTTCCTCTTAAATCTGACCACTTACACCAGTTGTCGTGGGGATTTGAGACTGGTGTACGGATCACTCAACTTTTACAAATACCACATAAAAATTGTTTCTCAGTCTTTTGGCTAAGATCAAGTGTAGTAAAAATACTACATAAGTTATAAGTAAACATGTACAACTCCTACCTTAGGATCCACTAATTCTATAGGAAATGATTCAGTTTGTTCACCCAAAGACCTGTTCAAGAATATTCATAGTAGCTTTATTCATAATAGACAAAAATGAAAACAACTCAAATGTCCATCAAGTAATTGTGGTACACGCATACAATGGAATAGCAGAGAGCAATTGGAATGAATAAACTGCTGATACACACAACAACATGGATATGGATAAATCTCACAGATATTTTGTTGAATGGAAAACTTCAGATCCCAAAGAGTACTTACTAATCTATTTATACAAAGTTCAAAAACAGGTGAAACAAATCAATGTCAACAGAAATCAGAATGGCAATTAGTTCTGGAAGATTATACTGGAAAGGGGCAGAGGGAACCCAGAGGGATGGAGGGAATGTTCTGTATCTTGTTCTGAATGGTGGTTATGTGGGTAAATACTCATCAAGGCATACACTTGGGATTGATGCATTTTGCTAAATATATGTTATACCTCAAAAACAGGGGGGACACTTTTTTATAAAATACCTACAGTAGGCTCGGCGCCTGTGGCTCAAGTGGCTAAGGCACCAGCCATATACACCTAAGGTGGCAGGTTCAAATCCAGCCCGGGCCCACCAAACAACAATGATGGCTGCAACCAAAAAATGGCCAGGCGTTGTGGCGGGTGCCTGTGATCCCAGCTACTTGGGAGGCTGAGGCAAGAGACTCGCTTGAGCCCAGGAGTTGGAAGTTGCTGTGAGCTGTGATGCCACGGCACTCTACCCAGGGGGACAGCTTGAGGCTCTGTCTCAAAAAAAAAAAACCTACAGTATAATTTTTTATATGAAAAATGTCTCTGATGTCTTTCTTCATGTGATAGTAAAAATCTAGGGCCTGGCATGGTGGCTCATATCTGTAAATAGCACTCTGGAAGGCTGAGATGAGTGGATTGCCTGAGCTCTCTGGTGTGAGCAAGAGCACCAGACCCTGTTTCTAAAAATAGCCAAGTGTCATGGCAGGCTCCTATAGTCCCAGTTACTCTGGAGGCTGAGGCAAGAGGATCCCTTGAGCCCAGGAGTTTGAGGTTGCTGTGAGCTATGATGCTACAGCACTCTATTGAGGACAATAAACTGAGACTCTGTCTCAAAAAAAAAAAAGATATTAAAAATGTAACTTTATCCTGATTCTAAATGAAAAAAGAATAAAACGCTAAAAATAAGAAATCACCAGTAAATATGAACACATGGAGTGATTGTAGCAGCCTCCTCTCTGATGCATAGGCAGGAAGTAAGTCTAGGGCCCAATAATATGAAGAGGATCTTCCCTCTCTCCAGTATCCCAAGAATTAAGCACATGTTCTGGCCAGCACCTAGCACCGCTGACCTCACGAGACAGTGCCCATGAAACTAGACTCAAACACTCAACTCCACTCCACTCGCTCCAGGTTCTCCTTGTCACCTGGAAGGCAGTTATCCCTACAACCTCCAAGATGTGCCCACTATCTTTTTTTCTAAGACAGAGTCTCACTTTGTCATGCTGGCAAAGAGTACTATGGCATCCTAGCTCATAGCAACCTCAAACTCTTGGGCTCAAGCAATCCTTCTGCTTCAGTTTCTCGAGTAGCTGGGACTACAGGTGCTGCCACAACAGCTGGCTACTTTTTTTCCTATTTTTTAGTAGAGACAGAGTCTTGCTCTTGTTTGGGTTGGTCTTGAACTCCTGAGCTCAAGCAATCTGCCTATCTTGGCCTCCC
>NW_003852413.1:26891445-26907312 GCF_000181295.1 Otolemur garnettii
TGGGAAAATTCAAAGCCACAGGATTACACACATAATAGAAAAACCCTCTCTACCTTACAAGGGTTAGCACTGGAGTGGGGAAGAAGGGCCAAGCTCTTTTTTTTTTTTTTCCCTTTCTCATCACCAACTGTCAAATATTTACTTTTGGTAAACATTTTGGTCTCTATGAACCAAATACCCTAGCAAAAGGTGAACCAATCCAGTTAGGGTTAGTCCTGCCTCATTCTTCACTTCCTCCACCTAGTTCCTGCATTGTTCCTTTCCTTCATAAATAGAAACAGGGTTTGGGTGCAAGGGTGGGGGTGGAGGTGGGAGAACAGTGTTAAAATTGTAAAAGTATAGCGCAAAGTGTTAAATGATCAGCTTGATAATTTTTTGCATGTGTATACCACCACCTTGATCTAAATACAGAACATTTTCAAGCACCCTACAAGGCCCCCTTTTATTACCTCCTAATAAATACTAAGAAGGGGTTCTTTTAACCTAAAAAAGTTGAAGCATTTTATTCCAGAGAGGATTCAACTCTCATCACCCTACCAAGCACATGATTTCTTTTTTTGTAGATGCAGAGTCTTACTTTATCGCCCTCGGTAGAGTGCCGTGGCATCACACAGCTCACAGCAATCTCCAATTCCTGGGCTTAGGTGATTCTCTTGCCTCAACCTCCCAAGTAGCCGGGACTACAGGCACCCGCCACAACACCCAGCTATTTTTTTGTTGCAGTTTGGCGGGGGCTAGGTTTGAACCCTCCACCCACAGTATATGGGGCTGGCGCCCTACCCACTGAGTCACAGGCACCGCCCACACATGATTTCTTTATTATGAATTATTTCAAAAGTAAACATGTGAACAATCTAAATAACTAATAATTTAAAAAGAAACTATTTGACATCACATCTGGTGGGTTGCATACTATGCAATCACTGGAATCAAATTTTTGAAGACTATTCAATGACACTGGGAAAAGTTCATAATCTAATATTAAAATAAAATGCAAAATCTGAAAAAGTTCATGTAGAATCTCCATTTTGAAATTATACACATGTGCCAGGAAAAATAACTGCAGAAAATACAACAAAAGATCAGCTTTGTAAACTTTGGGTAATAGACTCTGGAGTCAGTTTTATTTTCTTCTTCATAATTTTTTGTATTTTTGAAACTCCCGATAATAAGAATGTGCTACTTTGCAAATTAGGAGAAAAACCCCTTTTCTTTTTAAATCTAGGGACATGCTAGAGGACTAATGATTTCCTAAATTATGACAACTCTTTTCATTGCATATTATGCGATTTGAAAATAGTATTTAGAAGGCTGTAATCATTTGGGAAATTGCTTATGACATAGCAAATGTACAGCAAACTGTTTTAAAATAAAGTTAGGAAGTATATAACTACATGGAGGGAGAGGAGACCACAAAGTAATAACAGCAGTTGCAAAAAGTGCTGAAAAAAAGAATGAAAAAGTTTTCTAAGGGTTGTTTATAAAAGGTTTTAAAAGTACGTGTCTGTTTTAAGTGCTATATTCTATTTTCTGCAATCTGGATAGACTTTTTACATTTTAAGATTTTTTTTCTTTAAGGAGCAAGAATGTTGGGGGAAATTATTTCAATGTGTGAAAGATTTGGAGGGCACAGTATCGATGTGGCCTCTTTTGCTCTGAATACTGTAAATCCTTGTAAAGCCCGGCACCAAATATGGTAAACTACCCCAGCTCCAAAGACTTAAGACCATTTCAGGAAAGTTATTCCGGGAGACCTTCGCATTTATTTTTCCAAATAAAAGGGTTCGTTTCGGATCGAATTATTTATCCTCTACAGAGCTGGGTAGGAAGAGGGAATGTGCAAAAGGAACAACAGATTAAAATTAAAAATTCCTTCTCACGCTTTCTCTGTTTCCCCTCATTGTCCGATTCTTCTGACTCTTCCTCTTCGGACAAGAACGGTGGCCTCGCTTGCTCTAAAAGACTTAGGCCAGGTCCCTGAACTTGACCCAGGCGCCTACATCTCTTTTCCTCAAAGGTCAGACAAAGGGAGAGGCGTTGTCTGGAGTCTTTCCAGGGCCCAAAAGGCTGGGGTATCTAAGGTGGAGGAGGAGGATAGGACAACAAACTCCTGTGGTGCAAGGAAGTCTTGTGGCAGGGAAAAGCCAAATTGAGGGGAGGAGGAGTAAAAGCCGGAGAGCTTTACCGGATAACTCCCTGAAGGCCTCTTTCTATTTACCAATAAGAATCTGCTTCACATTCTTGTCTCTGGCCCCAGTTAAGAGTCCCGGAGTTGGGGTTGATTTACCGGGATTTGGTGTCTTCTTAGCTGGGGTCGCCGAGCTGCAGAGTGCGCCCGGCAGGAGGGGAAGTCCCGAGCGCCGACTGGTCCCGGGAGGACTAGGAACAGACCCGCGACGCCCGGCCGGTGCGGCCCTCCCAGTTTCCCTTCGACTTGCTGTTACTGAGCCTAGAAAATATCCTGGGGTCGGGTCTTCTCTTTGATCCTCCCTTGCTCCGGGATCCTAAGTTCTTAGGAAAAACAGGAACAGAAAAACGAATACCGTGTTAGCGGGCCGCTCCTCGCAGCCTCGGCGGTAGGCGGCGGGTCTTGGGAAAGAGGTGCCAGTTTCCTGGGTCAGGCGGCTCTCCAGGCCAGTATGTCCCCCGCGTTGGCCAGGGAGAGGGCCAGACGCCGCATTTGGGAAGTCCTGGCACAAGACTTCCGAGAACTCCGCAGGGCTCGGCAGCCGCTCTGGTGGCAGCCCGGCACCCGCGCGGCGGGCGACAGCTACCGGCCTTACCCTGCCGAGCGAGGAGCGCTTGTAAAACACCGAGCAGCGACCGCCGCGAGGTGACGACTCGGACACTCTCTAAGTGATTCATCGGCTTTAGCTATTATTCCTTTGTTATGCATTTGTTATTGACAGAAATGAAGGAACAGACTGCTTAAAGTGAGGTAAACTAACACGAATTACGAATGAGTGAAAATGAAAAAGTTACATTATGTTGAACCCGACTAAAACATTGACGTATGGATTTTTAAATGTAGACTCTATAACTGGATTTTTAAGTGCAAACATGGAGAGATTTCCACGGACGGCAAGGATCAGGAGCTCTTTGATAGCGCAGGCAGGCTTGGGTCGGGGAAGCCAGGCCTCTCGCGTTCCTCGTGCTTCCATAGCCCCCTCCGCCCCCTTCCTCTCCACCCCCTCTGCGTCCCCGTCTGGTTCCCTGAGGGGTAAAGGAATGTTTATAGCCTAACTCAACTCAAGTTCACTGACAAAACCCTGCCTGGAGGGGGGAGGGGAAGCGAATTCAGCCATCAACCAGACAAAGGCTGGTCGCAGCTCTAGGAAGGGGGCGACAGGCTGGGCCCACCTAGGGTCAAGAGGCTGAGGGTCCGCCGTACTGGCCCTGTGGTCTGGGAGTTGCCTCTCCCCACCAATCCCCTCCGCCTGGGCTCCGTGGCGTTGGGCGGTTAGTGCGGGTGAGTGTTCGCCCAAGTGGGTATGGGGCGATCCTAGTCTGAGGTCTAATTACCTCCTAAACTTGGCCTTGACCAAGGCCCTGTGAGATGCCTCTGCCCTCTTCCTGGCCAGCTCTCACTCGTCTGAAGCCTGGATCCACATCATTCTCTCACTGCGACCTGCATTTTCCTGCCTCCTCCCCTTGAGTTTTCCTGACATCGTCCCTCCCAGATTGATTTTCTGACCGTCTTTCAAGATCCTTCTCCAGCACAATCTCTCCCGGGAAGCCTCTCCATGCTTCTCACTCCCTGCTCCCCATCTGTATAGAGTGTAGATGTTTGAGGTGTTTCCCCAGCTCACAATGCCAGAGATCATGGAATATAATGCCCTGACCTTAGGTCACATATGAGGGGGAAGCTTCAGACCCAGATCTGGCAACGAATAGGAAAGCAGGCCTGGAGGGAAAGGAGGTGGTATTTCCATGTCTCTCCTCCCACCTTCCACCCCCAACAGAAGGTTTTGCATGCCATGGACACTGGATAAATGAGTAGTTAGTTGAACTAAATTTCCGCAGGTGCCTTAATCCCCATGCGTTTGCACTTATGCAAATCTGCCCAGTGTTCTAGGTGGAACTAGGTCTATGGAAAGGTCTGTGTAACCTCTGCTGGTGGCACCGGATGGAAACAGGTGCTTGTCAGTGTCTGGAGTGACCCTGTGGGGAGAGGTAGGTTGGGGGTGAAGGAGGGGCTGGGCTTTCTATTCTGTCAGTTGGTGGAGACCCAGAGGTTAGAGGTTAAGAGCTCTTGCTTCAGGATCTAGGCTCTGTCACTGTGACCCTGATCAAGTATAACAATTTGCCCTCTTTGTCTCAATTTCTTTATTTCATAAAGTGCTTACTTGATTGTGGGTTTTGTCAGTGGCTCTAAGGGGACACTGATGGGGAAAAGGCAAGCTGCAATGGGATAGGAGTTGGAGTCCTGAGTGTGTTTACTGATTACCTTGTCTAGCCAAGACTAAGTTAGTCTCAGTGGCTGAAGAGTAGGCATCTAGCCCCAGACTGTTTCTGTGCTAGGTGGGGAAACTCTGTACACAAGCATGCCTGCCTGGGTGTTCCCTCCGGTTACTCTCAGGACTGTACTCAACAGTCCAGGGAGCTTCTGAGAGAATGCAGGAATGGAGAGAAGGGCAGGTGCCTAAAGATCAAGGTTCATTGATTTGTTTTTTTAAGGGTCACAGATTTTCCCTTAAATATGAGTTAGTAAGTCATCATCATTACCACAATTAATTTTTGCCCTGTTTTCAAAGTAGGTGTTTTCTAAAATATTAGCTTTTAAAATAAGAATAATAACATTAGCGATATTAATTTAATTTGTGCTAGGACTCTTCCTGGATGGAGACAAACACAAGGTCTTATGGGGGGTGGGGGCGCTTACAGCAGGCAGGTCCTAGTTTCCTCCCACAAGCCTCTTCCCTGTCCAGGCCATGCAGTTCCCGCGTGCAACGTAACATTTTTCTCTGTCCCTTTCTGCCCAACCGGTTTGGTCTCTCCAGGAACATTCAAGGTGGTCTTTGTGAAGTCCATCTCTCCTTTCCTTTGCCCCTGAGACCTGGAAGCCCTCTAAAAAGTTCCTGGGAGATGGGCGGCGCCTGTGGCTCAAAGGAGTAGGGCAACGGCCCTATATGCTGGCGCGTTCAAACCCAGCCCTGGCCAAAAAAAAAACTGCAAAAAAAATAAAAAATAAAAATAAAAATAAAAATTCCCGGGAGAGCCCCTGCTCCTCCTGAAGTAGATACCAGACTGAGACATCGGTAATGCTCTTGGCCCCCGCATGAGCGAGTTTACCTTATTAAACGTAGTCTTGGAGATAGTAAAATGGGCCGGTCCTTGGTAGAAATGGGCGTATAGCACTGCTGTTCTCTCTGCAAAGGCCAGGACTGGAATCCAGCAGCCTAGAGGCCGGGAGCGCCGCCGCCAGCATCAGTCTGAAGATTTCAACTTCCAGGGGCGTGGGGCTCTGCTGGAGCACTTAGAGCAGGAGAGGAAAAGCAAAAGCGCTGCACTGGATGCCCCTCTCCCTGCAGAACTTGGGGTGGGGCTGGATAAGAGCGTGCACAGCGGTGGCTGCCCACCTTGTAGCTGTAAATCCGGCAACGGATAGAGCGTCTCCTCTGCGCAGCCCTAAGCCTCCTGGCCTCCCAGGCAAACTCCCGGTCTCCCAGTCACTGAGGCCCTTCCCTCGCCACTTGGCTTCCTCCCTCTTTCCCAAGGCTAAAGATTTCCCCCTCTTCCCTGCTCTCCCTCCTCCCCCGATAAAGCGTTTAGTAAAGTAGAGACGGAGGTTGTGAAGACCACTAGCCTAGAACTTCAAGTTCTTGGCAAAGTCCTACCCTCCCCCCAGGCTGGGCACCAGCAGTTGCTGCCTTTCCCTCCGCGTTATTCTGGCGACTGAATCCCTTTGCTGGCCCCTGTCTCCCTCCCATATAGGGGGAAATTTAGGGGAGGAGGGTAATGGAATTCTTCCCTCACGTCTCTTCCGACTACTCGGTTCCCTCCATCCCAACACAGAATTAACTGGTAGCGGAAAGAGGAAGAAAGGCTGGCATCGGTTCCCCATTGGATGTTTTAAATCTCTCTCCAGGCTCAAGCCAGTGCCTCAGGGGAGGGGCAGGGTATCTTGCGCTTGGGCAAGAGGCCGAGTGTCGCTCCAGTGCTTTCTCCCAGCTTTCTCAGAGAATGACTGTTCAGGTGGGTGAGACTACAGTAAAAATTTCTTTCAAAAACAAATTTCTTGCACCCGCTCTGCTGCAGTTGCTACTGCGCTTTATTGCAAGGTTACGGTAAGGTGTTCATTTATTTAATTGGCGACTGCAGCTCTGAGGTTTCTATTAGACAGGACAGGGTGGAGGTAGAGTACTAAGAGTTTCCCCTGAAGGAAACCTAATTAAAGTGCAGCACTTAGGACCTTGAATAAAACTTTAATGAAGAGGAGGAGGGATGCCAGAGGCGGGGAGTGAAATTTGCTTCGGGTTGGGGGAAGGGAGCCGACGCAGCTCCCAAGAAATGGGGGAATTGATGGGAGCTCTCTCCTATTTCAGGGGCAGCTTCCGGCCCTGGAACTACTATTCCGAGTAGAGGTAGCCTGTGGAGGGGAGACCGGGGCAGATTCTCGATCATCCGCGACCTTGTGGGGTCCTGGGCTGCTGGAATTTTGCCCAGCAGGAGTAAGAGGTACAAAAGAGGGAGCTTCCGGTTAGCCCTCCTATTGCAGCTGCCAGAACCTAGATTCAAAAAGAGCTTCCAAGGTACCATCTACTCACCACCACTCCTCCTCTGGAGGCCTAATAAAATTCACCTGCTTTGGAATAGAAGGAACTTCGGTCCTGGAGCCAGTGTAGACGGGACCTTGGGAGCCTATTTGGTGGCTTGCTTGAGACTCTTGGCGGGAGACTTGTTTGGTTCCACGGCAAGGGAAAGGTGTGGAGGGCAGCTCAGGCATTTTTATTTTGTATTTTTTTTTTTAATCTCTTTAAGCCCAGTGCTGAGCAGAGATAAAATTAGGCCTTGCTGGTGAAAAGATGCCCTTCTTTTTTTCCTGTAGTATCTGTGTTGGCCTCTGCGTTTATTGTCTCTGAGGATGTTGTCTGGATTTACCTGTTCATGACACTGTTCAAATTTGTCTTAATAATTTTAGCAAAGCAGTTTCTCCTGTAGCTTTAAGCAGTCTTCATTTAAAAGCAAATAGCTGCGCGTGGAGTTAAGTGTAGATAGGTGTATTTTGTTGTAATTTAAGCACAAATAAGACAGATTTCGATGTGGTTGGTCGCGAGTGGGTATAAGTTACCTTGGGAGAAGAATTGATAGCTGTTAAGGAATTCCATGCAAGAGTTTTATACAAAACGAAATTAAATATTTTTTGTACAGGTTCCATATATGTAAATCAGGAAAAGCAGTAGGGGGGTCCACTGCGAATTGTTTTTGTGAGGAAGACAAATATATAACTCCGATGGAACGAAGACTTGGAGGGAGAGCAGATGGCGCCCTGACCGCCCTGTTCTTCGGTTCGAAATTGCTCGTGCCACCCTCTTTGCCTGGGGTCTCACGGAGGCTGGACTGCCACATCTGCTGATGCTCTGGCAGCCCAGAACCCCTCCCTACCCCTAACCCCCGAGGCTTGAAGACTAACCCCCGAGGCTTGAAGACCCAGGTGGCCCGTAGTCGGAAGCTAGGTGCCGAGTTAAAAGCCCAGGGCCTTATCGGTGGCTTCCCCTGAAGTAGCGAGTGTATGCCGGGAGGGGGCGCCCTTGTCTTTTTAATAGCCTGAACATACTGGTGGAATAAATCTGTAAGATTCCAAATCTTTTGTTTGTTCTGAAATTATTGCAAGCGAAAAATAGAGGAGCCCTGAAACTTTAAGTTCCTGATAGCTGAGTGGAGCAGTTAGAGCCCTAGCAGTCCGGAAGCCCCTAACCCCCAAAGGCCTCCTTACGTGGTCCATCTCGGTTTGCAGAAGTGACAGCCTCTCCTGCAGCCTTTTCTACTCCCCAAGTTGGGACCCCCGCACCATGACGTTCCCCCTTCATTTATCTCGAGCCCTTTCCACGTTCCCATCTGTTCTGAAGCCTCGCCACTTATGAAGTCGGCTAGAGAAGGGTGTGGTTGCGTTATCCTTGGCTGAGTTTGGATTTATAGAGACATAGAAGTAAGAACCTGTAATATTAAAAGCCACCCGCCCGGGGCTTTGCCTGAAGGAGAACGTGGAAGTCAGAAAGTGACGTCTTCTGAGCTGGGCGCTAGCCAAGGCGCTTAACCTGGACCTCAGGGCTTGGAAGGGTTTGGTTTAAATCACAAAATCAATCTCCTCCTCTCTCCCCATCCTGGCCCCATGCCCTCACACTGAAGCCCAAGGAGAGAGGTTGATTGCTCATCTTTGGTCTTTTCTCTCAGTCTCAACCTCCTTTTTAGTAAATAGATTTAAGAGGTCTGCGTTGCTTCCCACCTCATTCCTTCCCCCAGAGAGGAGCCAGGGCTGGGATTCCCACCCAACAGCAGGCCATAAATACTCACATCCATCCTTTGGCTTGGGGACTGCCCCAAGGGGCCGTGTCGCGCCACAGGCTGGGTCTGGCGGTTCTGGGGACTTCAGGCCTGTACTTTGGAAAGGTGAGCACGTGTCTGTAGGGACCTCCCTGCATAGGCTGCAGGAAGGCCTGGCACAAACCCGCTGACTTTGCTGTGTGGCACACGGGGACTGGGCGCAGTACAAGCCCTTGGGAAACCAGCACCAAGGCAAAGACACCATGACGCTCTCAGGGTCCTACCTCTGCAAACAACCTGTCAGCACACCCCCGTCCCCCATTTTCCAGAATTCCACACTGTGGGTTTGTCTACCTGGACCTGGAAAACAGAAGTGGGACACCCTGCCCTCCATCCACTGGGGTTCAGGGTGCAAAGTGAAAATTAAACGAATTTGGTGGCCATTGTTGCATTGGCCACCTAGGGTTCCCCCACTCTGAGCCTGGTTTTTGCTTCTACACCAACAGCTATTTTTTCTACCGCAAAAATACCTGCATGCATTGCCTAGGCCTGCTGCCTGCAAGCTCCTCTGGGTGTCAGGGGGAAGCAAATATGAGAAAATGGGTAGTGAAGGGGCCATTTTCTGGTTTCTCTCCTGCTTGGCAATACCAGAGTGTTTGGGACATGCCTGAGGGTAGGGTAGGGCATGACTCTCTCATTCTGTAGCCACTGTTTCTAGCTGAAGGGACCACTTCTACAAGACCACAAATACCTATTTCCTGCAGATCCCAAATACCCAACAAACCATGACTGGGTGTTTCAGTCAGAACCACCAGGAACATTGGAAGACTTGGAGCGTTGGTGGTAGGTAATGAAGAGTGGTACTTTCTCAATTTCCTTTTCTCTGAAAGGAGGATTGGCTGGGGAAGCCAGTGGCTTCATCTGCACACAACTTCAAAATCTACGAGTTAGGTATTGGGGGCTTCGGAAACCAGTAGGTACAACCTAGGGGTTGGGCATGGAGGGGGAAAGAGGCACCGTCTCGCATTGCTCATCCTGTTCAACTGTGTGGCTCAAAGGAATAAGGCCCCCAGCCCCATATGCCAGAGGTAGCGGGTTCAAACCCAGCCCTGGCCAAAAACTGCAAAAAAAAAAATAAAAGCTAAATGTGCATTCATAGCCACGCAGGTGAATCTGCCTTTCCCTCATCTCCAGTCTTCCTGTGGTTACTGAGACAGGGAGTGTAAACTGAAGGGGGTCTGAGAAGAAGCTGCCTTTCGAAGAGATCTCCTTCCAAGTTTATTCAAAATCAGCTCAATTCATGAAAGCGGCATCTAAAGTGCTCTATAGAGCTCTAAATAGAAAATATGAGGCTAATTATCATGGCAACTAGTACTGGTTATCGTGATTACCGCCACTGTCAGTATGAATGATTATGACTATGACAAGTTCTTTGGGAACTCTGGCAGAGTGGGGTGTGACACTAAGCCTTGCTTTCTGGGCACATATGGGGTACCCCAGCCACCCATGAGGAATAGTCCAGAAGTCAGTGGCCTGGGAAAGGTGTCATTTCCGGGGGCCCCCCGCTCATCAGAGTCCTTGGTCCTATTGTGGCCCTGGCAGGCTTCTGTTCTCCCCAGGACAGCCCCACTTCCTCCCACCCCAAGCCAGGAGATCCCTCAAGGTGTAGCGCTGGTCTTCACTTTGGCAAGAACCTTCTTCTCCTTGACCCGTCGGTTCTGAAACCAGATGGTAATCTGACGCTCGGAGAGGCTGGTGGCTGCTGAGATCTTGCGCCTCTTGTCCTTTGTAATGAACTTGTTAGCCGCATATTCGCGCTCCAGCTCTCGCAACTGCCCCTTGCTGTAGGGAATGCGCTTTTTGCGGCCGCGACGGAAGGCGCAGCCCTCAGGAGGGTGCTGCGCACTGGAGTCTGCGCGACGGAAAAGGGAGGGAGAAAGAGGCACACTCAGACCCCAGCCTGGCATAAGCCCAACTGCAGACCTAAGCCCCTCAAACACCAGGCTAGGACATTCTACAGGCGCACCAAGGTCACTCTAAGGCACATGTGTGCTCTAGCAACCAAACCTAAAGCAACAGGGACAGGGACGCCCCCAGCTTCTAGCTGATTCTCTGATGCCCGCTCAAGCCAAGGCTCTTGCAGGCCACCCTTACCCATCACTGCTCTCACACTTACGATTATGCAAACACGTCCACCACATACAGCCAGGCCTTTGCCCACATACATGTATGTGTCCACCCTGCATGCATTTTCAGACCTTTAGCCATTCTTGTAGATTCTACAGGCTAATTCTGTACAAGAGGAAATACATTTCTGCCCCCACTCTCAACACAGGCACACATACACACACTCAGCTGCCCCAATGCACACAACTAAGTCATGGATGCAGGAAATCTAAATTTTCCTTTGTAAATTGAAAAACTCATCTAAGAGCAAGTAAGGGGTTGAATTCTCTACAGAACATCCAATACCTCCCTTCTGACCTATCACCCTGCCCCCACTCACTGAGTGTTATTTAGCCTTTGTGTAGAATTAGACTAGGATTGCCCTGGGTAGGGACTCCCTGACCCCCACCCAACAGCAAAGAGATCCAAGGCTCTTGGCATATTGAAAAGCTGGCGCCAGGGCCTCCTGGGGAAGTGAGTTGGACTGGTACCCCTCAGGCTTCAGATAACACCCAGCTCAGGCCCCTCACACTGACTCTCTGGGGCCTCTATCCAGGCCCTCCAGTTGCCAGGACCCTCTTTACCAACAGGGAAGAACCAGAGAAACTCGCACTCGTCATCTCCAAGTCTCCTTCCTCCTCCCAGACAAGTGCCAGTGAGGCCAATAACCCCAGCTTAGAGCCAAGGGGACCCAGGGTAATAGAGGTTACCTGCAAATGCTGCCTTCCAGAAGGGACCCGGTGGGTTCTGTTCTCCTTGGCAACACATCTGGCTGTTCCAGCCACCAGCGAGGGCCCAGGACTGGTAACTGTCCACGGGCAGCAGGGAGTCATGGCGAGGCTCCCCAGGAGCGCCCAGGGTCTGCACCACTGACACATCCAGGTAACTGGCCATAGGCTGGTAGGTTCCAGGGTACCCGGGATAGAAGGCAAATTCCGTAGGGCGGCCAGGATACTCCTCCCCAGACGCTGCAGTCTCGGCAGGGTAGGCAGCCAGTGTGGCCGCCTGGGCACAGGGTTTCAGAGAGCTCCGGGACACTCGGCAGGAGTAGTACCCGCCTCCAAAGTAGCCATAAGGCATGGGAGCTGGGGACGCCCCCTGGGGAACCCCGGGGCACGGGTGGCACTGCTTTGGGGGCTCCGTAGGGCCTGGCAGATCCAGGGGGGCATAGTTGACAGCGGGCATCAGCGTAGGCGTCGCTGGGTGGCTGGTCAGTGGGGAGTGGGCAACTAGATTCCGACTTCCTCCGGCTCCCAGCAAGCCTTCCATATCCTTGGCCCCGTCCAAGGTGGCATAATTGCCGGGCTCCATGGGGCCGAGGGGCGGCTCATGGGGCGCTGGGGTGGGGAATACAGGGGGCACCCAGCTCGATCTCCCCACCCAGGCCCGGGGAATCCAAAGCGTTTTAAATCGCTCCCAGCTCGCAAGGCGCCTGCATTCGCTCAGCACGGCCGTCCTGACGCAAGAGACACAGGGGCCCGGGCTCGCGCGCTGATTGGCTGTGGCCTGGGGGAGAGAGGCTAATAAAATCCTCTAAGCCAGAAATTGCGAAAATACTTCACCCCAGCTTCTCTCTCCCCTCTCCCCCCACCCCCGCCCCGTCTCTCTGTCTTCCTTTCTCTGTTCTCTTTCTTATCTATCTTTTCTCTCTTTCATTCCATTTGAAAACAATAGGAAAGAAAAGGGAAGAAGTGTCCTTTCTCTGCTTTGGAGAAACCCAGTTCCATGTGTGGGGGGGAGGGGAGGTTCTCTGGTAGGCGGGGTGAGAGGGGACTAGGGAGCCCGGCCCCACCTCTGTCTCCTCCTCTCCTTCCCCGGCTCTCTGTCTCCTGTGCTTTGGCTGGTTTAATGAGAGAATAAAAAGCCCTCCCTATAAAGTGTCCATCTTGTTGGGGGAAGGGTAGTCGGGGGTGGGGCTGGGAGGCTGCTCCCCGCCTCAAAGGAGAACCCGGGAATGCGCCTAAGAGGAGTCTGGGAAGTAGGGGTTAAGGGGTGTTTCTGGGAGCCCTTTGCTTTGAGTCCTGAGTACTAGCACCCCAGGGCATTCCAGGTGCCCTTCCTGTCCTGGATGTAATGTAATGAGCTGCTCCAGGCTCCAGGGAGGTGCCCAGGACGCCTCTTTCCCAGGGTCTCTTAGCTACTGCCCATAAGACTCTGGAAGCTCCCCATTCGGGATGAGGCAGAGGGAGGGGAAGCAAACTTAAACACAGAAAACGTGCGATGTGGATGTATCTCAGAACACTCAGTGTCCCGACATGTAGGGAAAATGGAGCCTCTATACGTGGCCTGGATTTTCTTTTAAGGGTGGGGAAAGAGATACAGAGACGCATGTGTGTGTGTGTGTGTGTGTGTGTGTGTGAGAGAGAGAGAGAGGAAGGGAGGGAGGGAGAGAGAATATGAGAATAACAGATCTAGAGACAGCAGCACAAAGAGGAAGAGAAAAGTTGAAGGAGGGCATGAAACAGAATCTTATAAAATTCTGAAGTGTCAGTCGAGGGGGAAAAAAAACCACTCCCCTCCCCCCCACACTTTTCTAGGATCTAAGGAAGTCTGGGTAAGCCAGGCGTGGCTAACAGCCATGAACCAACTGTGAGAGTTCTAGACCCCAAGAATGCAGGCGCCTGGGCTGTGTGGAGATGCCCAGCCTTTCTGCCCTGCAGTCCTCTCACTATGGTCAGGAGGCCCAGGAAACTGTCCCTGGCATTGGCACACCCCCACCTAAGCTGAGTGTCCAGAAAACCAAGGACCCTGATCTGCTTCCTCTAAGCTTTAAATTTTCCTTAGAAGGAAAAGGGAATGGGAGGGGTAGCCCCAACCTCTGGCAGAATTGCTTGAGGCCCCTCTGTTGGGGTCTATTGTGCAGGGCAATTCAGAAAAATCAAGCGGTTTCTTTTACACATTTGTCTTTAGAAGTTTTCCGTTTCTTTTACTAACCCCTCTCAAATCAAATCCTTCTGTGCCTGCTTTTTCTAGAACACCCAGTTTTTCTAGAGAAGACAGAAATTTTTCCATTCAATGGCAGGATCTTGGTCATTATATGGAACAGACCCCCTGAGCTCTGAATGTGCTCAGCCATGTCCCCTCACCAATCTAAACTTGAACTTGAGCCACCTGTGGGAAGGAGCCCTCCTGCAAGTCAGAGTTGCTCCAAGATGTAGGATTATAGTGGAGAGCACAGACCCTTATAATGATTGCTAATAATTGAAGATGCCAAGCATGAAATCCTCACTAGATTTTATTGCATTTGAAAACAATATAAACAAAGGGAGATGTCTCTTCAATGCTTTCCATTTTCTCTTCATAGTTTCTTATTTGTCTAATTATGAAAAGCAAAAATACCAGAAATTTAACCTAAACACTAAGAATTTGTCACTGGGTTTTACTTGGTAGCGGATATATCCACGGTTTAAACTTCCACTAGGAAAACATATATATTTATGTTTACATGTACATAATGCATGAATAGATTCCTAAATTTGTATTTAATTCTTTTAAGAGACAGGGTCTTGCTCTGTTGCCACAGCTAGGCTGCAGTGGTACTTAAGCAATCCCCCTGGCCTGGCATCCCAAGTAACTAGAACTACAGATTCAAGCTACCAGATCTGGCTGATTTTTTATTTCACTTTTTGTAGAGATGGAGGTCTTGACATGTTGCTCAGGCTGGTCTTGAACTCCTGGCTTCAAGTGATCCTGCTGCCTTGGCCCCCCAAAATGCTGGGGTTACAGGTATTAGACACTGCTCCCAGCCAGATCCCTAAACATTAAAAAATAAATAATCAGGCAGGTAGGGTGGCTCACACCTATAATTCTAGCACTCTGGGAAGCCAAGGCAGGAAGATCCCTTGAGCTCACTAGTTAGAAACCAGCCTGAGCAAGAGGGAGAACCCTTCTCTACTAAAAATAGAAAAAAAAATTATCCTGGTGTGGTTAGTGCCTGTAGTCCCAGATACTTGTGAGGCTGGGGCAGGAGGATCGCTTGAACCTAGGAGTTTGAAGTTGCTGTGAGCTTGGCTGATGCCATGTTACTCTAGCTCAGGCTATGGAGTAAGACTGTCTCAAAAATAAACAAGTAAATAAATAATCATAGTCATCCCCTATGGCCCAGTAATTATATTCCTCGACATAAATACAACAAAAATGAACGTTTATATCCATCAAAAGGCAATGTGCTAGAAGGTCCATAGCAGCTTTATCCACAGTACTTCGAAACTATCAATAACTCAAATGTCTGTCAACAGTTGAATGAGAAAAGAAATCATGTTATATTTAAACAAGCACTACATAGAAATAAAAAAAACACTGCTACACACAACATGGATGAATTACACAGATATGTAGATGAAAGAAGCCAGACATTAAAGGGTAACTTTGGTATGATTCATGTCTATGCAATTTAAGAATAAGCAAAATTAGGGTCTGGCGATAGAGATGAGAATAGAAATCGTCCTCGGGAGGTGGGCTTCTGAGTGGGAAAGAACATAAAGACACTTTCTGGGAGTGCTGGAAGTATTCTTGATCTTTCTAGATGCTAGTGGCTACATGGATTTGTTCACTTTGTGAAATTTTATCAAACTGTGCACTTGGGAGTTCTGCATATATAAGTTACCTGTATATAAGTTATATCTCAATTTTTATTTTTATTTTTTGAAATAGAGCCTCACTTTGTCTCCCTCAGTAGAGTGAGAGTGCTATGGCATCATAGCTCACAGTGACCTCAAATTCTTGGGTTCAATGATCCTCTTGCCTCAGCCTCCCAAGTAGCTGGGATTACAAGCATCTGCCACAACACCCAGGTATTTTTGAGATGAGGTCTTGCTCTGGCTCAGGCTGGTCTCAAACCAGTGAGCTCAGGCGATCCACCCGCCTCCTCAGGCCTCCCAGAGTGCTAGGATTACAGGCATGAGCCGCTTCACGCAACCCCCTATCTCAATTTTTTAAAAGGAAAAATAATAATAAAAAAAAATTTTTTTGAGACAGAGCCTCGAGCTGTCACACTGGGTAGAGTGAGTGGCATCACAGCTTACAGCAACCTCTCACTCCTGGGCTCAAGTGCTTCTCCGGCCTCAGCCTCCCAAGCTGGGACTACACGCTCCCACCACAAGCCAGGCTATTTTTTGGTTGCAGTTGTCATTGTTGTTTGGCAGGCCCAGGTGGGATTCAAACCCGCCAGCTCAGGTGTATGTGGCTGGTGCCTTAGCCGCTTGTGCCACAGGCGCC
>NW_003852413.1:26907353-26916878 GCF_000181295.1 Otolemur garnettii
AGGTGTATGTGGCTGGTGCCTTAGCCGCTTGTGCCACAGGCGCCAGCACCGAGCCAAAAGCCAAAAATTTTAAATTCGTATTATTGCTGCCTATAACTGTGCTTTTTGGGTATATAATATTCTTTGCCATGTTTATTGAAAGCAGAAGCTAAGTGCATGTAGCCTCTGCATTGCTTGAGAGGTCATTAGCTGTGCTGGAGACACCCCTCTAAACAGATACATTTCAACACACATAAATACTATGGGGTTTATTTCTGTTGTATTTACTCTACAATGTACTTAGCATCTAATAGATCCATACCACATATGTATTAACACATGGGTATGTGATCCTATTTTCTGTATGCATGTATATGTATCTGTCTGTCTGTCTGTGACCCATCATAGAGTTCAACTGGAGTCAGGTAAAACAGTAAGATTAAGTCTCTTTATATGTAAAATGGAGATGATTTTTCCTACTTCACAGGAATGCTGTGACGATTTAATGAGATTTTGCACCCAAAAACATTTCATAAACTGAATAAATACGCAAATTCTCTTTATCTTCCTGAATGTGTATCTGTTTTTAATGAATTACCAGCCATCTGTTTTTGGAAAGAAAAGACAGTCGCTCTAAAGAGCACCGGTTACTTGTCCCTTGTTGCTCTCAGCTCTGAATAAGCCACGTAGTTCCCACATAGAGAAACTGAGGTTCAGAGCCTCCACATCCTCCCTGCAGCTGTACAGGAGCTCAGCGCCCAAGTCTCTGCACACCTCAGGCGTCCTGATCTCTCAGCCAGTCTGGGCTGAGCCTGCCCTTCCCCCAGCCCCATAGATGCTTTGTGTCCCGCCGAGAGCTCCCCGCAGACCCTCCTGGAGCCGAGAGCCGCCCCCAGCCTCCTTTACTGACCCAACCAAACTCGCCGAAAGCCTTGGCGTGCTTCTTTACATACCGGCCAGACACCTCCAGGAAGGTCAAGGCCAAGTTGAAAGTTAAGAGTCTGTTTACCTCCGGGAGCCCATTCAGCTCAGCCCCACAGACCGACTGTGACCTTTACAGCCCGGCCTTTGAGCGCTGCCGCCGCGCCCCCAGGGGTTCCGGCCAGGCGGACTTGGCACCTCCTTGTCAGCTCCCGCCCCCGCCCGTGCTAGGGACCCGCCAACGAGGGGGTTGGGGGTGAACAGAAGCACCCACCCTCCGCACTTGGGGGCATTTGCTAAATTATGTTTCATTTTTTTTGTAAAGTAAAGCGAGCTCCCGCTGGCCTTCGTTCTCCCAACTGCAACAACGGACGGCGGCGACGATGGCGGCCCCCAGATCCGTGGTGATGAATGATGAGGATTTATTTGCAGCCGCAACGCTTCCTTGTCTCAAAACGTCGGGACTCAGCTGTGCCTCCAGACTGTGCGGGCCTGGCTGAACTGCTTGCGGTCCCTTGGCTTCTCTCGGTTTTACAAAAAAAGGCCTAATTGGGGTGCACGCCCTCCTTTCCTCTTTTCTTCCATCCTTTCCTTCCGTCTGTATTTTCTCTCATTTGTCTTTGTCTGCCGCTATCTTCTTTTCTTTTTGTATTTGGTTTTTCTTTCTGCCTTTCTTTTCTTTAATTTCAATTATCTTACTTTTTGTGTGTTCTTTCTTTTTGTCGCTCACTTTCTCGGTCCTCTACCCCTGCTTTGCACTACCTTCATTTTTCTTTTGGTTCCTTTCTCGCTGTCACTTACCCTATATTTTCTCTTTGCTTTTGTGTCCTCTCATTTTTCCTTCTTTCGTTTTCTCTTTTTTCCTCCATTCTTTTTCTTTCTCTTTTTTCTGTTCCCTCTTGTTTCTATTTTACTTTACTCCCTTCTCCCCAACACACACTTTCTTTGCAGTCCTCTCGCCCTACAATTTTCCATTGTTCTTCCTGAAGTATGGAAAAGGCCTGCCAGGGGACATCTCTGAGCAGCTCCAGCCTGCGCTTGGGAGCAGGCGGCCCGATTGAGTGTGGCCATGCTGCAGAGCCCTGCCTGGGAGTGCCCACTGCGGCTAGAACTGCTCAGCGGGCTGGGATGAGGGGTAACTGGGACTTTTCTCCCTGAAATGAAATCAGGCAGGGTCTCTCCTTGCCTCAGAGGACAATCTTTTGGACAATTTGACAGCGGAGTGCAAGAGCTAAGAGCCCAGAGGATGAAGGCACAGCTGGTCAGAAAGAAGCCACTGTTACCTCTTCCTTCCCTCCCCAAATAGGGCAGCCCTGAGACATCCTTAAGATTAGGATGTTTGGGGGACAAACCTAAATGCCTCAGAGGCCAGAGTTGAGGGAACTAACTACAAAATTAGAGCCAGTCATGGCTTTAAAGCCACAGAACAAATGGATCTGAGGAAGAATCAAAGGATGGGCTGCTGAGCAGAGAGCCTTGCCCCAATTGCACAACCGCTGCTGCCCTCCCTGATGGTGCCTAGAAATTGGAGGAGCACTCATCCAAGCCCAGAGAAGCACTCATCCAAGCCCAGAGAACCGTGAGTGGGATTGGAAGCAGAGGGAGGGAAGAAGGGAGGCCAAATATAAGGGTCAATGAACAGAGACCAAGAGTCCCTCTCCTCTGGTCCCACAGCTCTAGGTGAACAAGCCAGGTTTCTCGCTTGCATTGTGTAGAAAGATTGGCTGGTCTCAGAGTCTCCAGGACCCTTCTCTCTGATTCTGGCCTTGACTAGGGTGTTGCCTACCCAGGAAAGCCCACCCAGATTCAACACAAACCTGATTCAAAATTAGGAATTTGGGGCCTAGATGGCTGCCACAGAGCATAAGTCTGCCTCAGCTTGGCGCGTTGCACAAACTCATTTTTCCTTCTCTGTGTCTCAGTTTTCCTATCTGTACTATGTAAGGAGAGAAGGGCTGGACCAGCTGTCCTTTAATCCCAGTTAGAGTTCACCTTGAATAGAAGAAGGAGCCAAAGGAGGCCACTAGGCTGCCATTGATTTTTCCACACAGATCCAAGGTGGAGCACAGTTATTAGGGCTTTAAGGGAGCATAGCCTTGTGACCTGGGCCTCTGTAAGATAGCTCTCATGTTCTGACTCAGTGAGGAAGGTCAGTGTGAGGGTGTAAACTCCACAGTACTTCATTAAATAGGACCAAATTGGCATGGGATCCTCAAATGGGGACAATCAGTGTCCTTGGGGTTTGTAGTCCTGGATCCTGAGAGACTGAACTTCCTTTATTCCAAACCTTGGGATCCTGGATGGGACTTAGGAATAAAAAATATATCGAAAACCAACCTTCAAATTCACAAGTGCAATTCGAGTCACTTACAACTTGTCTATTATCTTGATTTTGTTTTTCCCTTCAGGGAATGTGGGTGTTGGTGATAATTATTAGGAAAATGATGGCTATTCTCAGGACTAGAGGAATGACAGTGCCAAGGTCCTGGCATTTCAAGTTCTAAACCCACCAATTTGGCCTGAAATGGAACTGTAAATTGGAAGATTAGGAAAAAGTTTAGTTTGAGAAATTTAATTTCTTGCTCTGATTCCCTTATTTCCCCTGAGTGGAATTGGAAGCAGAGGGAGGGAAGAAGAGAGGGTTCCTGGGATCCTTCAAAAAAACCCAGAAAGTAGCCATCTGTGGCCCACTTCCCTCCCTCTTCTCCCGCCCTCCCCCCACAGCAGCAAAAGCTTTTCTCTTGTCTTCCCACTAAGTTATCTGTTCCAAGAAAGAAAGTTGGGATAAAGGAAGGCAGGCATTTCATAAGCTTGTGGTTCCAGGCACCTGGAACACACATACACACACAGTGGAAGAAAGAAAAATGGCCCATAATCCATCCCTACAAAGTCCTGTCCTGTTTTCCATGCTCATGGCCTTTTGCCCTTAAGTGCCACAAAGGACTACCCACCTTGGGACTCAATAAAGGCTTGAAAAATAACCCTCCTGCCTCCAAGACTGTCTGTGCACATGTTTGGGTACATACACACCATCTGCCTTTTTGAATTTTAGCCCCAGCGTAAGATGAGCATTGGGGACTTCCTGGTTACTGCCCTATAGACTCTATCTTGGGGGAAAGTCCATTTTAGCCAGACCGCCAACCATTTATCCCAGACCCTGACACTTCCTGTTCTAGAGAAGTCTAACTGATTGCCTGCAGTGTATCTACACTGACTTGACGAGTCCAGAGCTAATATCGGGTCATCTACATGGGACCCCTCCAACTGGGCTCTTAATCTGCCTGACCCTTGAATCACTTTGTGTTTAAACTGGTTCATCTTCCCCATACTTCTTTTAGAGGTTTTCTAAGAGTGCTAAGAGGACAGGTGAAATGACTTTCACTTTAAATTATAAACTCACCAAAAAATGTATTTCTACAGGGTGTCCCCAAAGTTGCCCCTAAAGTCGCCATACATAGGAAAAAATAGGAAAAATTTAGCTTGAATGTACCTTTATTTACAAAACAGTCATTGTAAAAGTTTAAATATTTTTTACCTTTATTTACAAAATATTCTCTACATATTGGCCACCTCTTTGTACAATTTCTGGATCCACTGGCCAGTTCTGTGGTTCTAGGCAGCTACAATTTCTCACTTTCCCCATGTATGGTGACTTTGGGAGCAACTTTTGGGACACCCTGTATTTGGTCCTTGTTGAGTTATTGGCTTTGTTCATAATTGGAGGTGACTGTAATTACTATTGGCTCCAGATGCCAGAAATCTTTCCTCAGAAACGTGAAGATCTTTGCCATGCTCTCCCATTGCTTTTATGGCAGGGCTGGGAGGAGATTCCAATTTTGGAAGCTACTGTGTGAAACTAGGGTAAGGCATAGGGAACTAGAAGCTTAAAAGGATAGAAAAAAATTCGCCCTGTGAAATTATTAATTAAGGACATCTCTGATTAGGAGATATATGGGACTCCCCCCTTTCCCTTTCTTCTCTTAAAGAACAGAAAGTTCCAAATTCCCTAGCTACCCAAACTAGTCAGTTGGTGTTTGGGGCTGGGAGAATCCTTAAAGATCATTCTGTTCTAGCCAGCTATGTGCTTGGGTGTCTGGGAGGCAGATGCTAAGGGAAGGAAGCTATCTATCTTGCCCAAGTCAGAGAATATTGACCTCAGGATCCAGTGGCCAGTTTTGTGGTTCTAGGCAGCTGGAACAGGAGATGGGATGAAAAACACAAAAAGCAGACAGCTATGGCAGCTGGGTGCAGTTCTGGAGTTTCCAATGATGCCTTGACTGTACTTCTCCATGCTTACCCCAGGGGATTCCAAAAGTCAGGCAACCTGGGATTTGAGTATGTAGAAGCTCATATGTTCAGGGTGGTTTTATGGTGCCACCTCCTTGACCATTAGGTCCCAGGGATCCAAAGATTGGCCAAAAGGGCATCTCTCCCAGGAGGACTACTGGAGAGGAAGGACTAGTGGTCTTGAGGGTCTAGCTCTACTGGGCAAGGCTGGGACTCCAGTTTCATATTCTTCCCCCCCCCAATTAATATGAGGGTACCTACAATTGGGTTACATTGTTTGCCTTTGTAAGATAAAGTCTAAGTTGTAACTTCACCCAGGAAGCATCCCATATACCCGCTCATTGTTCCTGCTCTGTGGGAACCCACTAACTCTCTCTCTCCGGTTTCATATTCTTGAGGTCAGCCTGGCTCAGATGCCAGGCTGGGGAAGAACTCCCGGGAAACAGATCCTCATCTTTCCTCCCCTCCATCCTCTCTATAACCCCTGTCTGTGTGGAGTACTGTGGCTCATGTGATAGTCCTAGCACTCTAGGAGGCCAACGCCAGTGGATCCACTGAGCTCTGAATTTAGAGACCAGCCTGAGCACAGCAAGATCCAGTCTCTGCTGAAAACAGAAGAAGAGGGGGGAAAAAAAACTAGAAGGATGTAATGGCCAGTGCCTGTAGTCCCAGCTACTCGAGAGGCTGAGACAACGGGATGAGGTTGCTGTGAGCTATGACAGGCCACTCTGTCCAGGGCAACAGAGTGGGACTCTGTCTCAAAAAACAAAAACAAACAAACAAACAAACAAACCCCTCCTGTCTGGTACAGGCCAGCCCCAGATTTCCAGCTGCCTGGATAGGGGTGCAGATAGGGATTAGGGGTGCTCTCTATCCTGGGATGGGAATCCCCCACACCCTACCTGTAGGTTCTACCTCCTTTGTCCCCTTCCTCCTCCCATCTGTATGGTTTTTCTAGCCTGGGGAATCCCCTGCCCTAGATTGGACAGAGGAAAGCACAGACTGTTGGCAGACCAGCCCCTCATGCCAGGCCCTGTGTGGCCTGAGGTCTGTGCAGGTCGGGCAGACTGGGAGCCTCGCTGGCAGGTGGCAGAAATCGCGGCAACCCAGGGAAACCTGCCACCTCTCCATCAAGACTAAAGGCTGTGCCGAAGAATTTTTCCCCCTTTGGTCAAGAGACTTTCCTTCCTTCCTTTCACTTTGTCCTGAAGATTTTTCAGTAATGAGACTGAAGCTACCGCGCTTGGCGGATTTTACCCGCCAGCTCTTGGACTGCAAAGCGGCCTGGGTGGGTGAGGTCCCTAACCGCCCAGCCCGCGCAGCTGGAGAACTTGGGGGCCTCCTCCCACCCACCATTCCTTCTACGCACCCAGAGACCGCCTCTTATGCTGGTAGGTCCACCTGCGCACCGTGGATCCCTCTCCTTGGGCGGAGGTTGTACCTGAAGGCGGAAATTTTTGCTGTATCAAAACCCGGGTAGTGCGTAGGCGGGTGGCGTCTCCTCCAGACTGAACTGGGACTGGTACGCCGCACTCCCAGGAGGCCACTTTGCCCATTGTCTTGAGTCTATAGACCCCTGATATCTCTATCTGTTACTCTCTAGGGCTCCCTGAGGCAGTCCCTTCAGAATTCGCATTTTGGTCATGATGTGCCCTGTACTGTAAGAGTCCCAGCGTACCTTTCACTTAATCCTCACAACGACAGAACTGGGTAGGAGCCTACGCGGTGGCTCAAGCCTGTAATCCTAGCACTCTGGGAGACCTAGAAGGATGGATTGCTTGAGCTCAGAAGTTCCAGTCCAGCCTGAACAAAATACCCCATCTTTACTAAAAATAGAAAAATTAGCAGGGACGCCTGTAGTCCCAGCTACTTGGGAGGCTGAGGCAGGAGGCTTGAGCCCAGGAGTTTGAGGGTGCAGTGAGCTAGGATGATGCCACTGCGATCTAACCTGGCGACAGAGGGGAACTCTGTCTCACAAAAACAAACCGGCAACAACAACAAAATTGGGTAGTGGTGGAGGGCAATTGTTACTCTTGAAATGAGATTTAGGAGATTAATTCGTTTAACTCCTAGATGCTAATAAATGAGGAATTCTGAACTCCACCCTGAGTCTTAGTGGCACCAAATTCCAAGTCCAATCATTCCACTTCTCTGCCTTCTTCAAACACTCAATCATTGAGGAATTTTAAAATGGAAACAAAGCTCGTTTAAGTCTCATTAGTATCTCAAGCTGAAAAGGGAAAAATAAGGGAATTTGGGGAAATCAAAACACTGGCTCAAAGTTAAAATAATCCCTTTAATATGCAGTGATTTTTTTTTTTTAACCAGTGCCTTCTCTGACTTCTAAAACAACAAAAGTGGAGATTAAACCCTGCCCCGGTACTCACACCCCACTCCCAGCCACCGTGTTTTATTTCAGAGGTTGAGTCCATATGAGCAACAAATGAGCTATGCCTGAAAACTTTTCACCTATAGTTGAGTCACGGGAGACCCAAACTCCAATGGCTCTGCAGCCAACGGTCACCAACAACACCGCAGGAGAGGAGGCATGCTGGTCTACCCGGTGCAGAAAATACCTTTCAATTCTGTCCTCTCCATGAGTAAAAATAGGCGTTTGGTGGGCACTGAGGATTCAGAACTTAATTTTATGGGTGGATCTCTAGGGCCCACTCCTTGAACTTACAGGTGAAAGTAGGTGTGTATATGTGGCTCTCTGGGACGTGGGTCCACAGCTTCATTGTATTGGGGTTTTTTGTTGTTGGGAGGATCATTGTTGTTTGTTTGACCTGGTCTCACTCTATTGCCCAGGCTAGAGTGCAACCTCAAAGTCCCGGGTTCAAGCTATGCTTCAGCCTCCTGAGTAGCTTGGACTAATTTTTCTGTTTTTAGCAGAGACAGGATCTCACTCTGGCTCAGGCTGTTCTGGAACTCCTGAGCTCAAGGGATTCTCCTGCCTCAGCCTTCCAAACTACAAGCCTGAGCTATCGGGCCCACCATTTATTGTGTTTTTCTAATGGCAAATTTCGATACATACAGAAAAGTAAACAGAAAAATATAATGAACCCCCTGTACCTATCGTCCAGGTTCACCATGGATCAACTCACACCCAATCTTATTGCCTTTTTTTCTGGAATATTTTAAAGCAAAACCCAAACATCATTTTACTCTCAAAATATGTCAGTTTGAATCTTTAACAGGTAAGAATTTTCCTCTTTTTCTTTTTATTTACATAATGGCCATGTGATTATCATGCAAAACAAATGAACAATATCATTCTTTAATGCTATTCATTTTTAAATTTCCTCAATTGGGCGGTGCCTATGGCTCAAAGGAGTAGGGCGCCAACCCCATCAGCCAGAGGTTCAAGCCGGCCCCGGCCAAAAACTGAAAAAAAAAAATTTCCTCAGTTGTCTCATAAATGTCTTTTTACAGGTAGTTTATCTAAAATCAGGTTCTACACAAAGTCCACACATTACATTTAGTTAATATGTCTCTTAACTTAAAATCTTAACAATTTCCTCCCCTCTTTTTTCATGTCATTTATTTATTTAAAAACCTGGGCTAAGGCTCGGCGCCTGTAGCTCATAGCCCAGTGAGTAGGGCGCCGGCCACATACACCAAAGCTGGCAGGTTCGAGCCCAGCCCGGGCCTGCTAAACAACAATGACAACGGCAACCAAAAAATAGCTGGGTTGTGGTGGGCACCTGTAGTCCCAGCTACTTGGGAGGCTGAGGCAAGAGAATTGCTTAAGCCCAAGAGTTTGAGGTTGCTGTGAGCTGTGAAGCCATGGCACTCTACCGAGGGTGACAAAGTGAGACTCTGTCTCAAAAACAAACAAACAAACAAACCTGGGCCAACCCAATTCTCTATGGTACTGGTCTTCCTCAAAAAAGATTACTGCTCTTGGTACCAATGTTATTAAAAGAAAAAAGAAAGAGATTACTGCTCTACATTGGACTAAACAAATTTATTCTTACAAGCTTCTGCCCCACTCGCCTCTAGCTGGGTCACTCAGGTGTGAATAGGTTAGTTAGTGCACAGTTGCCTCCACCTCTTGCCAAAGAAAGTAGCTGGGTCAGACAGTGACCCCACTAGGCCACGTCTTGACTCCCTTCACTTCTCTCATTTCTCTTGGAATGAGAGACCTCCCTCCCTTTCCCACTCCCAGGCAGCTGAGAATAGCATGGAGTTTTGGATTATGTAGATTTGGGAATGTGGAATACCAAATACACAGCTCCAGATCTAGAGGCAAGATTGCTGCTCTTGGGCCAGCACTGCTCAGTTTCTGCCTTGCGGATGCCCCTGATGGATGCTTCCCAAGGGAACTAAAGAGCAAGG
>NW_003852413.1:26917249-26926012 GCF_000181295.1 Otolemur garnettii
TGTCTCTTCCCAGCCTTCTGCACTGGGTTGCTTGGAGATAGACAAGATGAGGGAAGGGAAGATTCTACCAAGAATCAGATGCCGATGTAATAAAAAGAGTGTTTCTCTCTTATAGTTGGTGGTGTCCAAGAAGAAAGTGAGGATTTTGATTGAAAGAAGAACCAGGAGACAACCCTGTTCTGGCCTCAGGTCTACAGAGAAGATAGCACTTCCCACCACCTCAAGCTGGAAAGAGACCTGAGCTTGGTGGTGTCCAATGGGAGAAGCTGTGATCTCTAGGAGAAGCATACCAAGATGCCCGGTGCTCTTTCCAAGAAGCCTGGGGCCTGGATTTATCTCAGCCCTGAGTTCCCCTATTCCACTACTCATATCCGTTCCTTCCTTCCAGGGCTCCCAGCTTTGGGGCACAAACCACCGCAAAGTCTGAGCTTCTCTCTAAGAGAAACACGGACTAGCCTGATTACAAAGCTGAAGGGGGTTCAAACCAGCTGCAATAAATCTGCTTTAACCTTCCGAGCTGAAGTCTCTCTCCCCCCCAGTTTTGGTCTCTGAGGCTTGGTGAGGAGGCGTCTCTGTGAGTGCAGAGCACAGCACAGACGTCATTGAAACATCCTCACATTTTTCATTTCCAAACTACACCTAGCTCATAAAAGCCAGCAAATGTAATAAATTCTCCCCTGCAGGACATGGTTTTAATTAATTATTGGGTTATTCAAGGTAACTCATGTGTGAAACGCAATTTGCACTCATAAACTGAATCTCACATAATCCATTCTGAGTAACTGGCTGCTTGCTATCCTCTCCAGAGACTTACACAACACATATTTATCCTTTGAGGGTCTTAAGGTAAAATATAAGTGTGACTTCAGCTTCAAGAGCGCTCACTCAGCCGGCTAGGAGTAAGAGATTGGATCTTGTTTTTTCAACTACTGATTCGTTGAAGTTTCTTTCTTAGAAAATCTGGTGGTTTATATACACATACACATTTATATATTTCATTTACTTGTTTTGCAATATCTGCAAAGGACATGTGAAGCCATCTCATTGCAGAATAGAAATTTATGCTGAGTTATGCTTCAGGGGACATGGCAGCCAAAGCTCCTCCTACTGGCTGGGTCTCTGAAATTCAGTCTTTATCACCCAAGGTTCAAGTTTGCCTCACACCTGGAGGTCTCTTCTGGGCAGCGTGGAATTGCTCTTGTCTGGGATTTATACTCCTTTCTGTCTAACTTTAAAAGCCCTTTACTCTGGGCCCCACATCTACAAAACAGGCTTCTGCCCAGAATGAGTATGGGATTCCCAATACAGCCACTAACATCGCAGGGCCTCTTGGCCCACACCATCAGGGAGTCTACATTTTTGAAACCTTTTGGGATGATGGAGTTAAGGAGCTGAAGCTGTTCATTTAACCAGAATCTAGAAAAATATGAGGTAGGAGGGTGCATCTGGCTACTCTGGGCAGTGCCCCCTGTTTGCTAGGCTTCTTCTCCAGACCAAGGCAATGCAGAGTGGGATGGGGTGCAGTGGGAGGGTGGGAGAGAAGGGAACCAAGGAAGACTCTGGACTCCTACCCAGAGAAGGAGTGGGCCACTCTAGCATTGAATCTGGGCTCCTGCCCGCAAAACGTACTTTGGGAGAAGGAAGGAAAGAGAGGATGGGAGAACCTAAGGAAGGACAGGATGGCTTGTTTTCTCTTAGTTTTTGTCTGGCCCCTGACTTGAGCATGGAAGTCTCTGCCAGGGGCCCTGCGCCAAGCCAGTTCTGAGCTGAGGAAGGCCTCCTTCAGTTTTTTTCTCCTTGTTTTTTTCTCTCTCTTTTACCTCTTCTGACTTGCTTCCTTGACCTGGAAGTCAGAAATTTTTTTCTAAGTAAAAGAAAGGCTGGATTCCAAACACCCCTCAACTCCTTCTGGACCCCAGAGGTCTTTCCTGGCTGGTCCTTGAAGTTCCCCAGGGCCCTCCAAATGGGGATCTGTGTCTCAGAGTCTGGGGCTGGAATTTTTCTTTTTTCATTCATAGCCAGGCTTAGGAGACTCCAAATGGAAACAAAATAAAATTCTCTTCCTCTCTCTGACCTACTTGAATTTTCAGTTTCAGGAGGAAAGAAATTTCAAAATGTGTGGGAATTTAATACATGGAGAAGGTGAACTGTCACCTTCTCTGTGAAGACAAATTTGTCTGCCCCATAAGGCATCCAAAACAGTGCCCGCAAGCACCCGCCTGCAAAAACACTGACAGAACAGATGGCAGCTGTGTCCTACCCATACTTAGATGATCTGATGCAGCCTTTGAAAGAGCTGATTAAAGAGAGTGGTTAATTCCTTCAGAGAAACTCCTCTTTTCCAGAGAAATAGATGCAGTCTGTGATAGACAGACCCACAGAGGGACAGATAGGCAGGACAGGCAGAAATTTCTGCCAAAGGGATGTCCCAGAAAGCTGGACAGGATAGCAGCCAGGGCTAGGATTATCCAGAACTCTTTTGACACAGATACACATTGTCCAACTCAGCACCACTAGGTTGGCCTTCTGAGATGCCAAAATAGCCAGCCAGCCCTGCCAATTTCAGAAGTCAGCAGAGCCATTGTTTGGCTTTCCTTCCAATAAACAATAGTTGACTGGCTGGAATTTTCACTTTCCCTGAGTTGTTAGCTCCCGGTGGGGAGTTGATCAGGGTTACTTGCCTCTCTCTAAAAGTAGACTTCAGCTCCTTTCTCTCCAGGCCAAGAGTTTACCAACTTGTATGTAAGAGGGAAATCTCTTGCCCCTACAGATCAAATACTGAGGGGAAATTGTTTCAGTTTGCCGCTGATACACAAAACAATCTAGAGTAATCCAGAAGTTTTATCAACTCTAATCTCATCTCTTTCCACAAGTTACAGAGCCAGAAGAAGCAGGACCAGAGACTCACTCACAATTTAATTTGTTTCTTAACTTTTTTTTTGAAAAAGAGTCTCACTTTGTCACCCTCAGTAGAGCGCCATGCAGTCATACCTCACAGTAAGCGCAAACTCTTGGGCTCAAGTGATCCTCTTGCCTCAGCATCCCAAGTAGCTGGGGCTACAGGCACTTGCCACAATGCCGGGCTATTTTTAGAGATGAGATCTCTCTCTGGCATTTGCTCAGGCTGGTCTTGAACTCATGAGCTCAAGCATTCCATCCACTTCAGCCTCCCAGAGTGCTAGGATTACAGGCATGAGCCACCATATCTGGCCCCTCACTCACAATTTTAAAGTCCTAAAAAACCAACACTTTTTTCATTTTCATTTTTATTATTTGTCTCATTCTCTACCATCTCCTCTTGTTTGTTGTCCCTGATCCACAGCCACATTTATAACCAAAAAGCCAGAGCATTTGGACAAACAGGAGCCAGGAGGAGGATGGAGGGATCCAGGAACAAGACTCCAAGGGCCCTGCTTGGCCCACTGTGTTCTTGCCTTCACTTAGCAGTTGCTTTGAAGGTACTGACAAGGGAGAACAGAATCCCCAGAAAAGGAATGGGGAAAGTGGAATACTGACACCAGTGAAAAAGAGAAAGGAGAGGGTTGCTGGTATACAAATCCAGTCAGTTTATAATTCTGTAATGTTCAGATCAATTTAGGTTCTGAGAGGCTGCTTTTTAGAAGAGACACCAACATCTGGGAAGTTGGCTTGCTGGTTCTTAAGTCAGCGTCTCCTTTCAAAGCCCCTCTTTGGGGGCTCCTGGAATATGGGATCTCTCTGTCCATCCTGCAATTCTTCTCCTGGCAAAGGTTCCCGTCCCCCCCCCCCACATCCTTGGGCTATCTTTATCTGCCTATTCTCCCCCACCTAATTCATCCTCCAGGGTTACCAAGGACCCTGTTGACCATAAAGTCGTGGCCAAATTCTCTGTATCTATCTATGCTTCCGTTTCCCTTAGTTTTAAGCTGGGAAGACAGCTGAGGCGGCCACCATCCGGGTAGGAAAGGAGAGAATTTGGGCAAATGTGTGGAAAGGTGGTCAGACCCCCACCCAGGTTTCTTCTGCGTGGGTTGAGGTCTCTGGTCCCTCCAGGAGCACCGAGAGTCCATGCGGAAGCCAGAGGGGAACAGCAGCCCACAGGCGTCCCCACCGCCACCGCTCTTGTCCCTTGTTTTCCTGGGCCCCAGCTCCGTGCAGAAGGCGGGAGAGTCCCCGGCCGCTGCTCTCTTCGCTAAATCCTACCGAGTGCAAAACCGGCACAGGCACAAAGGGCCGGCTGACTTCAGAACGACACTGCGGAGCCAGAGCAACCCGGGAACCCCAGCCGTCAGGGCGGAGCGCGAGTGAAGGCCTCCGGGTCTCCTTCCCCGGCTGATGCGTCCGGGCACTCATCTCCCGCCTGGGCGGGAGGGCCGCGGAGGGAAGCATTGCCTTGGAGGAGTATTTATTCCCATCCGGGTACCGTGAATGCCATCCAGGCCCTTACTCCATTCTCAGATCCCTCTTGGGTCCCCCAGAGGCGCCCACCCAGGCGGTCGCCCCGATTTCCGTCTGCGGTGGGCCGCGAAGAGACGATCTCCCAGAGAAGGCTCCCCCGGGTCTCAGGGCGAAAAGGTCCAAAGATCTACACTGCGGGGGCCGATTGGGGAACTTGGGAAGCCCAGCAACAACAAACAAGTTTCGACCTGGAAACGAATCCCGGAGTCTGGCTTAATTTTTGATCCGAATGAAGCAAATAACTTCTCTTCTGCACTCTTCGGTAGGAGATCTCAGCTATATAGAGTGGCCTTCAGTCTAAAAAGAAGAGAGAGAGTTAGTACATATTTCCTCCCAACCCTCCACCCGGAATAAATTTTTTTACTTGGACCACCAACTTTGGCATCCCGCTAGTTGAATTAAGCTCTGTAAACTCACCTCAGAAAAAAAAAATAAAAGGTTATTTTATTTATAAGTTTTTAATCTTACATATACTGTATATATTTTTTACAAGTTTCCACACACAGCATTGATGTTTTGATCTTTTTTTAAAAAAAAATCTTTCAAGTAAACAGTCTGATTTGGGTTCTAATTATCTGAGAAAAGATAATTTTCTCCGCTTGTAATTAAGTTATAATGATTGTGTAGATGAGACCCTAACAAGCAGAAATGTAATTAATTTTAAATTTTTCAACATTTTCAACATTGCCCACAATAAATTTTTGTTACCTGTGTATTTAAAAACAAACACTACTAAAACAATAATTTCTAGATTTAAATCTATCTTTAAAAAAATAAGTAATGCATGTTAAAGGAAATAATTCAAAAGTTACATTAAAAAGCAAAGTAGGTTTTCCTCCCACCTCTTATTTCAGATTCCCTTCCCAAAAGTAACTACTGTTCCCAAAGTATCCTTGCAGAGGATACTTATAAATATAGCCCTTTAACACAAATGGCAGCCATCATACGCAGTTTTATATTTTGCCCTTTATTTTAAATATAGTGGTCCTTAAGGATGGTTTTATATGTTTATAATGTCTCTTTATTTATAAAGGCTCCATTTTATTGTATTGATTTACCTTAATTTGTTTAGTTAGGATACTGTCGACAGATATTTTCTTTTTTCTGCTGATGCACATGATATACACTATTCTTTTATATGAGTAAATATATCTGTATAATATATTCTTAGAAATGGGTGCTATAAGGCCAAGCATGGTGGTGGTTCATAGCTATAATCCTAATACTTTGGGAGGACCAGGTAGGAGGATCACCTGAGGCCGGAATTTGAGACTAGCCTGGGCAGTATCAAATCAATGAAAAAGAAGAAAAAGAAATAGGTGTTATCAAAGAACTTACGCACTGAGTCAGCAGGTGGCTTATCCTGTAATCCTAGTACTCTGAGAGGCCAAGGTGGATCAATTGCCTGAGCTCAGGAGATCTAGACCAGCCTGAGCAAGATCGAGACCCATCTCTACTAAAAATAGAAAAAAACTAGCCAAGTGTTGGGGCAGGCACTTGTAGTTCCTGCTACTGGGGAGGCTGAGGCAAGAGAATTGCTCAAGCTCAAGAGTTTGAGGTTGCTGTGAGCTATGACATCAGGACACTCAGGTTGACAGATTGAGACTTTGTCTCAAAAAAAAAAAAACTTATGTACTTTTACTTTTTACAGAAGTTGAACATGTTTTCATAGTGTTAAAGCAATTTTTATGTCCTTTTTCAGAGGACTATCTATGGTCTCCCATTTTCTGTTGTTTTTCTGTTGTTGGTTTTTTTTTCTAGTTTCTTACTACTTTTTCACTGGGCATAGTGTGGTGCTCCAAGCCTATAATCCCAGCCCTTTGGGAGACTGAGGTGCATCACCAAAGGTCGGGAGTTCAAGACAGAGAGAGAGAGAGAGAGAAAGGGAGAGAATTCGCTGGATATAGAGGCTGTGTAGTCCCAACTGCTCTGGAGATTAGAGAGGCAGGAGATCGTTTAAACCCAGGACTTAAGGTTGCAGTGAGCTATGATGATGCCACTGTACTCCAGCCCTGAGCAACAGAGTGAGAGCCTGTCTCAAAAAATTCTTTTAAATAAAAATCACAAATTTTCGTGTTTGTATTTTGCTAATATGTGAGATTGTGGTTTGGTTTTGTCAATAAAGGTTATACTTATAGGGATATATAAAGTCTCGGCGTCTATAGGTATTGGAATTTTCCTGACGATTGTTTCCTGGAGGTAGAGGACAGATTGGAGGAGGTGTAGAACGCCCGACTATCGCTGCTGGGATTTTTTTTTCCCCGTGGAATTCTGGCCGTGTTGGAAAATGAGAAAAGGTTTGCTTTTTTTCTTCATCGTTTTTTCGTCTTCTCTCACTCTTTAAGGTTAGAAGACACGGAAAAGTCCCAGGTTGGACTGCGATGGGAAAGGTTTGAGCCATACAGAATCACCGCCCCAGCCCCTTCCCGCTTCTCTCAACTCTCACCCTCGAAGCCCCCTTTGCTTTAAGTCTCAACCCCCCGGGCAAACTCCCCTTCGTGGGTCGCCAGGCTGTCACGAAAGAGCTCCACAAAAACCACTAGAAGGAAATTAATCTAGAGAGATACGGCCCCTCCAGGCACCTGGCAGATGGACTTTTGATGATTCCGCTTTCTCCGGTTCCCAGTGAATTGAGAGAAAGCGGCTCGTCCTGGGACCTAGTGATTGCCTTGGGCTTAGATTTTCTGGGGACGGGAAACATAGATGTGGGACAGAAAGGACTGTAGGCTGGGGTCGGAGCGTTGGCAGAGCTGGAATCGAAGGCGAGGTAGGAAAGCAAGGAGTGGGAGGGACGCATCGGAGGGGCCGCAGAGGCCGCGTCTGGCTCCCCCAGAGGTACCGCACCAGCTGCTGAACCCGCGGGCTCGGCCAGTCGCCACCGAAACTCCGAAACCCCGGGGCCGTGCTCTGGGTTCCTAGGCTTGGTCCCTAATGCAGCCCTTTTCAACCGTACCGGATTTCCCCTCGGAGTGATAAGGAGTCATCGCCAGTGCTTTGCTGGGAATTTGTGCTTTAGCCTCGCATTCCCGCCACTTTCCTGAATTCTTTGGAAGACAATGGTTTGTGCCCATTTGTTTTACCTAGGGCACAGACTAAAAAACTGGGCAAACTAAAGAAACGAATGCAGATCTTTAGAGGAAAGGTAAAGAAAATTCCGGTCTTGTAGAGCTCTGTGGTTCAGATCCAGGTAGAGGCAATCGCTCCCATTTACTGGGCAGGCGTTGAGTGCTCGGGACTTGTCAACAGCTTCCAAGTTTGGGGGCCCTCTGGCCGCTTCAAATGCTTCATCACCCAGTTTGAATCTATCCTTGAAGCCAGGATAGATTTTCTCAAAGGTTTCGTTGAGTTTCATCCCTCGGAATTGTTGGAAGTGAAGTGTGGATTTAATAAATTGAATTTTAAGGTTTTTGTTTAAAGATTATCCAGATAATCATTCACTTTTTTTTAAGCCAAAAAATTCTATGACGGTAGCCTGAGGACCTTCCTTGCCTGCTTTCTGACCAACGGGCATTTAACTTTTTCGTCTAATTATTAGGTTATGGCAGGTGAGAAAATCCAATTTATCCAAATAATTGATTGAATTAATGTAAACCACATTCTTGTGCTTAAGACATCTGCTCCTGTCTAGAAAGGGGGTTGGCCCTTCAAGGAAGGAAAAGCTCCCCACCAGCACCCTAGAGATTCCCTGCTCTCTCTGTGGGTGCTGCTTCCCATGTCCCCACCCTCCCTCTCCCGACAGAGCTTGTCTTCCAGGGGTCTCTGCAAAAGTTCCCCTTTCTTGAGAGACAGGGTTGAGTAAAGAGCTTGGGAAGGATCTAAAGGGGTAGCAGTGTTGCAGGGGTGTTAGCAATGGGGGACCCTGAAGAAAACAGCTGCAGGGAGAAAGATCAGGTGGCTTCCTCCACCCTGGACAGATGGTCTTCAAACCCGAACCCACACAGGCTTTGTCTACACTCCATGATAGTGGGGAAAACCAAGGTTATCCTGATGCTTTGCAGCAATGGATTGTTTCAGGGTAGACACTGAAAGAATCTTATTAGTGTGATCCGCATTTGTTTGTGAGCGAGGTCTAAAAACAGCAAAGGGAAATGAGAAGCTGAATCTAAGCCTTCTCTCCTCTGCCCATATTCAGGGTTGAGCTGAGGGATTTTAAGCTTCGATTTCTGAAATCATTGTTTAAGTTCTCCGACATCAATCTTCCTTCGTTTTTATTGTTTCCTGGAGGTTTTCTGAGGCAGTGCCTACGTAAGCAAGCTAATTGTGGTGGGGGTAGAGAATTAGAGGACATTACTTTGAAAAAAATAAAACAAATGAAAGTAAAAAAAA
>NW_003852413.1:26926209-26939995 GCF_000181295.1 Otolemur garnettii
GTGAAGGAAGGGGTGGGAGCTGGAAGAGAAGGGGTCTGGTATATATTGAAAGGCAGAAAGAACTGTAGTGGAGTCCAGCTGTCTAGGGAAGTACAGACACACCTCCAGGTGACCCCCCAGCCTCAGGTCGGGGAAAGGACAGGCAGAGAAGCCTAGAAAGGCAAAGAAGTTAACGATGTTTGGCTGTCTGGGGGCTTATCAGCACGCCGTGCTGGGGTCAGGCAGGGGTGACATGCTCAGGCAGTCAGGCAGTCAGCAGCCAGGTTCCAGGCTGTGTAGGTGAGAAGGGGTTACATGGGGGCCAGCCTGCCCCATTAACCCACTTGGGACAATACAGCAGCTGGGCTGTGGGGTGGGCATGCCCCTCAGAGCCTCTAGGTAGAAGGAAACAGAAGAAGAGGGTGGCTGGAGAAATATTAACCCACTTAGGTTTCTGTAGAAATGGGGGAGGATGCTTGTAGGAAATGGATGAGAAGCTGGGTGGCTGCTATCCCTTCTGAGTCCCTTCATCCTGATTCACTGCCAACCCCTCAGGTGAGATTGAGAAGGTTCTTGAGTTTCCTCTGCTTTCAGGCTCCAGGTCCCCAAAGGAGAAGAGTTGCTCAGCCTCGTTTGACCATGGGGTGGGGGTAAAATTGGCAACTTCTAGAAATTGAGCAGGGAATGTCCCAGGATGGTTTGCCCAGGTCTTAAAGTGAATTGGGTTGGGATAGAGTAGATTACACTCAGCCCTGAATCTCAATCTTGGGCAGCAGTGGCAGTGACAGGGTGGGTGGGAGCATGAAGATCCCTCTCCAAGTTCTCCCTGTCTAGTGGTCTAGGCTGTGGGGGCCTGGTGGCAGTAGGGATACCTGGGAAGTCGGGGAGTTGCAGGGACATTTCTTGGCTGGGAGAGTGGGGTTGCTAAGCCCAAATCTCTTCACCCTCCTCTGGCCTCAGGCTCCAGGGTTCTGGTGGGGGCAGGGCTCAGGACCTTCCTGCTATGAATCAGGCTTTTGCCCTCAGTACCCAGCCTTCCTCTGCAGGGTAAATATCTTCTACACTTTGGAAACTGGTGGGACAAGAACTTTGAAGGGGTGGTGGGGAGAGAAAAGAGGCAGGGAAGGATTCCAAGAAGAGGGGAAGTTCTGAAATCCTCTTTTTCCTGCCTGGAAACAAGCAGAGACCTTCCAAGCGGTGGTCAGAGGCCTACTTGGGGCTCAGGAAGGAGCTTGGCATGGGGCATTCTTTCTCATAGCTAGAGAAGGGTTCATAAACTCGACTATGGAAATGGTGGGGGAAGTTGGGAGGGCAGCGTAGTGGGGGAAGCAGGAGTGGACTAGTTCCAGATTCCCATTTGTTCAGAATCACTTGATGGACATTTCTCTGGAGAAAGACTGGACCTCTATGAAAGGTTAGGAGCACACACAGCAACTCACCCCAGGATAACAGAGACAATCCCACTTCTTAGGGAGGGACAAAACTTTAAGAAGTGATTACTATAGCTACCATTTTTAATGTTGAAGATGGTGTGCAGGAAACCTTTTCTGTCTCCTATTTCCAACCTATCATTGGGCCAGAGGCCCAGCAGAACAGCAGGAAACTGTGAGAACAGATAGACTCAGGTCGCTGTCCCACCAGCTTCAGGCCCCAGAAAGTGTCTTTATCTCCCTGAGCACAGTCTCTTCAGGAATAGAACACAACTGCAAAGTTGATAACTGGATCAGATAATAATACGATGGTATTCGAGCACTGGTGGAGCCCAGCACTACTTGGTGACCAAAACCAAAAACAAAAACAAAAAAACCCAGAAGTCCTGCCTGCCCCTGCTTCCTCTTGGACCTTGATGAAGCCAAACTGCATGTGTCCTGGAGAAACCCTTAGCCACTTGCCCTCTGCCTGTCCCCACCAAGTAACTAGAGAGACTGAGAAGTGAACCAAAGAAAAAGGAACCCCCAACTCTTTTCTTCTCCACAGCCCCAAAGCAGAAGGCAGGCAGGCAGGGCACAGCTCACTCCCTTTCTTCCGGTGTCCTACTGTGGTCCTCCACACCAGAAGATCTAAGGGTCCTGTAGAGAGGTAGTAAGTAACTGTGGCAGCAGCACTCCTCACACCCCTTTTCTTTGCAGCTAGAAAATGTAGGAGAGCAGCCTGGCTGAAAGTTCTTTCTGGCCTTGGGACATCAGAAGACCTTCCTGGGAGCTGGTCTCTAGACTAGCTACGACTTGGACCCACTCAGCCCCAGTTTCCTACACTGTCAAATTGACATAAAGGCCATTCCCCTCCCTGTTTTCCTCTGGAGTTGCAACAGGAGCAATAGCCTTACACTGATCACCACCCTAGAAACGAATTTCCTGTGTGCAATTCAAGTTCAAAACAACCCTGGTCTGGGAAGGGCAGCGCCGAGGTCCCCCCTCGACTTGGAGTCACCGGCTGTGTTCAGCCTTGCCTGCAACACCGCTTCCTCTCGAGTCCAGTTTTCTCATCCGTAAACGGGGCCCTTATCTCCCTCATAAAGTGGTTTGGGGGGGTGATAAAGCAGACAAAGTGCTTTGCCCCAGTGCTTGGCACATAATTCTCGCTACGCAAACAGCCAGGAAGCTCCTTCACAGGGCGCACAGGAGGGAGCCCACTTCACGCTCCCTCGGGAGACAATTCACCTCTACAGCTTGGGGCATCCGAACCGGAGCTGCAGGGGCCAATCGGGCAGAGGAGCGAGGGAGAAGCGCTTGGTAACAGGCTGCCTGAGCGTTTCCACGAGGGCCTCTGTCCCACTTCTCCCAGCCTAGGGCGGATCCCCTCTGACCCCGCTGGGGCGAAGGCCCAGCCTTTCCGCCGAGAGCTCCTCGGCCCTGCGCTGCCCGCGGCCGCGGCGCCCGGCTCTGGTCCTGGCGCTCGGGCGGTGGAGCGTCTATCTGCGGCCGTGGGGCTGGGGCCCGGCAGGGTCCGGCAAGCACCCACAGAGTAGCTGCTGACCCAGGATCTTTCTCCGCCAAGGGGCGCCGGGCTCAGCGCCCGGAGTCGGCCGGTCCTTCCGGCGGCTGGGAACGGCAACTTGCCCTAGGCGGTGGGGAACGGGATTTTCTTCTCTGTTGTGTCCGAATCTCCAATTCCAGGCAAGTTCCCCACGATGAGCCTTTCCACAGAACCTCTTAATTAGCGCTACGCAAGCCTCGCTCTTTTGTGGAGATGGCCCCCCAACACACTCCACTTGCCCTCCAAGTCCCCCCTTCAGGGATGCGGAAGGGAGATGTTCTGAATCACGCCCTCCACCTTCACTTCCACGGGCCCCTTCTGAAGAAACCCTGGAAACCCTGCAAATGAAAATGCCAGGGAAAAAAGAACTGGCAAGTTGTGTGCGAATCCAGTGAATGATTCCTCTTTACTTTTCCTGTTCTTCCCTCCCTCAAAAACAGAGCTTTTGAGAAATTGTTTCAAACAATCAGGAAACCGCTGAGACATGGAGAGCCAGAAGTGAGCACCCTAACAACCGGTCTTTCTTTTCTCAATGGTAGTCCTTTCCTTAGATATGATACAGCTACTGCGCATCTAAATTTTCACAGGTACACAGGGCCCTAGAGGTACCAAGGGTCTGCAGGGCATAGAGGGGCCTGCCTATTCAGGCTATGTTCAAACACAACCAAATTACAGCATAAAAACAGCACGCCTTAATCCAGATCTCTCACTTTTACATAAAGAGAACACTATTGAAATATCTAAATAATTGGAAATATTTGTAAATATAGTCCTACTGGGCCTCCATTGGTGTTGGTGGGTGTGGTAGACAAGCGCAGAGCTGTGAACTATTTCCTGATTTAAAAACAAAAATGCCCCCCTCCCGCCTTTTCTTCTTACTTACGAAATGGAAAAAAAGAACTCCAGTCTCAGACTATGGGAGCTTTGCTTGTGAAGGGACTGGGGGAAGTGACATGGGGGTGTTTTGGGTGGAGAGGTGGGAGGGTGGAGGGAATGAGAAATACAGCAAACACTGAGTCGGAGGCCCCAGACTAAGGCCTGGGTCTGTGTCTTTGATATCCCTGAGTCTCAGTTTCCACATGTGTAAGATGGAGACAATGTTAATCTCACAGGACGGCTGTAAAGAATCAAAAATATGTGCAAAAAATGTTTTATCATTATCAGCCTTTGTTTGGCCTGGTCCATACTGAAAGGAAACCATAGCAGGGAGGGCAGGGGTCCAGCTTGGGGCCAAGTTCAGGAATGGGAATGAGCATTCATTCTCCTGCCTTAACAAGCAGGCTTAGCTGGCTCAGTGTCACCCTCTGCCAGATCCAAGGGGAAGTGAGAGTCCCCTGTAGCAGGCCTGTCTCAGCCCCTGTTTGCTTTGGCCACAATTGTGATGGCCTTGCTGGCTTTGCCAACAGGATTTAGGTGTTTGCTCTCCCGCCTGGCCTGGCTGCTGAGGCAGCTGGCATTCTGTTCCTGATTATCACGCTGGTTAAATATTTCTCCCTGGAAGAGGGATCTGTCTCAGAGTTGCCTGCTCCCACTAACTTTCTGTTACCTTTGCCCCTTTCTCAGATACATAGGGTCCCATTTTACTATAATTATTATCACATAACTCCTAGGCTTGGGAAAACAGGTGGTGTAGGGATATCACAGTCTTTCCCTTTAAAATGACTGCCCAAGAAGTACCTATCCAAGGACGAAGAGGAACCAGGAAGTACACCAGGAAAAGAAAAGAGACAGAGTCAGAGAAACCAGGCGCCAACTCTTTAAAGAATTCCCTTTGCTTTCTACAGGACTTTCCTCGATTTGTGGGGACAGTAGCAGGTACTAGGGAGTAAAGGGGAAGAGGATCTCTGATGAAGATCACTAGATCAGTCAGAACTGGTGGTTGGGAAGAGTTGTGGCAGAAGTATGATAGGAGGGTGCCTGATGGGAGGGACAAGGGCTCAGAACAATCACATCCCCTCCCACACCCAAGGTAACTCTCGAAGCCTCAGCCACAGTGTGCATTCAGGAGACATGAAGTACCCTCCACATGACACACTGTCCACTTGGCTTTCCCAGGCTGCTAGTTAATGACTTAGAGTCATCACTGGGGAATGCAAAATAATTGAAAGCAATGCTTAGTAAATTGCAGTTTCAAGGTTTTCATTGCCTTCCTAACAATTTGCAAAACCCATTTTATTGCTTTTTCGGATTCCTCGAGTGGAAATACCACTGTGTGCTGTAATTAAGCTAAGTGACATGCCAGCTGTAAAGAGAGGGCTGTGAATGATTACATTCAGCTCATGTACTCATCCAGGATGGGTGTGTTATAAGGGGGAGGACGCTTGCAGCAGCTGCCAATCTTCCTTACTTACATTTCCTACCAGGGTAGAAGAAAAACCAGAATCCAAAATCACCTGTTTAATGCCAGGAAGAATTACCCAGCCTCTCAGAGGTGGGTTGGGGGCTGTCCAGCATGGGGGTTAGCCAGATAAGTGGCTCCTGAACCTGGCTGTGCATCAAAACTCCCTGGTGAGCTTTTAAAATCCATGTCAATCTCCTCCCTCACCCAAATCGATGAATTAGGTCTAGGGAGAACCACATGTTTTTTAAGCTGCCCAAATAGTTCTGATCCTGGGGATGAGAGGGCCTGCCTATTTCAAGGTGACTATTTTTAACAAATTGATCTTCAGAAATGTTACTTTTGCACTTGGAAACTCCTTCAGTGTTGTTCTTTTAAATCCATCTAGGGACAGGAATTCATCCAACTGCTTCATGAAACAGATACCCTGATCTCTCATCCTCCCAAAGCACTTTGTCCTATTTTCTTTTAGGGCACTCAGTTCTTTTGAAGTCTGCTCTATTTTTCCCTTTCCCTTTCCCATGCATCTAGCTGCCAAGTTCAGCTCTATGATGATTTTCTTCACCTGCCTCCTCCTCTTTCCTGCTTTCCCAGCTTTGTTGAGATGTACTACGCATCTGCTTCCTTTTCTTCCCCACAGCCATCCATCCTGATAGAGACTGCAAGGGCCTGAAGCCTGGACCATGGTATGAGCCTCCTAACGGCTCTCCCATCTTTTTCTCTCCCCTTGCCAAGCCATTCCACTAACTACTACCAGATTCATCTTCCTAACACTAAATAAAATCTCTCATTCACAAACCTTGAGTAGTTTCCCACTGCCAACTGAGTTATGTAAACATTTCCCAGGGTAACATTTTAGACTTCCCACAATATTAATTCATTTGGTGAATATTTACTGAATTATGGCTTAGGTACTAGTCTAAACTAGTGAATATAACAATGTAAAGAAGCTGGGCGTGGTGGTTTGTGCCTATAATTCTGTGCTTTGGAAGACAGGAGGATTGGTTGAAGGCAGGAGTTCGAGACCAACCTAAGCAATAAAGTGAAACCCTGTCTGTACAAAAAAATTAGCTGGGCATGGTAGCATGTGCCTGTAGCTCCAGCTACTCTGAAGATTAAGGTGGGAGGATCTCTTGAGTTTGAGGCTGCAGTAGGTATAATTGTGCCACTATACTCCAGCCTGGGCAACAAGTATGACCTTGTTTCAAATAAATAAATAAATAGAGATGTAAAGACATGGTACATTCCAGTATAGAGACAGCCATACAAACAAATCATTATCATGGGCAAGTGACATGAACAAAGAGCCCTCAGCTCTCTAAGATGGTCTCTTAAGCTATCTTTCTATCTTCTCTCAATTTTCCTTTCTGATCCAGCCAAATTGGACTAGCCTTTGCCTCTTTATCATGTTCACAGTTATTTTTATTTTCTTCCAGGCCACTATACCTCAGTTCACACCTTATATCCACTTTTTTTTTTTTTTGAGACAGTCTCTGTCACCCTGGGTAGAGTGCTGTGGCATCCTAGCTCACGGCAACCTCAAACTCTTGGGCTGAAGTGATCTTCTTGCCTCAATTTTTCATTGTTAGTAGAGACAGGGGTCTTATTCTCTCAGGTTGGTCTCGAACTCCTGAGCTCAAGCGATCCACATGCCTCGGCCTCCCAGAGTGCTAGGATTACAGGCCACCATGCCCGGTCTTATATCCACTTAAAAAAATCCAATTTATCCTTTCCTGCCACCACCTCAAACATCACCTCTTCCAGTGAAGGGGATTTAATCCTCCCAGCTGAAAGTGAGGGCATTTCTTTCTCATCTACTGACAATCTTTTTGAGCGGCATTTAACTCATACTAGTCATCTTCAGCTGGGTGCCTGTGGCTCAAGTAGCTAAGGTGCCAGCCACATACACCTAAGGTGGCAGGTTCGAATCCAGCCTGGGCCTGCCAAACAACAATGATGGCTGCAACCAAAAAATAACCAGGCATTGTGGCGGGCACCTGTGGTCTCAGCTACTTGGGAGGTGGAGGTAGGAGACTTGCTTGAGCACAGGAGTTGGAGGTTGCTGTGAGCTGTGATGCCATGGCACTCTACCTAGGAGGACAGCTTGAGGCTCTGTCTTAAAAAAAAAAAACCTAGTCATCTTCCTCCACTGTATCCTCCACAGGGGCAAGGACTGCCACAAGCATTCTTTTGTCCCCCAGAAGCATTCAGCAAACAGTTGTTCTGTGTGGGCTAGGAAGGCAGCCTGGCATTTCTTCCTTCTCCTTGGATAACCCAGAGCTATTAAAGCCTCTGAGCAGGACCTGCTACAGAATTGGGTGGGTCCAGGGTGAAATAAAAATGCGGGGTTCCTTGTTCAGAAATTATTCAGAATTTCAAGATAGTGACAACAGAACGCTAACCCAAGTGCAGGGCCCTATGTGACTGCATGGATTGGATGCTCTGTCCCTAGGAACAAAGGTTCCTTAGAAAGTGGCACCAAAGTGTTCCTTAGAAAGACAAATAATCCTGACTTCACATAATTAAAAGACTTTCTTTGCATCATCTCAGAAAGCCTTGACTGGCTAGGATTAGTGATCGGGGAGAAAAGGGAAGAGTTATGGCACTTTTAGGAAGCACATCAAAGTTCACAGCAACCTCAAACTCCTAAGCTTAAGTGATCCTCCTGCCTCAGCCTCCCAAGTAGCTGAGACTATACACATGCCCCCCACTACTCATGGCTAATTTCTGTTTTTAGTAGAGACTGGGTCTCACTTTGCTTAGGCCAGTCTCAAACTCCTGACTTCAAGCAATCCTCCCACCTCAGCCCCTCAGAGTGCTAGGATTACAGGCGTGAGCCACTGCCCTGGCCAAGTCTTGCATCTTTTGGTTGGGCTGACAACCTGATAAACAACAGTGGGAAAAGTGGCCTTGGATCAGTCTTTTTTGGCCTTGGGAATGGCATCAGGAAAGGACCAGGGAAGTGGAAGTTGAGGTGACAATTAAGCCTTTACTGTCTGCCTGTGGTAACCAGGCCTGCTTCTTCTGCCATCCAGGAGGGCCCTGACTTATACTAAAAAGAACACTGGTTAGAGCACTGGTCTTGTAAACCAGGGGTCACAAGTTCGATCCTCTTGCAGCCTCTGGCTGACTTAAAAAGAACACTGTACCATGACCCTTGAGGACCAGACCCAGATGAGGATGAAGAGGTTGTGTCCATGTGTGTGTTTCACAGTGGGACCCAAATGGCTTGAGTCTAACATCTCCATTCAATACCTTGGATAACTAAGGTCTCTGCCCGAGGGCTTCAAGTATCTCAGACTCGCTCAACATCCTCGAAGCTAGAAATTCATTCCAGTGGGAACCCATAAGGCAAAGCTAGGTCAGCATCATGAAGCAAGCGCTTGTCTTCAGACCGCTTTCTCCTCCCCTGCCCATACTTCTCCAAAGCTCTCACTAGGGATCTAACTCAGGAGGAGCAAATGAGGCAAAAATCTTGGATCACATTCCTGGAGAGGGCAGAGAACGAGCAGGTAGTCAGGGGTCTAACCAGGATCTGTGCTGAGCCATTGTCCCAGAGAGGGCCACCTGAAGATCTGGACTCCCAGCAAGGAGGGCAGAGTTTGTACGCTACTTACCCCAAGATAGTCTTCAAAGGCTCCTGAGCTCCAATGTAATTGGAGGTTTCTTTCTTTCCTTTTCTTTTTTTTTTTTGTCACCCTTGGTAGAGTGCTGTGGTGGATCATAGCTCACAGCAACCTCAAACTCCTGGACTCAAGTGATTCTCTTGCCTCAGTTCCCAAGTAGCTGGGACTACAGGCGCCCACCACAATGCCAGGGTATTTTTAGACCCCAGCTGTGGTCTCACTCTGACTCAGGTTGGTCTCAAACTCCTGAGCTCAAGCAGTCCACCCACCTCAGGCTCCCAGTGCTGGGATGGAGCCTTCTTAGTGAGGGTGCTCAGTAGAGTAATCTCTCCCACCTCCCCTTCCCATTCTCCCTCTGAATCAGGCTCCTTGTCCTGGCATTGGGCATGGCAATTTATTTTATTAATGTACACCTAGGAGGAGTTGCATTGTTTCTGCACGAGGTGGAAAAACACCTTCAGGCTGGGTCCTTTCATCTCACCTCTGCCTTCACCTGTGAGACTGAGTTGGGCTGATAAGCGAGGTAGTGGGAAGATGTTCGGGCACTGAGGTGGCAGGTCTTTTGGCTGCTGGGGCAGGAGAAGGTCTGGTCTTTATCCAGTGGTGAAGTTGCAACTGCTCCAATTATCTTATTCAGGCTTCAGAATTCTCCATCATGCCTAGCCCTGTCTTTTATCTTCAGAGATGAAGGCTTAGCTGGCACAGTCCTACTAGTGACCTGCGGGTTTTGGACTCCTGGAAATCGTGAGCCCTTCCCGGAAACATCACTCCTATCTAGAGTAGTGTTCTGGATGGCAGTGCCAGTGAGGGACCCAGAGAAGTGCCACTGGCAGGGCAACCAGGGTGTGTCCTGGGGTAGCACCAATTGCCTTGCAGAAGTCACGGTCCTCTAGTACTGGAGGCCAGCTGGGTGGATACAGAGGCAAGGCTGTGCTTCAGTGATGCTGATGGGAGATATTTATAAGATTCAAGATGTCTAGATGAGGAAATAAAACTTTCAGTTGATTCTGTGGACACTGGAGACACCGTGGGAAGAGACAAATCATTTCTTGCAGGAGGTAGTAAGGGAAATAATGACAGAGATACAGTCTGGTTCTGGAGGGGAAAAAAAAAGATTTTTCTTAGATTTTCCTTTAAAATGGCCTCTAGAATATTCAAGTCAGTTAACTCATCCTCACTATTGCCACTTAAGTAATTAAAACATGCTTAGGTGATTCCTATCTACAGTCATCAGAAGCTCATTTAACCTATACAACATTCAGCTTCCTGTAGCCTTACTGCCCTGGACATTTGATATGGATCATTTAGAGCTGCTATTATGGCTGGCTGGAGATCATATGTGATAGTGGTTAAGAAGCTGTGTGCCCTGACACAAGTTACTTAACCTCTCTAAGTGTGGTTTTCCCATTTGGAAAAAGAAAATAACAATGCCTTGAGATCTGAGAGGCAATGCTTTTAGTACACCAAAACCAAATGTGTCTTGATCAGTCCAGGCTGGGCTTATCACCCTCAGCACAATATCATCATCACCATCATCTTCATCATTATCATCATAACTACCATTTACTTGGTAAGATGCCAGGTATTCCACTTTACCAAGCCATTGAATCATCCTTAAAATCCTACAAGATGAGTTACTTATCCTGTAGAATTCATCTGGTTTTTTTTTCTTTTTTGAGCTAGAGTCTCACTTTGTCCTCTGTAGAGTGCCATGGCATCATCATAGTTCACAGCAACTGCAGACTGTTGGGCCCATCAATCCTCTTTTCTCAGCCTCCCCAATAGCTGGGACTACAGGCACCCACCACAATACCCAGCTATTTTTAGAGATGGGGAGCACTTTTGCTCAGGCTGGTCTCAAACTCATGACCACTCTAGTGATCTGCCCACCTCAGCCTCCCTGAGTGCTAGAACTACAGGCATAAGCCACTGCACCCTGGAATTCAACTGTTATACAGTTCTGCACTCTGGCCTCTCTGACCAACCCACTGTGAAAGTGGGTCTAGAGGAAAGATAATGCGATTATAGTGATGTAAACAGAAAAATGGAAGGATTCATCAGGGCTCCATTTCTCACGTGGTCAAGACAGGCTCTAAGTTCATAGCAGAATGGTAGAGAAAGGAACATCTTATCAGGCTCTTTGTCCATAGTTCAACACTTGCGTGAGGTTGGGCAAGTCATTTAATGTCCTCAAAACCTTGATTTTCTTCATCTGCAAATTGGGAATAAGGTAATGACCTCTGCCTTGCCAACTTCACAGCATTCTATGAGATATAGTTTGGGGTCTTGACATATGGAAGGTGTTAATGTTCTGACACTTACCGAGGAAACCCCTGATCCACAGTTGGCAGTGCCCCCAGACATTGCCAACTATGGCACGTGTGTAGTAGACATCTCTAAATGAGACTCCACGTGATAAACAGCTTTTCAATATTAGAGCCAGGGAAAGACATCTCTCCTAGAGAACTACGTGATTTATTTTTACTCATCTAGGAGAAAATACTAAAACCTTCTCTTTCTACAAAATCCTGGAGCTTCTCAAGGAGTCTGAACCCAAGTTGGCCTTTGCTCAAGAATGGCACGAAGAAACATTTGATGTCAGAGATATTCGCCAAGGTTGAACCTTGGAAGGAGGTTGGAAGGAGCAAGCTCTTCTTGCTCCCAGCTCATTACAACTCAAAGCTGATGCTAAGTGTATATGGGGATTGGGATTCACTACGACCCCAAGAAGGTGAGTGCCAGTGTTTACAGGGATATGCCAGGAGCTTAAAGGGGAGAGAAACCAATAGGATTAGTCCTAATTGTTGGGGAGCTCCCAGTTTGGGGGGAAGGATCACAGGATCTCCTCTGCCTTCAAGGAGATCCTGATGGTAGAGACACGATCCATGCCACTAGGGAGTCTCTTTTCTGATTTTACAGACAAAAAAAGACCAAAACAAAATGCTAAGTTTAGTCTTTTCAGCAGAAATTCAGAGCCAAATTCAATGGTCAATACACTTTATCACACCCTCTTCCTCTGATCATCTCTTCCTTTTCTTTGCCTGGCATTTGGTCATTATTACTCGTAACAGTCCCACTGAAGATGAATTTTCACTGTGATCTACATCATCCTCCCTTTTTGTAATAACAGAAACAGATAGCAATGAATAAGTAGCCATCTTTACTTAAAATTCCAGTACCAATGTATTATGAGCCTTGTGCTTAAGACAGTAAGGGTGAGGGGCAGAGGCAATGGCTCACGCCTATAATCCTAGCACTCTGAGAGGCTGAGGTGTGTGGATTTCTTTTTTTTTTTTTTGAGACAGAGCCTCAAACTATCCCCCTGGGTAAAGTGCCATGGCATCACGCTCACAGCAACCTCGAACTCCCGGGCTCAAGCGAGTCTCCTGCCTCCGCCTCCCAAGTAGCTGGGACCACAGGCGCTCACCAAAACGCCTGGCCATTTTTTGGTTGCAACCATCATTGTTGTTTGGCGGGCCCAGGCTGGGGATTCGAACCCGCCACCTTAGGTGTATGTGGCTGGCACCTTAGCTGCTTGAGCCACAGGCGCCGAGCCAGTGTATGGGTTTCTTGAGCTCAGAAGTTTGAGACCGGCCTGAGCTAGAGTGAGACCCCCATCTCTACAGAAAAATAGCCAGGCATTGTGATGGGTGCCTGTAGTCCCAGCTACTTGGGAGGCTGAGGCAAGAGAATCACTCAAGTCTAAGAGTTTGAGGTTTCTGTGAGCTATGACACTACAGCACTCTACAGAGAGTGAAAAAGTGAGATTCTGTCTCAAGAAAAAAAAAAAAAAAAACAGTGAGGGTGGGGTGGAGCTCTCTAAAGGTCAGGGAATTTCACCCCAATAACAGGTCCACAGATCAGAGCCAGCTATCATAGGCTTTTCTTGCCCAAGCCTGGATCTAAATGCACGACAGTACTTACTACCCATACCAAAGATACCTGACCAAAAGATGAATTCCCAGGGCCCCATCTCAGACCTCTTGTGCCCAAATTTCCAGGAGGCATGCCCTGAGAAACAAAGCCTCAGCCATGATTCTTATCAGCAGGGAAGTCTGGGGAACATTGGTCCCAGTTCTTCTGTATGCATGGGGAGAAGAGTATCAGAATCAACTAAAGGAGCTTTGTAAAACGCAGATTCCTGGACCCCCCACCCAGGACCATCTGGATTGAAATTTTTAGGACTAGGCCCTAAAACGTGCATTTTTACAAGCTCCCAGGGGAATGCCCGTGGGCTGATATTTCCTCACAGGCCCTCCTACCATGTAAGCTACTGGTTACAAAGGGGCCAGAGCAGAGTATCTGGACACAGACTGCCTTAGGTGACAAGGGTGAGGGAGACGATTCAAATCTGTAACTTTTCCCTACAGGCAGCCAGGCAGCACCGATGCCTCTGCCCCATGCAACGCAATGTCGTAGAGTTCTCCCAACTTCTTACACACAACTTTTTCACTATGCCCTTGGTCTTTTCACACAGTAGAATCAAAGTTTCTCAAAGGTCTGTGCTTCCATGTCTTCTCAGCCTGCACTGTTCTGTCGCTCTGTCCTCTCAGGATACCCCATTATAGGGACAGCCTTTGGGGCAACTGACCTAGGCTTAGCCCAGGCTGGCATAACTTGAAGGGTATGAAAACCAACCTCTCATGGTTGGCATGGTTCTATTACTGGAATCTGTATATTGGACTCCCTCAATTTTAGCTATGAGCAGAAGACAGGCAAAGTGCACCTTGTGGTGGGGGCAGACCAGGTGTATCAGAAATACACAAAGCATGGAGGTCACTTTTTTTTTTCTTTTTGAGACAGAATCTCACTATGTTGCCCTGGGTAGAGTGCTGTGGCATCACAGCTCACAGCAACCTCAAATTCT
>NW_003852413.1:26944675-26946629 GCF_000181295.1 Otolemur garnettii
GGCGCCGAGCCTGCCTGGCTATTTTTGATTGCAGTTGTCATTGTTGTTTAGCAGGCCCAGACTGGGCTAGAAACCGCCAGCCTTGGTGCATGTGGCCGGCGCCGTAACCACTGTGCTGCGGGTGCCAAGCCAAGTGATACCTTTTATAGAACAGAATAGGACAATGCACAGGATGGAAAATATTAAATAAGTCACAGAACGTAGCATTGTTTTTAGAAACTTTTTTCTAGTTGTGTATGCAATGGATTATAAAATAAAGTGGATATCTTACTGTGAGCTATGGTTAAGATTTTTGAAAAATGTTACACCATTCTCTATTTGGATCAAGCAAAGGCCCAACAATACTGAAGATTTCCCAGCAGTAGGGCTATCACATGGCCCACCGTGAGCCTTAGTTTGAGGAACACAAAGGGACCTGTGCTGAAGCAGTTAGTACCACATCCATATGCCAACTCTGTTTTTTATAAAAATAGAAAAATCAGGCCAGGTGCAGTGGCTCACACCTATAATCCTAGCACTCTGGGAGGCTGAGGTGGGTGAATAGCCCTGAGCTCAGAGGTTTGAGACCACCCTGAGCAAGAGCGAGATCCCATCTCTAAAAAAAAATAGTTGGGTATTGTGGTGGGTGCCTATAATCCCAGCTACTTGGGAGGCTGAGGCAAAAGAATTGCTTGAAACCAAGAGTTTGAGGTTGCTGTGAGCTGTGATGCCACAGCACTCTACCGAGGGCAACAAAGCGAGACTCTGTCTCACCAAAAAAAAAAAAAAAAGGAAAATCAATTGTCACCTTAAATTAATATTTTTTATTTGAATTTTATTTGTGTTGTCTGTTTTGTTTTGGTTCTGTAGTTAAATAAGAGCTCTAAGTATACAGATTTTATATCTGATTTTATGCTTATGCATGCTTATAAAAATGATTTAGGTTTACTTAAGGGTCTGAGAGAGTTTTCTTTCCTTCAATGATGCCTATACATCAGTGAAGTTTGAAAAATGCCATTTAAGTCCAGGCACGGTAGCTCACGCCTATAATCCCAGCACTCTGGGAGGCCGAGGCAGGGGGATTGCCTGAGTTCATGGGTTCAAGACCAGCCAGAGCAAGAGCAAGACCCTGTCTCTAAAAATAGCCAGGTGTTGTGGCACCTGCAATCCCAGCTACTTGGGGGTGCTGAGGCAAGAGAATCACTTGAGCCCAAGAGTTAGAAGTTGCTGTAAGATATGACTCCATGGCACTCTACCAAGGGCGACAAAGAAGATTCTATCTCAAAAAAGGAAGGAAGGAAGGAATGAGCGATTTAAGAGATATATTGAGTTTAAAGGTATACCCCAAAATTCATGTCCACTGGAATCTCTCAGGATGTGATCATATTTGGAAAGGGGGGGGGGGTCTTTGCAGGTATAATTAAAGTTAAGATGAGGTCATACTGCATTAGAGTGGTCCCTAAATCCATTGATATCCTTATAAGAAGTCTACATAAGGTTACACAGGGGAGAAACCCAGCCTAAATCCATTGATATCCTTATAAGAAGTCTACATAAGGATACACAGGGGAGAAACCCAGGGAAGAAGGCCATGTGTCAGCAGAGGCGGAGGTTGGAATTATGCTGCCACAAACCAAGCAATGCCAAGGATTGCCATCAACCACCAGAATCTAGCAAGAAACAAGGAAGGATCCTTCCAAGCTTTCAGATGGAGCATGGCCCTGGACACCTTGATTTAAATCTTCCAGCTTCTAGAACTATGAGAGAATTAATTGCGTCGTTGCAAGCCACCAGGTTTGTGACTATTTGCAGCCCTAGGAAACTACCATGGTGTGGCAACCTGCCTTAGAAGAGGGGGTGACTAAGAGGGCCTTTCTATTATAAAAGCCATCCCAGGCTCAGCATCTATGGCTCAAGTGGCTAAGGCGCCAGCCACATACCCCTAAGGTGGCGGGTTCGAATCCAGCCCGGGCCC
>NW_003852413.1:26946744-26976327 GCF_000181295.1 Otolemur garnettii
GACTCGCTTGAGCCTAGGAGTTGGAGGTTGCTGTGAGCTGTAATGCCACAGCACTCTACCCAGGGCAACAGCTGGAGGCTCTGTCTCAAAAAAATAAAATAAATAAAAGCCATCCCAAGCCCATCTTCCCAGCAGACATGCCACTCCACAATGTGGGCTTTACATGTTGAGAAATGGAGGACTGGGAAGGCTCACTGGCTTCCTCAAGGGCCCCAGCCAGTCAGGAGTAAAGAAGGGACCAGAAAGCAAAACTCTCACCTCTCCCTCCCAGAGCTGGGCCCTCTGCTTACCATGCTGTTAGTGAATATGTTCACTGCAGAGGCAGACTTGACCTCCTTGATTCTGGTGGTGGGTTTAACTGAATTCCTCAGGTCAGGGACAGAACTGGAGTGCCTCACAGATGTAGGCTTGGGGGAAAGAGGACCAGCCTCCATCTTGGGGGCCTCCTGGTGGCAGCTGCGGTCTGTTTCATTTTGCGTTTTGTCTTGGACACTCAAGGGCAAGTCAGGTGTGCAGGACACCAGTGTCAGTGGCCGGAAGTACTGGGAAGGAGAGCAAACACACAGCCCATGGGAGCCCAGCTCGGCCCACTTCCAGGTAGTCTGCATCCACAGTTAGGTGCAGGTGAGGAGAAGAAAAGCCGTTGATATCAAAGCCTGGACTCTTAACCCGAGGTTCTAGGACCCATAGAGGGCTTCAGGGGGGTCTTTGAGCCACTTGAAAGTGCACTTTTAAAATTGTGCATTGTGTACTTTATGGCAAGAGATTCCATAGCTTTTATCAGAGTCTCAAAGGGTCTGTGACTGTAACAAAGTTAAAAAGGAAATAAACAAACCCTGCTCTGATCCTGTCTTTTCAGGTGCGCCTTTGAGATAAAGGAGATGGACGGACAAGTCAACCAAATCTTTCCACTGAGCTAGATGAGAGCACTGGGCAGAGATGGGGAAGCCAGACTTAGATCACAGGCCAAGTGAACTGCTGACCCACAGCCTTGGCTATTCCTCATTTTGCACAGATAGCAGGTTGGAAGGACCTGCTGCCATGGTCGGCCATCCCATGTGATGTTCAGAGAATTCCCAGATGCTCTTCCCAGTGGCCTGCTCTTTTGGCTGTGCCCCTGGCCTGCTGGAGGGGAGCGTTCCAACACAAGCAGGAACCAAAGACCACTCCTACGTGCAGTCCTGGAGCCTGCTCTCTTAGTGAGGCTCATGCCCAGCCTCCCAGCACGGGCTGCCTGGCTGCTTTTATTCCTACTAGAGGAGGCAAGTAGGCAGACCAGTGACAGTTCCCTACTACCTGGATGCAGGGATCCTCCAAAGACAATAGCATATGTGCCTTTGGGGTTCCCCTCCTGCTGCCCACCCATCTGCACAGCCCTTCAGTGTGTCTGGGCTCCAAGCAGTGGTCTCCTCAGGAACCCCCCACGGATTGGCCCCAGCTGGGGAAGGGTGCTAGGCACGTGTGCTCCCCTCCCGTCCGGGTTTACTTGTTTGAAGGTGACACGGGCAGCAGCCTTGTGTTTCTGTTGCCAGCTCCTCGCATTCTTGCGTTTGGCCTGCTCGCCTACTGATTCGCCCTGCATCTCTACCTTCTTCTCCTTGGTTGGCAAAGATTTTTTCTCCTGTTTTAGTTTCAGCTCCTGGATCAGTTTCCTGTCCACAGAGGAACAAGTGAGTGTCACGAGGTCAGGGACAGGCTGTGCAGGTAGGCGTTCTCCCTGAGGGATGGGCCAGCCTGGGCGGAGTGGTGGAACGCACCAAGCTCCCTTCTAGTCTGCGCAAGTGATTGAAGGTCAAAGAGCAGGGTGCGTAGAGAAGAGTCATCCCTCCAACAAAACTGTCACCAGTCTGGGTAACAGCATCCAAAGAGAGATGCTACCTCCTCCTCCATCATACCCTTTCTCCCCCCATCAACTTCCCAACAGGCCAGTTCCCAACCATGGCAAGTGCTGGGAAGAGGGTCTGCAAAGGAAGCTAAAGCTAGGGGTTCCCATGTTGGGCCACTTCATATGCTGGGCTTCTCTGGCCAATGGGCCCCAAGAGTGACATATATAGTGGAAATAATTTGGTCTCATGAGTCACGTGACAGGGATGGTTCTAGTCCCTCTTCTGTCATAATCTTTCCATGTGATCCCCTTTCTGCTCTGACCTCCCATTCCATAAAGTGAGTTGGGGAGCGGGGACTGGACTCTATGAGATGAATCCATCCAACTCTTAGATTTTATGCCTGTGTTGAATCCATGAGGCAGCTCTGAGGCAGTGGGCATCCTGGAGTGGGTTTCTAGAAATAGCTACCTTTCTTTACCCTACACTAGGGAATCTTCCAATGCCTGGTCCTTGTAAGACCAGAGCAAATGCTCCCCTGGCAGCTTCCAGGTTAGGGACCACAGCTCTGAGACTATCCCCCAAGCACCCCGCCCAGCTCATCCCAGAGCCCTTCCTACCGGGCATACACCTCCCGGGCCCTAGACGCAGCGGTATTCTGGAAGACAGAGCTGTTGTCCTGGAAAAATTTCTCATACTTCTCTGAGTTTGGACTGGGATAGATCAGTCGAAACCCTCCACAGTGTTCCTTCTCATACTTCTCAGTTTTTTGTAACCATGTGGCCTGGTAACCCTTGGTTTCCTCAATCCTGTTGGGAAGCAGAACACAGGGCCACAGTTCAGTTTTATTGGGACAAAGCCTGGAAGGGACACATCCAAGCTGGAGGTCTTCTAGGGCCACATGGAATCCTTGTGCATAATAGGAATCAATCAGTATTTCCTAAATAAATGCATGAACATTTCCCTAAAAAGAAACCTGGGATGGCTGTTGTCATAATGCAGGAAGAGCTGATTAGAACAGATATATATATATTTTTTGACAGCACACCAGATTCTCTCCTGTTACAAGTAAAACCTGTTTTTCCCTCAGCTCAGTTCTGCCCAGGCAGACTGTCACCACCTTCCCATCCACAGCCCCGATCACCCTCTCTGGAGAATGACAGCTTGTGTTTTGCTAAATTTGAGGGCTTCTTGGATGAGCTTGATGAGCCTTTACCAGCTGTCATGATCTCATTCTTCCTCACAGCCCCCCAGGGAGGTGGAGGTCAGGTTGGGAGGAATGATAGGCTTCCTTTTACAGCAGGGAAACCAAGAACCACTTAGACATCCAGGGCCCAATAAGGAGGAGACTGGTTCAGAGAAGGCCCTTACCCTGATGGGTGCTCCTTAATACGGTGCTGCTTCCTTCTCGAGAGGAATTTAGAAATGGCATGGCACAGTGGAAGGGATCCTGGAATTCCAGGCCACAAATCCAGGCCCTGGGCTCCGGATCCAGACCTGTCACTTACCAGTGAGGTGACCTGGTGCAAGTCCATTCCATCTCTGAAGTCTTGGTATCTTGCCTTCCAGAACAGGACCACACACCACCCCATCCTCCCTCCCTCCCTGCTCCTTATAAGGAAGACAGTGCAGGTGACAGTGCCTGAGAAACACAGTATTATCCAAACAACTGTAAACGTTATTTATGGCACCTGTTCCAGAAACTCAGACCTGAAGGATGAGGCTGGCTCTGCTCTGGAGAGGGTGCTAGAAGAGAGCAGGGGGCTGTGTTGGGATCATAAAGGAACCAAGATATCTCCTTGACCAGGCTCAGAGTCTCTGACACTAGGATGACCCCACAAAGTGAAGACTCTAGTTCCACGGTAAACAATGCTGAGCAGAAGCAGGGAGACACCACCACCTGGCAGCACTGGAGCATGGGGTAAGGAGCAAATCCTTCTCTTCAGTAAAAATAAAGGAATGGCTTTTTATTTAGATCAATAATTCTTTTCGTGTTTTGTTTTTTTTGGGGGGGGGGCAGACAGTGTCTTGCTCCATCATCCAGGCTGGAGTACAGTGTCAAAATCATAGTTCACTGAAATCTCCAACTCCTGAGCTCAAGCTTCCTCCTGCCTAAGCCTCCTAAATAGCTGTGATTACAGGTGCACATCACTGTATCCCACTACTTCTTTTTTATAAGAGATATCCCACCACATCCCACTACTTTTTTTTTTTTTTGAGGGGCCTTGCAGGGTTGCTCAGGCTGGTCTTGAACTCCTAGGTTCAATCAATCCTCCTGCTTCAGCCTCCCAAAGTGCTGGAATTATAGATGTGAGCCACTGTGCCTACCCTGGTAATTATTAAATCTTCATATGATATGAATCAATTGCTATCCATTACATATATAATTATATGTCTGAAAATTAACCTCCTATTGCTAGGAATGAAGGAATATTCAAAGTAAAACCGTTCAAACTGCTACATTCTGCAAATAGAAACCCATTTTCCAAACAGAATTATCATTTGTTAGAAATGATCTCCCTCTCCCAACTCCAGACAAGATTCTTAATAGCCTCTAATGTAAATAATCATGCCAGACACTATGCTAAAACGTTTCTATGCATTATCCCGTTTAATTCCCCCAATAAGCTTATATATCATTAGCTCCATTACACAGAAAGATCACTGAGACTCACAGAAGTGGCAGAAAGAACACATAACTAGAAGGCAATTGAGTCACAACTTGGACAGGCCAATCTTGTTTGGGTAGGGAAGTCAGAGAACCAGGGCCCTGGGAAGCTAATGTACCTGATCTCCCGAGAACGACACTGCTGCAGAAACCGCCCTCGTTGTTTCTCTTTCTCCAAGACTTTCTTTTTGTCACAGTTTCTTAGGTTGATCAGAACCAAGGTGTCATATAGCAGGTTGTCCTTCACCTCTTTATCCAACCGGGAGTCAGTGGAGAAGCTTGGAGAGTGGTTGACCTGTGAGGGCAAGGTGGTAGCTGGAGACAGGGCTGTCCAGCATGAAAGCAGGCAGTGAGCCCAAGATGCCACCTCCAGGCTGCTGCTGAAGCCCACCTCAGGGCCCTGGCTACCAAGATGAGTGGAAGGGAGAGGAGGGAGCATCTGGACTGGTGCCAGAGGGAAAAAAGGAGGAAGCGGAATTCCCTCTAGTTAAACCAGCTTTTATCTCAGTTCCTTCTTCTTCGGAAGCATCAGAGGTTGGCCTCTCTTTGGCATGTGTGTTCTGCTCCATCTCAGAGAACGAGTGTTCTCTCACGTGCACTGAGCATTCCACAGGGCAGGATGGAAAGGGCAGGCTGGGAGGCGGGGAGGAGAGAGGAGGGATGCATTCCAGTCATAATTTGGACCAGGACAGGCCAGTCTTATTGGGATCAGGGAAGTCAGACCCCAAGAATGTGGTCCCTGGGGTCCAAAGGGTACAACTACACCTGATCTCTCAAGAGGACCAACACTGGTGGGAGAACAGGGACCACCCGGGATGGAGGGGAGACAGGTGGGAGGAGGGCAAGGACTCGCTTCTGCCCACGGAAAAGTCTGTATTGTTCAGAGGCACTAGATAACAATTTGTAAATTTCTAGCAGTTTCTTTCTTTCTTCTTTCTTTCTCTTTCTTTCTTTTTTCTTTTTCTTTCTTCCTTCCTTCCTTCCTTTCTTTCTTTCTTTTTTTTTTTTTTTGAGACAGTGTCTCATTCTGTTTCCCTGGCTAGAGTACAGTGGCCTCATCATGGCTCACTGCAACCTCGAACTCCTGGGCTGAAACCATCTTCCTGCCTCAGCCTCCCGAGTAGGTGGGACTACCTACAGGCATGCTCCACCATGCCTAGCTAATTTTTAAATTTTTGGTAGAGACAGGGTCTCACTACATTGCTCAAACTGGTCTTGAAATCCTGGCCTCAAGCTATCCTCCTACCTCAGCCTCCCAAAGTGCTGGGGTTAAAGGCATGAGCCACCATGCCCAGCCTCTCTAGCAGTTTTCGAAGACTTGCTCCTAGCGGCTCATTCTGCTCTCTGGGTGAGAGCTCCAGGCAGCCTTACCCTCTTCCCATTTTACCTGGGAATAAAGGCCGGGCATGGGGGAAGGGTGGAGCACAGGAATCTGATCTCTGAAGTCTATGTCACAGGCACCCTTGCACCCTTGCTCTCTGAAAGGCTGCTGGAGAGGGTTCCTGAGGGCAAGTCCAATCAGAAAGAGAAGCAGCCAGCTGGAACACTTCCCTTTCTTCTACCACTACCTCGTGGGTCTGGGGGAGGCAGGAAACTTACTGGGTATCTCCCCCTCCTATTTCTGAGGCAGCAGACACCGTCCCCTCCCTATTAGTACTTAGAACCAAGTCATCCAGGCCCCTGAGAGCCAAGCACAGCAGCTCCTATCTGATACTGAACATTGTTAACCTACCTTTGATGAAGAATATCCCCTTTTTAGGAGACAACTCTGTCACAAAGGAAAGAGCTGTCTTTAGAATCACCCTGTGTACTGAGATCAGTGTTTCCAAGACTGGGTGGACCTCAAGAAGGCACAGGAATTCTCTAATTCCCAGCTGTCTACCCCCCTCTGGTGGCCACTTCTCAGCCGGACGTAAAGCCCCAGGCAGCAGGCACAGAGGAGGAAGTAACCCAGGAAGTTGAGTACAATAACCTAGGTGAGACTAGAAGAGTCCCTGAAGCTGACTGACCCTCATAATGGGGTCAGTTTTCCTGCCTCCCCCAAACTTCCCTACCTCTAGCAGCCAAGGTTTGAGTTTTCGGTCCAGCAGAATGTCAAAGCCCAGGATTTCAAAGCAGGCGCTGTTGACAGTGTGATTGGGGAAGCAGGTGTGGTAGTTGTGCTTGATGGTAGGCTGGGCCGAGATGATCGTCTTGACAATGACATCCTCGATGTCCCTCCATATCTGCTTCACGTCGTAGCTGTGCTTCTCCATGTATACGTTGAAGGTAGAGAGCTTTCTGGAAGGGGACCACAGGCCGTGAGGCAGGACAGCAGCCTCTGGTCATCCAAGGCTGGAAACCCTCCAGAGCCAGTGGGTTAAGTGCCCAGGTGCCAGGTGACACTAGGGCTGTGTCAAGGGAGAGGAGGCCTTCAGGAGTCACAAGGCCATGCCCAAGCCTCCAGAGCCCGGGGATGGATGCAGATATAAAGTCACATAGGAAGGACATGACCTGTACATTTTCACTATGACCTTGAGAACACCTGTGGCCAGGGGAAGGGTTGAGTATCACAGGTGGAAATAAACCACCGTAGCCCGGGCACAGTGGCTCACACCTGCAATGCCAGGACTCTAGGAAGCCGAGGTGGGCAGATCGCCTGAGCTCATGAGTTTGAGACCACCTCAAGCAAGAGCGATACCTAGTCTCTAAAAAAAAAAAAAAAACTAGCCAGGCTATGTGGCAGGTGCCTGTAGTCCCAGCTACTCAGGAGACTGAGGCAAGAGAATGGCTTGAGCCCAGGATTCTGATGTTGCTGTGAGCTATGACACCATATCACTCTACCAAGGGTGAACAAATGAGACTATCTCAAAAAAGAAAGAAAGAAACCACCCTGTATTATGGGTTTTGCTCTGGGGGCAATGGTTTCTTAGCCTTCAGTGTATATCAGAAACATGTGGAGAGCCTTTTGAACATACTGACACCCAGGTCCCACCTCAGCCATCTGATGGGATCCTGGGGACACTGAAGACACAGAAATCTTGTTTAAAGGCTGCATATGAGAAAAAGGCAGTCTCAAGGCATTTCCACAGATAGGGTTACCAAATGCCCCAAGGAAACTGGACTGTCCCAATTTTAGAACTGTAAGTCCCACATTCTAGGAAACTCCTCAGTCGCAGGCAAAAGAAAAGTCACCCAATCACAGAGGAAATCAGAGGAGGGGCTCGTGAGGAATATCTGAGAAGATACTCTAGTCAGCTCTGAGCTGGGCAGCACAGACAGAGGAATAATCTGACAGATCCCAGAGGCCATGTCCACACACGCATGTGCACAGAGAACTGAAGTCAGAGCAGAAATACGGAAGCAGAGAGGAAGATGAAGAAGACAAGAGACATGGCTCATCCAGGCAGTTTGGAAAGCTCACTGGGCCCAAGCCAAAGGAGTCTAAGGCGACGAAGCAGAGTCAGCTAGTCAACGAGCATTTGCTCAAGGCCTGCTGTGCATGCAGTGTCATACGAGGAGGGGACACCTAGAAACTGCCACCTGTCATGAGAAGCCTAAAGACCATTTGGGGAGTCAACATAAATATGAAACATCCACAGACGCATGTATATAAAGACAGACAACACAGGCCACTCGATATGGAGGCCACCTCCTCTACCTGCCATTGTCAGGGAATGGGGTATTGCACATAAATGGTTTTTCTAGATTGTTTGAAGCTGATCCTTTAAAGTGGAAGAAAATGTATCTAATTTTTCTAATTGGGAAATCAGTTTTCCTGAAAGAGATGATCTACTTCCCTGACTTCTTATAATAGATGTTACAAAACATAACATAACCTTTTCCTGATGACTCAGGGCCCATTGCAATGAATATGTGTTATTGCATAATTTATAATGCCCAGTGGTTAGTCAACTCAATTCAACATCAGCCATGTGCTGGGCATGTTGAAAGATGAAAATGGCCTAGTGTCTTCCCCAGTGTCCCTCCAAGTTTTCCGTTTTTCTCTCTTCCCTTTCGCTATGACCAGAGCACTACTCCTATGAGTTTGCACCCCAGTGGGGGATTGACTGAGAGGGCACTTGGCCTCTGCTGCCGACTTTGGGGCAGATGAGACAGGATGAGAAGCAGAAAGGAAAAAAGGAGAGGAAAAAGAAAAGAACTTTTCCTAGCAGTATGAGAAGCACCCTGAAGGTCAGGGCACCATTCTGACCCTTGGGGAGCTAAGTACAACTGGGCACTCCAGACAAACATGCCACATAGAGCAAAGAACAATTATGGGCAAAACAGAAAGAGCATCTAAAGACATTCTCCCATGCTTTTGGTTGGAGCTGAGCAAAGACAGAGAGGTAGGAATGAGCAAGAGCTGAGCAAAAGAAAGCATCCTGGCAGAATCTGACGGAGTGATCAGCATGGGCAGTACAGCTTAGCAGGTAAGAGCACAAACTCAGGAGCCAGACAAATGTGCATTGGTTTCAACTCCAGCTGTATCATTTCCTAGCTGTGTGACCTTTGGCAAGCTACTTAACCTTTCCACACCTCAGTTTTCTAATACGTGAAGTAGGGATGATAAAAATGCCTATCTCATAGTCTTGTTATGAAGATTCAATGGTTTAAAGTATGTAAATTGCCTAGAGCAGTGCACGGCATCTAGCTGGCGCTCAACAAATAAAATGTTGACTATTAGTGGAGTAGCAATAATAGTGGAAATTACAGTGGCCTGTGCAGAGGAGTTTGAACTTGATGCTCTGGCTACCTGAGAGTCACATCAGTTACCTGAGAGTGGGAGCAATGAGTGTACAGAATGTACGATACCAATGGACCCACTTGTGTAGGGTTGTTGTTTTGGACATTCATTCATACACATACTCTCACTACCTCCAGCCAGCACATCTGTGAGGCAGGCAAGCCACAATTTCTTCTTTATCATGTCATTTTAGAGATGAGAACATGGAGGTACAGAGAGGTTATGCAGAAGGACCTGGAGAGGTCCAGGGGAGAAGATCAAGGAGGCTGGTGTGCCCTTTGGGACTGAGCCTAAATGGGGGCCTGGGCCTGGCAGGAAGGCAGAGAACATCAAAGGAGGAATCTTGAAGACTGACTGAGTCCCTAGAAAACAAAATGTACACGCTCCCCAAGACTGGAGAAGGTAGAGATGAAAAGTTGGGTGAGGAGGCTCAGCGCCCATAGCACAATAGTTACAGTGCCAGCCACGTACACTGACGCTGGAGGCCCAGGCCAGCCAAAACAGTGACAACTGCAACAAAAAAATGGCTAAGTGTTGGCTCAGTGCCTGTAGCTCAAACGGCTAAGGCCCCAGCCACATACACCAGAGCTGGCGGGTTTGAACCCAGCCTGGGCCCGCCAAACAACAATGACAACTCCAACCAAAAAATAGCCGGGTGTTGTGGCAGGTGCCTGCAGTCCCAGCTAGTTGGGAGGCTGAGGCAAGAGAATCACTTAAGCCCAAGAGTTGGAGGTTGCTGTAAGTGGTGACACTCTTGCACTCTACCCAGGATAACATAGTGAGACTCTGTCTCAAAAAAAAAAGAAAGAAAGAAAGAAAGAAAAGTTGGGTAAGGAGACCAGTTTGGAGTGCTGGGGAAGAAGGAGAAAGGATGCATCCAGGTTGGGAAATGCTGAGTTGGAAACAACAGGGCGATGTCCAGGTGGGGCTGAGGAGAGATGGGCCTGCAGCCCAAGGCAGAGAGGCTGAGCCAAATGAGGGCAAGCAGAGGTTGTGGGGACAGATGGAGGGTGGGTAGAGAAGGAGGAGAAGAGAGGAAAGAAGAAGAGGGTTCGAGGGCAGCAGAGCTATGCTTCAAGTCTGCAACCTCACCTTAGTCCTGCCACCCCTGTACCACTCCCTCCATCACTGCCTCAGGACCTGGAGCCTGTCAGTTCTCTTCAGAGCAGGGAAGTGAGGACTCTTCCATCACATGCCCTTACACTAAGGAAAAATATCAGTAACCACAACCACTGTCCCTGCTGCCATCACAGGTCATTTGAGCCTCACAGGGACCTCTGATGTAAGCGGGGCAGGGCAAGAAGTCTTATCACCTTATACAGACCAAGAAATGGAGATTTGGAATGATAAAGTAACTTGTCCATGCTTGCTTGGCTGGCAAGGATCAGATTTAGGACTAGAAAACAGGCCTTGCTGAGCACCAGCGCTCAATATGCAACAATGCCAGGGGCTCAGCTGGGGCTGCAGTCTAGGTGGGGAGAAGAGGAAGTGGGAGAGCTTCAGGCAACACAGGGGGCTGGTGTCCTCTGGAAATGGGGGAAACTGACCCTTCCCATCCTCACATGTTGTCTTCTTGCAGGCTTACCCTGCTGATTTTCTATGTGCCATTTGGAATTTTGCCACTGAGGATGTTTATGAAATGTCACATGCTTCTCTGATGCTCTGAAGCCAAACTGATGGCTTTCTCGCCTATCCTTTGATGCCTGCTACCGCAGAATGAATGAAGTCATGGGGTCTGACAGATCTAGCTTCTCGACCCACTCAGAGCTGCGTGACCCAGGGCAACAGACCTAACCTCTCAGAGACTCAGTTTCCTCACCTGTGAAAGGGAGATAGCACCTAACAGTTCTCCATCCATAAATGGGAAGATAATAATGCTTTTGCCATAGTGTTGTGAAAATCCAAGAACAGATGCACCCCCAGCACCTGGCACAGGCCCCAACACACAAGAGACCCCAAAAATACTTGTCCCTTTCCCTTTTGCCCCAGGCCTGAGCATGTTCACATTTCCCCTTTTTCTAAAACTCAAATAAAATCCAATTAGACAATAACATGGATGGAAAACCACTTGTGAAGATGCTCTGACGAATTTCTCATTTTCCCTCTTTCTGGGGACTCTTAAAGCCAGCAAGCCGCACATCAGGGCACCATGACACATCCTTTGAGAATCTCTAATGGAGCAACACCCTGGCCAAGGAACTGCACGGCAAGTCCTTCTTACAATCAATCAATATTTTTTGATTTGGAAATGTCTGAAGGGCCAACTTGTAATAAGGATATGTTTTGTAGTCCGTATGTATTCTGCTGGGGAAATGGCTCGTGTTTATCTCTCCTCCTCCCAGCCTCCTAGGGTTTACGATGTGGCCTTCTTTTAATGATTAACAGCCCAGAGATGAAGGAGTCTGCTCTGGGTTGAGAGGCAAAGGAGAATTTTTTGAGACCATGTGACCCAAGATGGAAACACTGATGGGGACGGAAAGGGTTTGGGTAGAATCCCAGAAAGCAGCTGTGAGGCTGGCAGGGAAAGGACAGAAAAGTGAAGCGACTTCCTTACCTCTTGCTGCCAGAGTGAGTGTCTCGACTGAAATTGGAACTGTGCTTGTTAATGGAATAATTAGTCAGGTGCATGCAGATATCATCCTGGGGAAAGAGACACAAGTCTGTGGGGTCAGGCTGGAAACTTGGGCCTCCTGCTTCCCCTCTGTGCCCTTCTATGGCCCCTTGGGTTTAAAAAGATGGAAAGAAGGGGAAGTCTACTTGAACTGGCAAAATAGAGGAAGTTAGAAGGGGTGTCCTGCAGCCTGCAGTGTAAGAAACTCTAACTCTGGCTGGGCATGGTGGCTTGCTTGTAATTCTAGCACTCTGGGAGGATGAGGCAGGTGGATTGCGTGAGCTCAGGAGTTGGAGACTAGCCTGAACAAGAGCAAGACCCCCATCTCTACTAAAAATAAGAAAAACTAGCCAGGCATCATTGTGCACACCTGGAGTCCCAACTACTCAGGAGGCTGAGGCAAGAGGATGGCTCAAGCCCAAGAGTTTGAGGTTGCTACAAGCTATGATGCTATGGCAATGGTGCTCTACCCAGGGAACAGAGTCAGACTCTGTCTCTCAAAAAAAAGAAGGAAATAAGGAAGGAAGGAGGGAAGGAAGGAAGAAAGAAAAAAGAAAAGACAGAAAAAGAAATAAAGAAACTCCAACTCCCCCCTGAGATTGGGTAGTGAACCTCAGGAGTCCTGGGGGACCTGGAGTAGGGAGGCTGGCAGGGTAGCTCACCCATGGCCTTTTCTTGAGCACCCCTGAATTATGGTTCTGGCTTTAGAGTCAGGCAGACCTGGCCACTAGTTCCAGACTTAAAATCTTCCCAGCAGTGTGACCTTGCACAAGTCCCTTATGCTCTGGGTTTTAATCTCCTTGTCTGTAAAATGGGGATAATAATCCCTCTCTCTGAGGGCTCCTGAGAGGGCTAAATGAGAGAACATATACAATCTAGCACATAGTAAGTGCTCAACAAATGACAGCCACCTTCATAGAGAACGTAGATTTAACTAGGATTTTTTTTTTTTATTATCCATGCTAAGGGGGTAGGGTGGGTGTCTCTTTAGCTCACCAGGTTGTCTGAGCAAGGGCATGAGTAAGAGGTTGTAGCAAAGCGGGCCAGTCCTTCTTTGTACACAAAAATCCTGAGAGGGTCACAGGATGTCACCAGCACATAAATCCGTAGGTCAAACTTGAACCCATCGATGATAAACGGCTGGGAAAAGAGAACAGAAGTCAGACAAGAATCAGAGGAGAAATTCACAATTCTCATTTGTAAATCATTATTTCCTGCTGTGTTTTCATGGAATCGGCTCCAATATTGTCTAATGTTATAGAGGCCAGGCTTGGCCAGACTCAGGGATGGGAAAAGGAGACAGAGGTTCTGTGACCCAACATGTGAACTTGTGGAAGTCACTAAACCACACTGTGCCTCAGTTTCCTGATCTGTCCAGTAGCACAAGTAACCACCTCCAAAAGACATCATGGAAATGAAACAAAATGAAATTAAAAACTCCTCTGATGGGCTGGGTCCTGTAGTTCACACCTGTAATCCTAGCCCTTTAGAAGGCCACCTAGCGCTTTAGGAGGATGGCTTGAGTCCAGGAGTTTGAGGTTGCAGTGAGCTATGAAGACACCATTGCACTCTAGCTTAGGTGACAGAGCAAGACCTTATCTCAAAAAAAAAAAAAAAAGTGCAAGTCTTTTGATGAAAGGTCATACAGTCACCATCCAGGGCTACTCTAGTTGCAATTCTACAAGAGTTCTCTCTGCAGTGTTCTCTTGGCCATTTCCCTTCCCCCTGTACCCATACTGCTAGAGGGCTCCCTCCCTCCATGGGTTATCCCACTGTGATCTCTGGCCTCCAGTCATCCAGAAGACCTGGTTACCTTGAACCTCTCCAGGACTTGCCCCCCAACCTGTCCCAAATAAGGTGGGGCTTCCGCAAACCCAAGGTGCCCTCCTAGCCTTTGTATGCATGTATAAGAGTGAAGGGGCCACCAGGTAGACCAGACTAAATGACAAGTGTGCATTGTCTTTGACTTTTGACAATAACAACAATAAAAAGAATACAAGGGTGAAAGACACTCTGATTCAGGCACCTAGGTCAGAAAGCTTGGTCTGACAAAATCCATGGCAGAAGATAGGCTCGGCTTCACCCCCACCTCTGCCCTCCATTTGCTCATTTCACATTCTGTCCAGTGGAGCCCAAGGTTGCTATGGGTGATAAATAAATAATCACAATGAGGAAGTACCTTTGAAATATACAGCTGACAGATCATATCCTCCCCTGGTTTGATTTCTTTCACCGTCCGGGTAATGAATATGCCTCTCCCTTGGCAGCCTGAATCTGGCTTACAAATATACGTCTTGTTTTTTTTCAACCTGCTGTAGGTCTGCAAATCTCCCCAGCTGCCAGAGCCGGGAGGGAATGAGACACATCTTTAGCCAGGGAACAATGAAAAGCAAAGCTAGCTTTTTATGAACAGAAAAAAAGAAGGAAGGAAAAGCTATCTAATGTGACAAAGTCCTGGTGTTGATAGTCACCCAGAGGTCTGGCAATGGGAGAGGGAAAGCAAAATCAGTGGAGGGTGTGGGCTTCAGAGGGAATTCAGGCCTGGATTTAAACCCAGGCAATGCCACTTATCAGCTGTGTGACTCTTTACGAGGACCTGACCTCTCTAGGCCTCAACTCCCTCATCTCTACAGTGAGAATACTAAGGACTTTCATCTCCTGTGGTGGTCAGGCACAGGACATGATATAGGCAAAGGGCTGATACATGCTGTGCACCCCATAAAGGTGGCCATGACCCAGGTCATTTGGCTTTTGGGGTTCATGTGCAGATTTAATGTTCTGGATCTGGCTTGACCCCTGATAAGTGAGAGGACCTTGAATCAATCAGTCTTTTACACCTTCAGTCGGAGTGTGGGAGAGAAAAGAATATCCTTGAACACACTTTGAAGAAAGTATTTTCAGAAGAAAGAAAGAAATCAAATTAATAAATGTTATATATCTCCCAGTATCACTAGGCATCTTATTTTGCATTGTTAACTTAAGAGAACCTTGCAACCATTGGAAAAGTCACTTAACTGCAATGCTCCTCGCTGGTCATGAAATCTAGAGGTCGTGTTGACATAATGGCAGACATACTTCTAAGTTGCTGCTGAGCCCTGAAAATTGTTCCAGACAAGCTAAGGAGAGGCTAAGAGCTCCCTGGAGCTCTTGGTTTGGGGACACACTGGGCGGAGAGTAGAGAGTAGGCTTCCTCTGATGCCCTTGCCACGTGAATATATTTCTGATGGTGACACTTCTCTGTCTCCTCCACCCTATGTCAACCACTGGATTGCCCCCAGGACATGTTCATGTCATCTCACATATATTCTGTTTCTTGGTGGCATGGTCCAGAGCATTTTACAGACCAGAAAAGGACATCCAGTTTTGAAATAGACAAGATGAGATCAGAGAAGGGGAAGGGCTGGCCACTACCCACAGCACTGTGTGGGACAAAGGCCAGGCATCCCTCCCTACTCCCAACCTGGGAGCTAACCACTACCTTGCTTTCTCCAGAGGTGCTTGTGATCCTTAAAAATTCAGAAATTTGAATCACTGGGTCAGCAAAACTCTCATCCCAATTGCAGATATAGGCTCCAAGGCACCCAGCCCCTAAATATCATCTAATTTTATAGGCAGAGCCTTGTGTTTTTTCGACCTTGGACACACTCTTTATCCTCCTGAACAGCAGCAGGAGAGATGGGAGATTGTTTGGGAAGGGAAAGTAACTGCCAGGGAATAGGGGCAAGAGGGAAATGTGAAGGGAGGCAGAAGTGGAGAAGGAAGCACAGGGGACACTCACTCAGCAGGGAGACACCAAGTCCTAGGGAAAAAGTGGAAATCTTTAGGGAACATCTTTAACATGCGGCTCATATTCCTGGCCAGCAAGTCCTTACGGCAGATTTCACTCATCCCAGGGAAGTGATTGATTTTCTGCAAAGGAAGCCAGAATTCTTTTGGTACTCGATACAGAGTACTATGAGGTCCCCTTGGGAAGCTGTTATGAAAATGCAGGCCCCACTGTGTAGATGTCATGCTGAGGACCATCACTGATCCAAATACCTGGTAACTTTTCATTTCCATCACCCGCTCCAGCGACACCAGGTAGTCCGTCCAGTAGAGAGTCCAATCATCACTTTCCCCTCCCTCTCTAAGGCCATACTGTTGAGCTGCCCTCCGCACTGCAGTGGGGTTGAAGAAAGAAAAAAGAAAAAGCCTGAGAAGTGGGGGAGGAGTGTGGAATGTGGAGGTCCTGTTTCTAGGTGCTCCCAGACCAAGTAAGAAAGAGAACTTATTTTCCCTGGCTGGGCGCACCACAGCCAAGGAAGGAACATGGAGAGTTGAAAGCTATTGAAGAGCATGGCCTATGCACAACGATCCTTACACTGGGATGAATGTTTTACCTGGCCCAGCCTCCCCTTGCCAGGAAGCAGGCCTCTGGCTTTCTTCCAAACCACTAAACTCTGAATGTTCAGGGAATATAAACTAATCCTTAACATCAGCCAGAGTCAGGCTTAATCAGTGAGATAAACTGACAAGGAAAAAATTATACATAATACATTGAGTATGTGTTTTTTAAAACTATATAATGTATTTCAAAGCCACGTATATGCTACCACATCCTTCTCCCCTCCCACTCCTAGTATTATAAAGAACATCGGGCGGTGCCTGTGGCTCAGTGAGTAGGGCGCTGGCCCCATATACTGAGGGTGGCAGGTTCAAACCTGGCCCTGGCCAACAAAAAAATAGCCAGCGTGTGGTGGGCACCTGTAGTCCCAGCTACTTGGGAGGCTGAGGCAAGAGAATCACCTAAGCCCAGGAGTTGGAGGTTGCTATGAGCTGCGACACCATGGCACTCTACCAAGAGCAGTAAAGTGAGACTCTGTCTCAAAAAAAAAAAAAGAGGCATTAATTTCAACAAGAGTTCAAGGGCCTAGCAAGAGAGAGGTACCTGCAGAAATGAGGAGAGGATGAGGACAGCCTAATGCATTTAAATTTGAATTTAAAATACACCACCAACAACCAGTGTGTTCTATAGTGCAAAATAGGTCTGTAGGTCAGGTTCAGTTCATGAACTACCAATTTGCAATTGCTCCAAAACAGAGCCACTGATTGCAGCAACTGCTGCCTCTCCCACAATCAGACCCCCAGACCACCACATGTAAGAATTACAGATAGGTGAAGTACACACCAGTGTGGTCAAAACCCATGATTCTTAGCATGAGAGTCCCAACTTCTCCAAATAGTTGATTGAGTTAGGAAAACTAAAGAACAGGATCTGGAGATCCCCCTCCCTTCATCCTCAAGGATACACAAGAACGACCCTCCCCAACCCTTTGGGGAAATCCAGCAGGTTCCCATCATAGATCCCTTGAATGCAGATGCTCACCGCTCTCATACCGGCAGGTAGATAAATTGATCACCAATCATCTGGAAAAGAGAAAAAGGAAAGCAGCAAGACAGAGACAGACACACTTGCCAGAATAAGTGACTGTACCCAGAAACATCTCACCCCACACTAACCCTGGTTTGCCAGTCCCTGTCGCTGAAGACACGAATCCAAAGGGGTACAGAGGGGCAGGAAACATGGAATCAGAGTAATATTACCCTGCCCACCAGGCATAAATTCTGTGCTGCAATTCCAGCTAGTTTTTCTTCCAGCAGCTTTATACTAACATCATTGTCTCAGTCCTTTTACTCCATTAGTCACCAGAGACAGAAACTCTTTGGCAAAAATACTTGTTTCCTCCCACTTCCGCCCATTAAAAGAAGCTGTGAAAAAAGTGTGAAAGGAGCAAGGCAACTGGAACGCACAAGATGCCATCAGATCCTAATAAGTCAGCCTGGTTCTGATCTATTTAAGGTGTACTAAATTCCCAGGGCAAAGAAGCACTTTCTTAAAACAAGCAAATCTTCTCTTCCCACCCACTTAACAAAAAAAGGTGTCCTAAACACAAATAAAATGAAAATTAGAACCAGGTGTGGTTGTAGATTACACTCATTATTTGACTCCATGAAGCACATCACCAAAAGTGGAATTTTTTAAATGAACCGAAAGTGCTGTGCTTTTGCTGGTGTCAGCACACAGTATCTTCTCTACTTTCTCATCGTCAGCTAGACACCCCCTCCCCACAGGTTCTCCTTCTTCTTACCAACATGGATCCCCACTCCCCATCTTTCAATCCTAACCTGTTTTTCTTCCTCTTCTTCTTCTTCTCTTGCTTCTGGGCAAAATTCTGAAGCCCCTTTTGCGTCCCAGCGTTCTCTCTCCCAAAATCCAGTGTGATGATTTCTTCTGGATCTTCTGTCAAACTGTCCTCTCTCTCTTCAGAGCCTGCCCCTTCTTTGCTTTCCAAAGTCACGTCTGGTAGCATCTTCCTGGCCTGGGAGGAGGCTCTAGGCAAAAACCAGCTCCCTCCCTGGAAAGAGGACAGAAGGAGCAGCAGTTACATAGATCTCCCTGCAGGGGGACCCCTTCCCTTGTTCATGTGGGTGGTGAACCAGGGTTCTAAGAGACGACAACAGGTTGCAGTTTATAAAATGCTGCCCCACCTCTGTGATGGGTGCCAAGCTCAGTCAGATAGCTGACTCTATCTTTTGCCATTGACTCTGACCTTAGGGACTCACTCAGCCAACCAACTGTGGCCTTGGTTTTTCCCTCTTGAGGTTTCCAGGAGCAGGCTGAGATGTTGTGCATGGCACCACCTGGTAAACAATCTTATTATTAAAGTGAGTGAGTGTCTGGAGACAGCCATAGGACCAAGCCCCAAACCTTCCTTGCAGAGAAAGTCACAAGGGGGTGTGGGTGCCTTGAGGAGGTCTGTTAACTGTTTCAGCACTTCACAGAACTTCCCACAAGGCAATCTCAAGGCAATCTGAAAGTGAACACAACTGTTGCTCATGGAGTACATGCCTGATTTGGAGCTGATGAAACAATAAGCTTCCAGCCCAGGGCCAGATGCAGACCTTCAGAGACCCCCAACTACAGAAAAGGCTAACATTCCTCCCCCACCATCCATTCCAAAATAAAAACAAGGTCACATGGTAAAATCCATATCACAAAGTCCAGCAAAGTTTTCATCCTGCCTGGTCCCATGAGACTTCTTTCATGTTTGCTCAAAATTTCAGATATCAAATATCTTTCAGTGGATTTGAGTGCCTCTTAGCAACTGCTGCTGCTTAGGAACATGCTAGTGTCCCTTTGGGTAACCCAGAACTGCCAGGCCCAGCTAGCTGACACATGTTTCCTCATAGCCAAGGCTCCTATGACCATAAAGCCAATTTTCTGGTGTTCTCCATTACTCTCCCCACCTCTAAAACTCCACAAGCATCCTCAGCATTTCAACCTCTCTCCCTTGATACCCATCATCCTCTTGATACTTGCCATCTGTTCTTCCCTCACAAATTCTTGGGCTTTTAAAAAAATTAATAATATATTTGTTATAATTTATTATTATTGGAATGCTGTAACATTAAAGAAGACTTAGAACATGGGGTGGTGGGGAATTACCTGTAGCTTTCCTATTCTAGCAACACTAAAGTGTGTGTATTTGCTTTTATTCTTAATTCTTTTTTTTTTTTTTTTTTTTTTTGCAGTTTTTGATGGGGGCCGGGTTTGAATCCAGCACCTCCAGTATATGGGGCCAGCACCCTACTTCTTTGAGCCACAGGCGCCACTCCTATTCTTAATTCCTAAGCATAATTATTCATATATGGTTGTGATCACCTTTTTTTTTTTGAGACAGAGTGTCACTATATGTTGCCCTCGGTAGAGTGCTGTGGCATCACAGCTCACAGCAACCTCAGACTCTTGGGCTTAAGAAATTCTCTTGCCTCAGCTCCCAAGTGCGCCTGCCACAAGGTCCCGCTATTTTTTTTTTTTTTTTTGGTAGTTGTCATTGTTGTTTAGCAGGCTCCAGGCTGGGTTCAAACCCACCAGCCCCGGTGTATGTGGTCGGCGCCCTAACCACTGAGCTGCAGGCGCCAAGCCATAATCACCTTTCTATCTACTTTTTGCCCACTTAATTTCATATCATATATCTTTATCTGTGGTAAACTTTACACATTTCTAGTTTTTTTTTTTTGTTTTTTTTTGTTTGTTTGTTTTTGGCCGGGGCTAGGTTTGAACCTGCCACCTCCAGCATATGGGGCCAGCACCCTACTCCTTTGAGCCACGGGCGCTGCCCATGTTTGTAGTTTTTAATAGCTGTGTAGCATCCCATGGAAGGAATATGCCTGAATTTAACCAACCATTGGAAATGGTTACTTTGTTTTGCCATTACATAAATAGCTCTAAAAGGTACACTTTCATTTAGAGAGGGTCTTTGATTCCCTTGGGGTTATCTTCTTAAGCTAATATCCTGAAATTACAGGATATAGGACTACAAGGTTAATGAATATGCAAATTACATAGCTTCTGGTATATTTATAAAGTCACCATGTTGCTTCCCAGAAGGTTTCAAACAATTTGGACTACTACCAGCAATATGCAACTATAGCAAACTCACCAGAGCTACACGCTCTCTTGGGAATCACCTCAACTTTGTATACAAACTTGCTAATTCTATGCAGCTTTAATACTCTATGGCCCTGTCTTCAACATTACTGTACTCTTCCACTTCTCCCTGCCCCTTTCCCAAACCAAATCGTGGTGTGGAGCTCTCTAACTACGGAAGCTATCTATGAGTGATTTAATAATAAGCTCTTATGGGGAAATAGTTCTTGAGACTTGTCACAGAATTTGCATATGCACGTTGTCATTGAATGTTCACAACCACCTGAGAGGGACAGCAGAATTGCCAACTCAGACAAGGATTGCCACTTGTTTCTCTCTTGCTGAAGAGGGCTGCCACGTACACCCAAGTTTCCTTTTAGTGACACCAGAGCAGAAGAAGAAAGAGTCATACTCAGTGCAACTGACAGATAAAACCTGGGCCTTGCGAGTCAGTTTTTCTCAGTGAACGGACACGGGCACGTACTTGGCAAAGTTCAAGAGAACTGTGAAGTCTTGACCTTGAGCTGCTCCCTTCATTGCAGGTAAATGACCAGCTCCACTCCCCTAGCACTCCACAACGGCTCCTATTTACCAAGCCCTCAAGGAGGAGTGGCTCCGTTTACCTAAAGGTTAATGTTAACTTGGGGAGAGAAAACTGACCCTGAATAGAACCTCTGGGGTTGCAGATTGTCTTTGCCCTTTTTCAAGTCCTTGCCCAAGTGGTAAGAACAAGTCATGGCTGCTTATATTTGTCTGCCTCTAAGAAAAGATCCCCCCAGCCAAAAAAAACCCCAAAGGTCAAGGTCTGTTTATTCTTGCATGAGAGAGCCTCAGGCACAGACAGCAAGGAGCTGAGCCCACACACTTTTAGGGGAACTGGTTAACCATGGCATTCTTGCCTACATTCCCCCATATGCTAGGCTACCGATGACACGAGAGCCCCCTGGATAGCCCCTAAGGCTGGGACAAGATGGCAGACAACCATCTTTGCCACATGTCCACATGTGACTATTTTTGCTTTGTCTGTGGTCCCTTTGCTTTCTCTTTCCCCAGCTTTTTCCTCCCTAGTTAATCCCCAAGGCTGAATCTGGCTGAGTTCTCCTCCAGGGATCCTTCTAAGGTTGCCTACTGGGAACATGCATCATGAGTCCAGCATGCAGAAATGTTCATGTGTTTCACAATAGTGTACGGTTATTGTGAGAGTTCTTTAATAGAAGTAGTTGCTAATAACTAGAAAATGCAGATTTCTCATAAAAATCCAGATTTCCATTTCTTTTGGCAAAGTAAGTCTCCATTCCTTAATTCCAGCAATCAACCAGAGCTAAGTAATGTCTCCTTTAGACAGTTGATGGCCTGTCCCAAAGCCTTATTGGAGCCAAGTAACAGTTCCTTGTGCTGTTATTTTTCTTATAGAAGCATTAAGAGAGAACTGACATTCTCTTAAACCCACCCCACTTCTCTCATTTAAGCTATACGCCTGACCACATAGACATCACTGGTTCTGCTCCAATGTTATCTCCAGGCTCTGAAGCTGTCTCAAGTTAGAACAAAAACTGCCAAATAAAAAGCATTTTAATCCCTAATTTTCAGAACAAGAATGAGATCTGCCGTTTGATACCTATAGCTCACCGGCTAGAGCACCAGCCACATACATTGGGCTGGTGGTTCAAACCCAGCCCGGGCCTGCCAAACAACAATGACACCTACAACCAAAAAATAGCTGGGCATTGTGGAGGGCACCTGTAGTTCCAGCTACTTGGGATGCTGAGGCAAGGGACTCGCTTAAGCCCAAGAATTTGAGGTTGCTGTGAGCTGTGACACCACAGCATTCTACTGAGGATGACATAGTGAGACTATGTCTTGAAAAAAAAAAGAATTAGATCTGACCCACTTGAAATCAGGGACCCCCTCAGTCTTTTCAGATGAGGGCCTTATTTGGTCCAACAGACTTCTCTTTTTTTTTGAGACAGAGCCTCAAGCTGTCCCCCTGGGTAGAGTGCCGTGGCATTACAGCTCACAGCAACCTCCAACTCCTGGGCTCAAGCGAGTCTCCTGCCTCTGCCTCCCAAGTAGCTGGGACCACAGGTGCCCGCCACAAAGTCCGGCTATTTTTTGGTTGCGCCGTCATTGTTGTTTTGGCGGGTCCAGGCTGGGGATTTGAACCTGCCACCTTAGGTGTACGTGGCTGGTGCCTTAGCGGTTGAGCTATAGGCGCCAAGCCCCAACAGACTTCTCTTACCTAGTCTTAGCTCCCCTAGGAGTTCTCACCTACTGTCCTGCTCAACAATTTGGCTAGTTCCAACCGAAAAGCAGTTTTGTAGGCTTGAGGAATAAGAGGAGGAGGAGAGGCAAAAGACACAAAGGACAAGGTCTACAGAGAAAACAAAAGTGTGACAGAGCTGCTGGTGGCATCCCAAGATACATATGTGTCCCAGAGGGCCTCTGAAGTCAGCAGAGATGATTTAAGTCACTTGTTAAAAGTGAGCTATAGTGCAGTGGCTAAGAAGGAAGATTCTGGAATCTCTGCCTGGATTTAAATCCTAGCTTTGCCACTTCCTAGTTGTCTGACCTCTGGCCGTTTTATTTAACCTTCTCCTACTTTAGTTTCCTCATCTGTAAAGTGTAAAATGGGATAAATGAGTCCATACATTTGACTTACTACAACACAAAGTTCTTAGAACTATACTTGGCACATAGCAGGTGCTTACATTATCAACAGTGGACCTTGGACTCGAACTCCTTGATGGAAGAGGCTGTATCTGTATATTCTCAGCTCCTAACTCTGCTTTTCTGGCATATAGCATGTACTCATAAGTTTCTTTCTTTTTTTTTGACCGAGTCTCACTTTGTTGCCCCAGTAGAGTGCTGTGGTATCACATCTCACAGCAATCTCAAACTCTTGGGCTCAAATGATCCTCTTATCTCAGCCTTCCAAGTAGCTGGGACTATAGGCATGAGACACCACACCCAGCTAGTTTTTAGAGACGAGGTCATGCTCTGGATCAGGCTTGAGGTCAGCCTCAGCCTCCCAGAGTGCTAGGATCACAGGTGTGAGTCACTGCACCTGGCTTTCATATGTTTCTTGAATTAATGGACTAGAAAAATGACTAAATGCATGAACTAATTTAGCTTCTCCAAGGTTCATTTTCCTTAGCTATATAATAGAAGTGGTGTTGTGAGCATTAAGTAAGTAACATTTGTTACTTACATTGTTAAAGCATCAACCTTGGCTCTTTTTCATATAAGGCACTTAAATCACTTAGTTTCAGTCACTTACAACAACAGCTACTATTTACAACCCACTTATCAGATAACAGGCATTATACTAATGCATTTATATACTCAATATCTCTCTTTCCTCTATTATGGATGAGAGGATTGAGGCAGAGAGGTTAAGGTAAGAGGCACAGCTCAGATTAGAAGTCATGTCTGTCTTATTGCAACCCCTGTGTTCCACACTCTTGCTCACTGCCCTTTTCTCTCTGCTGATCATTCATAAATGGTGTGAACATAAAGAAAGGTAATCCATCTCCTAAATCCCAGAACCAGTCTTGGTGACTTCAGACTCTTAGGAATCAGTCAGTCCATTAGGTGTAGTGGCTCACACCTGTAATCCCAGCACTTTGGGAAGCTAAGGTGGGAGGATCTCTTGAGCCCAGTTCAAGACCAGCCTGGACAACATAGCAAGACCCTGACTCTACAAAAAATTTAAAAATCAGCTGGGTATGGTGGTACACACCTGTAGTTCTAACTATTCAGGAGGCTAAGGTAGGAGGATCACTTCAGCTCAGGAGTTTGAGGTTGCAGTGAGCTATGGTTGAGTCACTGCACTCCAGCCTGGTGACAGAGTGCGACCCTATCTGGAAATAAACAAACAACAACAAAAAACTAGGAGGCGCCTGTGGCTCAATGATTAGGGTGCTGGTCCCATATACTGAGGGTTGTGGGTTCAAACACAGCCCCGGCCAAACTACAACAAAAAAATAGCCAGGAGTTGTGGCAGGTACCTGTAGTCTCAGCTTCTCAGGAGGCTGAGGCAAGAGAATCACCTAAGACCAAGAGCTGGAGGTTGCTGGGTTGCTATGAGCTGTGACGCCATGGCACTCTACCGAGGGTGACAAAGTGAGACTCTGTCTCAAAAAAAAAGAACGAAAATCCAGAATCAGTTGGCCTCACATCATTTTCATTAAAATCAACTGCTTCTAAATTCCCATCTCCAACTAGGGGCTTGGATCGCCCCAAACTTGCCGTAACTTGGGAACAGCTCTATTGTCCTTACTTTGTCTTTACCTTCTTCCTTTCCCTCCTTTGTCCCAATGTCCACATTACACCAGGGCTGTTGTGCAGGGTAGACTTAGAACATTTTCTAAGCCCTTATAGAATTCCTGAATATTAAAACTGGGAAGAATCTTGAAGAATGTCTAATTCAACCTGTTGACTTTTCAGAGGGGGTTTTGAATACCCACAACCACCACTCTTAGTCTGGGCCAGGAAAGGGACTGTACATAGCCAGAGAGTATGTTGTTAGAGCCACCACCAAATCCTGGGCTTCCTGATCCCCTAATATCTTTCATTTTTGCCAGGTTAGTGGGCAAGCAAAGTGGACTAAGTACTTTGGAGAGTTAAAAGAAGAGACTAGAGTTGCGCTACCAATGTAACACACACATATTAAATAGCATCTTCAGTTTTTCTTAAGGACACAAGAAACATTCAGTTCATCCTTCCAAATAGAATAGTTAAGACAGCGAAAAAACACTGATGTTTCCTTCTTTTTTGGTTTGGGGTTTAATCTTGAGATCTTCCAAGCCAGAGGCTGTCAATCAAATCCTGATTAGACAGTATGAGAATTCCCTACCTTTGCCACCAGGGGGAGAGAATGAGCACAGGGATCGCTCCGGGGAAACACACTGCCCCCTTCAGGAAAAACTCAGAGGAGGGTCCATGTCTTATTTCCATTTCTGAAGGACAATATATGTTAAGTATTCTTTTTTCCCCCTGAAGTGTTGCAGAGAGTAGAAAATGTGTGGTGCTTTCTTTTGCAAGACAATGATATGGATTATAAATTATAGGAAAGAATAATTTGGTGATTAAGATAAGGACTACAAAGAAACATAGTACAAGTTGTAGTCAACGTTTTTCATCCCTGACTTTCACTGCCAGGATTTTTTTTTTTTTTTTTTTTTTTTTTTTGCAGTTTTTGGCCAGGGTCAGGTTTGAACCCACCACCCCCGGTATATGGGGCCGGCGCCTTACTCCTTGAGCCACAGGCACTGCCCCACTGCCAGGATTTTTCATCCAGTTCATAGGAATACATAAAGCACCAGAGAGCTGTCCTATTGTGTTTGCCTGTAGCATCCTTCTTTTTTGCCAGATAATAGGTATCCTTTACGCACTCCTTTTCATCTTCTGCTCCTCATTTCCCTACTGGAAGCATCCTTCTGAAGGCCTCCAGTGGTTAGGACTTGGAAAATGTCAAAGTGAATGAGACAATAAAAGATGTGGGAGTTAGATGTCTGGATCATGTTTTCAGTTTTGCCCTTCTGACATAAGAAGCCAGAAGAAGCCAAGCAATTATTTCCTCTCCCATTCGTATCTTCCTGTGATTATGAGACCACCAGGAAGAAAAAAGCTTCACTTTTAGAAAAGTTCTTTGAGCTTTGATTCAACCAGGATAAAATAAGATGCTTTGTAAAGTCTTTTGGCTTTTCATTTTAGTCATCCTTGAAATTTCAGCCTAGAGCCTGACATGGTCCTTAGCAAAATATAGACTAACGAGGGAGGGGTAGGGGCACCCAACTGCTTAAGGGCTTTGCCAATAAGAAGTGCTGGGAATGACTGGCCACATTTAGTGGGAGCAATAAGAATCTTGCTGACTCAGATGCCATCTGTCATTCTGCTAGAAATTGAGGAATTCTGCAATATTGGAAGATGTGATTTTCAAGTTGGGCTCATGCCTAGCCATTTTCTCCAAAATACTCAGAGCATCACTAGCAAAGGCAAATGGATCTGGATCCAAATCTCACTTCTACTAATTTCCAAATTAGTGACCGTCAGTACCTTAGTTTCCTCATAAGTAAAATGGTGATGATAATATTTATCTCAGGAAGATTATTTAAAAATTAAACGGGTTAATATTTCTAATGTTCTGAAAGCAGTGCTTTGTTCAAAGATAAGGGCTATACTGTAAAATGAAAATATAATGATATGCTCAGTGTGAATATTTAATAACTTTTTTGAGTGCCTGGCACATACGGTGCTTAGTAACACCAGCTCCCTTCCCACTTCACCCTCAAATGTAAGCGATATTTTTCCTAGGGTTCAAATCCCACAAAGGAGAACTTTTCCCAAACTTTCAGGAGTGGTGAGAAATAACAACTGAGGAAGAGAAAGAAAATGTCGATGGAAAAAATATAGGAGCATCAGCAGAGGGCTATGCCATCCATGAAGAATGGCAAGTGTCTATCTGGAAGATTTTCCAGACAAGGAAGAAAAATGATGACAAGAAGGACTCAACAAAGGGGAAGAAGGAGGTGAATAGAGAGTCCCAGGGATCCCTGCTATCTAAGGGACAGCTCCTTTGTGGCACTGGGTCTAGGAAATCAGGGGAAGGGCAGGATCTGAGCGTTAACAAGAGGGACTGAGAAGAGAAAAGCCCCAGAGCCGAGGGGCCGCAAGGATGAGGGGTTACGCAGTAGAAAGCGACCAAGGAGGGCAAAGGAATAGCCTGGGGGATCTGGGCGCCCAGGGGGGGGATGGATGTGTGTTCGGCCAGGTTTTCAGTGGGGAGGCAGCAGGAGGCTGCGGTCGGTAACCAGCACCGGCCTTCGGGGCGCTCTTACCCGCGGTTCCTACTCCCCCGTCTCGCCCCTGCTCTGCCGCCTGAATCTCTCGCAGCTACATCTGCGGGCCCCTCCTCGCAAGATTAAGGAGACACACTCCCATAGGCTGCCAGACAAGTCCAAGCCCAACCCGCGCTCCTCCTAACTTCGATCTGCCCGGCCCTCATATTTGCATATGGAGGCTTCTAGGCCTTCGATTGGCCCCGGCAGGGCTGCCATGCCCCCTCCCTCCCGACCCCAATTAACCGCCCCAGAGCTCGGTGAGGGACGCGCCCATGGTTGTCCTGGGAGACGCGCGGGACGCCCTAGCTGCCGCGAGGACCCACCGCTCACATTCCGCGAGTTCCGGGCCCGCCTCGCCCGCCCCACGCGGAGCAAGCTGAGCTGTAGCCTTGGTCCAACTCCGCCGCGCCGTCGGGGCGCTGTGTGCAGGCGCAGCTAGAATTTGGGGCCCCCAAGTGCCAGCTGTGCGGGGCTGCGGTGAGGGAGAGGAAACTTGAACTTAGACCCTGGAGGAGGTAAATGTTCAAAACCAGAATCTGGAGGCGTCTTGAGAGAGCTTCGGATTGAGACTCAAGTCAGGATCTCAGGCATATTATTGCCTGTGTAACCTTACCTTTTTTTTTTTTTTTTTAATTTTGCTTTCAATTGTCTTTCAGTTGTCTTAGTTTGAAAGTTTGTCTGTTTGTTTTGAGACAGAGTCTCACGTTGTCGCCCTCGGTAGAGTGCTGTGCTGTCACATTTCGCAGCAATCTCAAACTCTTGGGCTTAAGCGATTCTCTTGCCTCAGCCTCCCAAGTGGCTGGGACTACAGGCACCTGCCACAACGCCCGGCTATTTTTTGGTTGGAGTTGTCATTGTTCGGCAGGCCCGAGCTGGATTCGAACCCTCCAGCTCCTGTGTATGTGGCTGGCTCTCCAGCCTCTGAGCTACAGGCGCTGAGCCAGTTTTTTATTTTATTTATTTATTTATTTAGACAGAGTCTCACTTTGTGGCCCTCGGTAGAGTGCGGTGGCAACATAGCTCACAGCAGCCTCCAACTCTTGGGCTGAAGTGGTTCTCTTGTCTCAGCCTCCCAAGTTGCTGAGACTACAGCGCCTGCCACAACGCCTGCATTTTTTTTTTTTGTAGAGACAGAATCTCACTCTGGCTCAGACCTGGTCTTGAACCTCTGAGCTCAGGGCAATCCACCCGCCTCGGCCTCCCAGGATTACAAATGTGAGCCACCTTTTAACAGTAAAATGGGTAATAACCAAACAGGCTTTTTGCATCGTGACCTTACCTCCAAACTGTGAAGAGTCAAGGCCTCCACTAACTGGAGACCTTCCAGATCGACTGAAAAGCCAGTGAGACTTAAGGGACCAGAGGTCTTAGCATCTAGCAGCAACCACTTGACTGTCCTTGGGTGGGGAGTCTATGATAATGAAGAACCTCTAACAGTGACTGATTCAAGTAATTGTATTCCTTCCATTTCCACCTGTCTGTGCCAGAATCCTGCCTGTGAGGAATTGGCGATCAGTAAAGCTGTTTCTGCCAGGGTTTATTCAGGATTTTGTGAAAGATCAAAGAATCCGTTTTAAGTTCCTAAGCCATAGTGTTTCTAGAAGACCTGCTCATAAATTGAGCTAAAGACTTTGTGTTGCTTATCTCACTTCTTTCTTTAGAATTTTCCAGATACTTAATTTGAGGCAACTAAATGTAGCTGCTCCTGTGAAAAGGGATTCTTTAGTCTCAAGAGTGAAACAATGGACGGCACCTGTGGCTCAAAGGAGTAGGGCACCGGCCCCATATACCCGAGGTGACGGTTTCAAACCTGGCCCTGGCCAAAAAAAAAAAAAAAAAAAAAAAAAAAAAGAGTAAGACAATGAACCATTTGTTACTGTCTACTGAGGGTGGAGCCTTTGCCAGGCACTTGAGGGGTGACACGTAAGGGGAGGCACACAGTCCCTCCTCAGGAAACTAATGGAAGAGACAGGATTCACCTCTCTGAAGTGGTGCCTGTTGGAGTTAATCCAGGGAAGTTTCCTGGAGGATTTTAGCAGATTCAATGGGAACATTGTGCCCGTGAGTATACCTAGGGTTTCAATGTGTGCTGCGATTTGGTATTGGGGTGATGGTGGGTAAAATGACCAAAAGGAGAAAAAGAAAAAAAACCCCAGCAGGATACTATAAAAACTGCTTCACAGTGAAAACATTTGAGCTACAGCAGATGCAGAAAGAAATCTTTTGGTTTTTTTTTTTTTTTTTTGAGATAGTCTCACTATGTCACCCTCAGTAGAGTGCGGTGATGTCACAGCTCACAGCAATCTCCAGTTCTTGGGCTTAGGTGATTCTCTTGCCTCAGCCTCCTAAGTAGCTGGGACTACAGGCACCTGCCACAATGCTTTTAATTTTTGATTAAAATTACTTGTTATTGTATAAGATTTACTTTATAATAACTTTGTAT